>NC_087513.1:147676439-148009772 GCF_963921805.1 Phalacrocorax carbo | reverse complement strand
CCTTAATTGGTGTGCTCAGTCTGAGGGTAAATGGGTGAAATTACTGCAATATATAAGCAGTTTCTCTAAATAATCTCTCAATCTCTTCAATTCTATGCATTTAAAATGAAGAATCTCACAGTGTGCAGCCTGCAACATGTTAAGTATTCTTGGAACATGGGCAAAGCATTTACACCCAGTAAGTAACTCTACATCACTTGCACAGTGAATTCTTTCCCACTCTGCATAAAATACAGTATAGCTGAGTGCAAGCGCAGATTAACAGGGTAGCAAGCACATGGACGGTCTCCCCAGCCTTGTTTCAAAGGCATTGTGCAGTGCCATGACACCTCTTCAAGCTGGGTGACTGAGGTCTGTGCTCTGGGGTTCTTAACTCCTCACTTTCTGCAGTCCAAAAATATAGCCCTGTGATGTCAGGTTGACTCTTCGATCCCTCTTCTGAATGAGTCTTTGAAGTGAAGAAAGACAAGACAGATCCTTAGAATCATGGTCTAAGAAAGAGCTTGGCCATCAGACCTATTAGCAATGCCCCTGCTTTGCCCAGAAGTTTGAAAGCACAAACATAAAAAGGCTAAAAAACAGGAAAGAAAGTGTGAGGGAGCAATAGCAGACAGTAAGAGGAGATACGATAGTGAGTGGTTTGAGAGCAGTTAATATCTCATTTGGCTTCTTACAAATGTGTACATTACACAAGGAAAGATTACAAGCCTTTTTATTCTTTACCTTAGCATCTCCAAGTTGCCTGGAGGAATAATGAGCATTGTTTTGGTGGGAAACACTTGGGAGCCCTATTGTTTCTGTCACAATATGTCAAGTCAAACATACGAGCTGAAGAATTGCCTTGATTTTGCTCAATTAGTACTGTTTGCTTTGTGGCCTTCCCATTAGCGAGTATAAATTTGTACAATGGTCACCATTTAAAAATCAATATTTACCAAGGGTTATCACATCATCAAGCCTAGGACACTAAGTAGACCCTTAAACTTTCAGCAGAAAATAATACTGCGATATGGTAAATATTTAACACACGTATCATTTTATGGTAACCACCACTTTTGATACAGGTGTTCATTACCTCTTCCTAGCTAAACCTTATATTAAATTACACTGCACTCAACTTAGGCCTCACTTCAGCCAGATTTCAGTTAAAGGAACTGAGGAGAAGAATATAGTGAAACTGACTTTATAATGAATATAATGAAAATAACTATAATGAATAATCACTTTCATTTTTTGCTGTCCTCTTGTCCCAAAGCATTTGATTCAGCATGGGTTCTCTGTGGAAATACTGAATTTATGGCTAAAATATGTCTAGGGAAAATTAACTAAAGGTTCCATTTTCCTTTGGGTACAACAGGAATGTTTCGGTTTGGCAAGGAAGGCTCTCCAGTAGCTAGCTACACTGTCCAGATACTTTTAAACTAAACGTCCTTCCTTTGATGTGTAAGTAACAGATGTTTAAGAGATAAGAAATTAGATAGATTGTGATTACCGAGAAACAACTTAATTTCAATTCATTACTTGATGTTCTCGTTCACTTGTTCTGAAAATGACAGTAGTTAGTAGGGTTGTTGGTTTTTTTAATTGACATTTTTTATGTTTTAACAATCAACTTAAACTTAACCTATGCACACCTCTAATTTTGAAACACATCATTTGCGAGCTAATATGTCACTTTTTCAGCTTAAGTTGGAATTATTTCCAAAATGGCTTCACTTTAATTATGTGTGTGTGCCACTTAGCCAGCTTGTTTTCTCGTAGGCTAAGGAAAGATGTAAGGGGAAGGCAGGAAACAACAGCTTTGTTTCTCCCCTTTCCCAGAACAAAATCCATTCCCTCCCAGTTTTCTAAAAAAGAGGTATTTCAAATGAACTAGAGGAAGGGCTTGGCAGGGGAGAGATTAGGTTTGGGTATTTCTAGTAGGAAGGAATAGGGATGATTAAGAAACTATCTTGGATACCTCATTAGCTTTCAAATATTGCATGTGTTTGGTTGATAAAGGTAATAATGTTCATGCAAGTACTGTAAGGCATTTGACTTCGTACCTCACAAAATTTTGATTAAGCAAGTAAAACGATAATAAACTCAACATGGTGTATGTTGAATAGCTTAAAAAGTACAATTTTTTTTGTGTAATTGCGAACAGGGAATTCTCAGAGAAATGATGTTTTCCTAGTCAAGTCCTCAGAGATCAGTTTTTAATGCCATGCTCTGAAATATTTGTATCAGTGCAAAGGAAAAGACTTAGAGTAGATGTTTGGAAGAAATTTCTGAAATCTAGTACAGTTAGCTATACAATGAGGCTACGTAGGAAAGCTGCAGTTTCTCAGTGAAGGTTTTTAAGAATTGATTAAGTAATATGTTGGGGCTGTGTAGGTTCATGAAATGATGGAGTTTTCGATTCTTGTGGAAGCAAAGATGGAGGCCAGCAGAACTGCAACCTTGGAATTCCAGAGGGCAGACTTTGGACTGTTTAGGAGATTGATCAACAGAGTCCCCTGGGAAGCAGCCCTGAAGGGCAAAGCAGTGCTACAGGCTTGGGGAAGAGTGCCTGGAAAGCTGCCAGGCAGAGAAGGACCTGGGGATACTGATCGATATCTGGCTGAACATGAGCCAGCAGTGTGCCCAGGTGGCCAAGAAGGCCAACAGCATCCTGGCTTGTATCAGAAATAGTGTGGCCAGCAGGAGTAAGGAAGTGATCATGCCCTTGTACTCGGCACTGGTGAGGTCGCACCTCAAATACTGTGTTCAGTTTTGGGTCCCTCAGTACAAGAAGGACATTGAGGTGCTGGAGCTTGTCCAGGGAAGGGCAACAAAGCTGATGAAGGGTCTGGAGAGCAGGTCTTATGAGGAGAGGCTGAGGGAGCTGGGGTTGTTTAGCCTGGAGAAGAGGAGGCTGAGGGGACACCTTATTGCTCTCTGCAACTACCTGAAAGGAGGTTGTTGTGAGGTGGAGGTCGTTCTCTTCTTCCAAGTAACAAGTGATATGATGAGAGGAAATGGCCTCAAACTGTGCCAAGGGAGCTTTCGACTGGATATTAGAGAATATAACTTCACTGAAAGGGTTGTCAGGGATTGGAACAGGCTGCCCAGGGAAGTGGTTGGGTCACCATCCCTGGAGATATTTAAAAGATGTTTGGATGTGGTTCTTAGGGACATGGTTTAGTGGTGAACTGGCAGTTTTAGGTCTATAGTTGGACTCGATGACCTTAAAGGTCTTTCCAATCTATATGATTCTATGATTCTGTGATTCCTGGTAAGGATATGGTCTGGATGACCCTTTGAGGCCCCTCCAGAACTGCACCTGCATGATTCAAAGACAAAGTGATCACTGACAAAATTTGAGAGTGGTCAGGAAACTGGAGCACTGATAAATAAAAAAGAGGGTAGACTGCTGACACAATTACAGCTGGATTGATCTTCCAGTAACTCAGGTATAAGCAAGCAACAGAATGCTGTAGCATAGCAATGGCAGGAGGGCAGTGGGGAGAGAAGGGGAGAAGAGGGAGCATAAAACTTACCAGCCTGCAGCCATACGTCAACACTGTAGATCACAGAACCTCTGTTGCCGGTTCTGATCTTCCCAGTCCAGAGAAAAGCCATCATAACAGGGCTTTATAATTCACCCTTGCAATAACAAACCCCAACAAACTATGCCTGTATAGTTCATAAGTCAGGCAACGTTTGCAGGGAGAAGTATTCTTTTTTATGTCTAAGTGATAATATTGAAAAAAAAACAGATGAGCTCCTAGGTACACAAGCCCTAAACCTCCTCTTTTTTTTCCCAACTGTATCTATCTGTCTTATAAAAAATACTACCAGTTTTTACAAAGTCTGCTTTGTTTATACCCTCTGGCCATCATAACTATAACAACCCTACTGTAGTCATAAATTGAACTGTCAGGTGACTTGATCAAGTCTAGGAGAAGCAACATGGAGGAGAAAGACATAGTCCCTTCATTCTGGCACACAGACTGTGACACACTCCAATGGCAGGAAGGTCAGTTAGGACAAATTCAGAGATGAAACCAGGTTTGCTTTCTGTCAGTGATAGCAATTAAGTCCCAAACAATGTATTAACACGTTTGATAGATTCTCCATCAGAAAAAAATATTTAAACAAGTCTCGATATTTTTAGTAAATTGTGAAGCTCCAAGAAGAATTGAGATTTGGAGCTAAACCAAAGTGTTTAAGAGGCTTTTGGTCTGTGTTAAATGGGATGTAAAAAAATGGATGAACTCAGTTGTCCTCTTTGGCTTGATAGTCTATGAATCTACAGCTCTGTAATTTAATTCCAAGAGCTAAATTTAAAAATAGTGAGTAGAACAGCTCTAAACTCACTCTCATTTCTAGTTTATTGGTCTAAATTTGAGGCTGCTACACCTCTCAATTGTTGTTATGTGTTCATCTTGTAAAAAGAAACAGGTTAAGGGTCTACAGCATGAGAGTCAGGCCAGGCCAACACAGACAGGCTTTTAAGCAATCTCCTCAAGCACCACAAATCTGTGTCCAAACCTCACAGTTTATCACGTGTTAAGCCTATCCAGCTGGTAGGTGATATTCTGGTATTAACAATCCATATCCATTTCCACTTCCATCTCTGTAGAAAATTGCCAGCAAGTCTCCCTGGTGGTCTTTTAAAAGTAAAGGAACTCACATATACATGAATACATGCCACATATGCTACAGTGTCTTGTTCTGAACTGAAAACCAAGCTCTTAGTAATTTAGAATCTGAAATATGTAGCAGAGCAGAGCTTCAAATGGTATGAAATTGTGCTATTTGCAAGTACTTTCCCTAGCTGCCTGTGACAGTCCCAGACTCTTGAGGACAGGACTTGGAAAAAGAGGAGGAGGGTCCAACCTGCAAGCAGTTTATCTGCCTGCCTGTGAGAGCTGGAGCAATGGGACTCTGTGTGAACAAAAGTAGGACTCCCCTCTGCACAGCATTACAGGTGCCGCTAGAGCTTCTGTCCGGAGTGGTATCAGCTGCAAGCCCAGAACTAACACATCACATTTATGGACTAGGAAACCTGGTGATTTTTAGTATACATACCAGGCAGCAGAAATGAGCATGGAGTTACAGAGCAGACTGAACTGGCATGGAGATATAGTCACAGTTAGTTGTCCAGTGGCGATAGCAAAATGTGTAGCTAGAGAAACTGCAGCCTTGCAGGAACCAGGACAACTCTTTTTTTCCCCCCCCTTGGGAAAACTGTGGGTTTACACCTTTAGAGATTACTTGCACATCGTTAGGGCTGCCTTTCGATTTGTGCAGAGGTTAACCAGCTTTCAATAGGTTCCAGCAGAAAGCATCTCAGCTCTCTGCTTCTCTGTTGCATTGTTCCGCTACAACACATTCCCCTTCCCTGTCCTTCCTCTATAAACACCTGCCTGTCTGTGGAGCTAAGGCCTGGGACCACAGCCTCTGTCCCAGGAGAGGAAGACCAAGATGTGAGGCGAAAGACATTCAGGATGCACTGCACAGCTCTGCAGTTTAGACAAGGTGGAAATAATATGGTCTCAGAGCAGAAGCTAGCAGAGCTGTGTGAAACTGAGTGCGTTTCAGGGACACAAAAGTCTCCAGGCTTTTGCTTCATCCTTCTCTGGCACTCTGTGATGCGCATCACTGGCAACAAAGCAAAACTCTGAAACTCAACCTCCTTGTTTAACCCCTGGACACATTACCAATGTCTTGCCAAGCTATTTCCTTCTGAAAACTTTTTCTTTCTCTTCTAATCACCTATTTCCACCCAGCAGTTACCTCTTCTTTGTTACAGTGAGTAAACCAGCTAGCACTTTAAAGTCCTCCAGATGTCCTACTCAACCGCATGTCATCTGGAACCCTGAAAACCTCTGGATTGTTTCAAATCACCTCTTCCTCAGGTCTATCTCTTCTACAGCACAAGCAGGCCGCCCTTGCTGGCATCAGCCTGAGCATCTAGCAGGAGGGGACATCCAGGATGGGCTCACAGATAGCCTAAGGCACCTCACTTAGATGTCTAACTTGAAAAGGATGGGATAATTAAGTATCTGAGTTAGGAGCATTGCCGTCTTTTCATTTAGCCAGAGAGAGTAGATCCCTGCAGAGAGCAATGCAGGGCACCTAAACTCTGTTCCTTGCAGAGCCTGTTTCTCTTCACTGAAATGTGGACGATGAGGGAAGTTTGCAGTTCTAAATGTGTGTATTAAGTCTCTGCAGTTAAGCAGTATGAACATCCCGCCTGCCTTGCACAGTTCATACACCCCATACAAGTTCAGGCACCCATAAACATTAGCGGATATAACAAGGGATTTTCCTGCATAGCTACTGCCTTCACTGATGCCTTTTTCTCTCTGAGCTGAAAGCGTGCCGCGGCATTCAGAACTCATTACAGGGTGCAATGTGTTGTTACCCCATCCTAGCAACCCAGAGGTACAGATTTTTGTAACACTGTCTCTTTTTTTATAGATGCTCATCCTCTGGGGGGAGAATATTCATTGTATCTGCTACCGGCAGTGCCTTGGCGGTTCTGCTCCCCTTACGAGGTGCAGACAATGCAGAAAGTGGCCAGCAACTTAAGTGGCATGGAAAGTTTTTCAGCTGCTTGTTGCTGGAGGCTCAGCAGCCTTCTCAGGGTTAACCCAGAAGTGGGCTGCTGCTGTGTCTTGACACAACTCGGAAGTTTGCCCAAGTGCATTAATTAAATTTCATGCTTTTCATCAGACTTATTAAACGTACTCAACTTTACCAGCTCCCACACTGACATGGGCTATTATTATTATTACTTTACAATTAGTGTGTTTTTCCCTAACCACCATTAAATGTGACTGGAGAGTGTTTCTGAGTTAATACTTTAAGACCAGTCTAAACTATGCAAAGCACTGAAAATTATAGAAGAGACATTAATTTTTGGAGTCAAAGAACTTTTCCTATGTTAAAATTATTAGGGAAATGCTTCTTCCCAAATCTGCCTTAGTTTTTTTCTAGGCGCAAGGGATGCCTTCATCTGAGATGTGTCTGCATTTTGGAAAGGTGAGGGGTATTTGCGGGGGGAAGAAAAGGGAAAAATTACTACAAGAAAATGTGTGGCAAGATATTTCTGAAGTGGTAAGAGGAAAACAGCCTGTTGAAAATGTGCAAATTTACCCAATTCTTGACTTGAATTTATATGATTTTTTTAGTTGTTATTTAAACCCTATGCCATTAATTCAGTGCAGCAATGTGAACCTGTTAGGATCTGCTGCCATGGACTGTTTAGCCTGATGATGGATTTCAGAGACTATGGCTCTAAATAAGGGTGTGCACTTGTTCAGCGCTTTGCAGTGCAACCTGTGATAGCATCCTTATGGTGGATGATATAAATTGCTGAGAGAGATCACACAGCTGGTCAAAGCACTATACCAAGATCAAGTAAACACTATTCAAATCCCTACTTTCCATCACGAGGAAGTCTATTCGAACAAATATACTAAACTGACTGTTATTTATAGACTTTAGTAATATGGCGTGTTCATTAAAGGCTGCCTGCTTTAGGACTTTTACTTTGTGCTACATTCAAGCTCAGTGTGGAGAACTGTCCTACTTTTCTTTTGTTGGGTTGTGCAAAAATCAACTTGCATTTTGCCTTGGGAAAGTGGCTCAATTTGTATTTTCTTAGCCCTGAGACTGAGCAGAGAAAGCAAGTTTGTCATGTATCTGTCATGACATTATCTAGATAATTCCTTTTGATAAGCAGTATCATTTTTCTGGAGCAGTATTGAAGAGGACTTTACCCTGGAGTGAATGGAGAGCATCGATACGGTTGGATAAATACTTAAGCTCTGCCTGGTATCAGGTATATGAGGAACAGTCTATGTTCTTCGATTGTAAAAAATGTCTCAGATTACCCAAGAAATTATTCTCCAGGTCTCATTTCCAAACCTGGCCGTTAATACAGTCAGAAAAAAAGGTATTCCTGTTAAGACACAGCATTGTACAGAGGGAGCTTGGAAACAAGCTAGTGTCTTTCACGACAGTTACTCCACTACTTCTGAGCTGCATGGTTGGATTGGTGTTTGGACCCCAGTGTTGCTAACAAAAGAGCATTGGTGGACTGCAAAGGCCAAACAGAGCCCCCATGCTCCAGCAGGGAAAAACTCATAGGTTGCAAACCACAGCTCCTTTCCTAATGAAATATTCTGCGATTGTCAAACAATAAAACCTACAAAAGGAATATTTTTTCTGAATGTTTTCATCATCATGAATTTTTTTTTCTGTATTAATGCCCAGCAGCAACAACCATAGAATACATCTAGAATACAGAGCATCTAACCCCAGGATTTGTCTGTACCAGTGGTTGTACTATCATTGCTGCTACTTGCTTGAGTACTAGAAGGAGATTAACTTCCACAAAGTGATAGCAAATGCTTGTTGTTAAACCTGTCTGCGCATCTCAGGGTGCCCCAGGAAGGCTAAAGTGTGAGCCTTTCTGTTCTCCTTTCTGCTTTTGAACAATTGCTCCATGCCGTAGCTTTTGCTCTTCCACGCACGCACACTCACAACCCGATACATCTGCAGAACGAGGGTGGAGGAACACACCGGTGGTGCACTCAGTGAGTCGGGGGGCTCGTGACATACCAAGGAGAGGGAGCAACAACAGCCCACACACTTATCTGTCACCTCTGACCTGTGCACAAAGGCCATGGCTTTAAGAGCATTTGTCAAAGGAAAGTGAGCAACTGGGGAAGCAATCTTCCCAGCTCCCACAGTTTTATTCTGCATCTTGTATTTTTCTTAAACTGCAACCGCTGGAGGCAAACTACACAACATGAAGATTTCACATGTCATTAAAATTACATGCATACACACTCACGCAGACACACATTCTCAGGTGTTATGTTAGTGGAGCAAAGCTTGACAATATGGCAAATAAAAAAAAAAAAAACCAACCCTGTGGACAAAGGAAAAGAAAACAGTATTTTTTAATTATTTAAACATCATGAGCCAACCTCATAATTTCTCAGCATTTGGAGCTGGCAATAATTTATATTGCTGGGTACATGCCTTAACACAGGTGGGACTTGTCTGCTTGAGAATCTGAAGGCAATATCTTTTACGGTTACAAAGCAGCCTGCCAAGTTGTGCTTTTATTCCTGCTCCCATTTCTTTCCAGCTCTCCGATTCTTTTTTTCCTTGTCCTTTTCTTTCCTCAGCGCTCCCCCCAGTCATCCACCCTCCATTTCACAAAGAAGAGGGAGGCTTGTGAATTTGTTATACTTGGTGTTGGAGCACAGGCAAACTCTGGAGGGATCAGGCGAGCTCGTTTTCATCTTTTATAAACAGCATCTCCCCCTCTGTCTGTGCTGCAGCCTGTGGTGACACTGACCTCTGGTGATCACATAAGTAACACTCACACTGAAGTGACACAGCTGCAGTTTTGAACTAGGGTGGGTTTTTTTTACCGGAACAGTGGCTCCCCTTTAATGAGACTATATTTTCCAGTCTGTTTTGCACCATAAAGGACAAACACGGGTACGTCTCTGAAGGCCTGCTCCTGCTCTGGTTTTACACGGGGGAATTCTCACAGCCCTTCTGTTACTCTAATAAGTTTTCTGCAACATTTCTCAAAATACATATTGTGCATGATAGACAAGTTTATCGTCTGTCACACTATTTCTTGAAAACTGACTTAGATATTATGTTTCACGGGGACCTTAATTACTAAAATGAGTTCAGAATAAGACTGTGGCCGTGCAGAACCGACACCGTGCAGCTTCTCACAACACTCTGCCACCCCTGGGACTTCACCTTGCATTCACCAAATGGGGCATTAAGTCCACTGAAGTGAACGGAAACCAGATCTCCACCCAGGCTAGCTTTTGTCCATGTAGCCAAGAAAAGCAAATAAATCCAGGGGTAAGGCTGCAAGTTTTCAATTGCTCATTTTAAATGTGCTCTATTATGATATTGGAATGATCTCAGCACACTGATGTTACAGAATCAAATATGTGCTTGGCAGAAGTGAGCACTGAGTTAATGAAAAGAGTTTCGGCTTGACATTCGCTCTATTTTGTAACCTTAATTCTACTTTAATTTATTCTTTGGAAATTTTAGAGCTCAATCCCATGCAGATGGAGTGAGAGAAAATGTTGTGTTGCTTATTAATCGTTAGCAAATCTCCAAGAAGTGGCGATAGGGTAATGACATAGGTAATGGAAAGCACACTTTGAATGAACTTTAATTAAACATAGAACAACTGATGGTACCCTCGTTATGTAAGCAATGCTTTTTGAACATCATCCCGTACTGCTGTAGCCCAGTAGGTATGAACAGTCCTTGATCTTCTTAGGATAGCTTAAAATGCAAGGAAAAGAGGGAAGGATTAATTAAAAGCAGGCTGTTTAAGTAAGTAAAAAATTGTTTTCCACAAAAAACCACATGGCAAGGTGTCAGGTTAGATGAAAGATACAGACAGCTAGATAATAATGCCCTTGACTGTGTGTTTAACTTTTCTTCTATTGATAGGTTTGCCTGAGCAGTATAAAAACATTTCATGAATCTGTTTAAAACACTACTTTACTGTAGCAGACTGAAAATGAATGCTTAGTAGTCTGCCGTATACTTTTAACAAACAGATTTCATTTACTCCTTTGAGCCAAGCAAAATTAGAAGGACCTAAAGGTCTCTGATCATTTGCCCAAAAATAATGATCAGTTATTGAATAATTAACTGCCATTGATATCTCATTTCTAAACAAATCAATGGACCCATTTAAGTGTTTGTGTAATGATAGTAATATAATCCTTCCTCATATGAACTGCAAGTGAATAGACCAAAGAGAAAAAACACATTCTCCACCCGAAGTAATTATGAGACCTACTTAAAAATCATTTGCCTCAGCAGAAATATAAAGTATTTTTCTGCATAATTTACCTCCAAAATGTGTGCGTTTGGCTTCTACTTTAAAAAATGAAACCTGTGTGAGTGGAGGTAGTGCTCCAACAGCCTTGAAATGTGAGAGCAGGGGTGTAGGTGATGTTTATAACAGCACGGCGAGGCGCCCACAGCCATGGTGTCCAAAGGACCTGCGGAGGAGGGCATCGATCGCGCCCCATCAGGCACTCGTGAGGGGCATCGCGCTACTCGTGCGAACTGGCTTGCCAAAGATGGGGCTAGGGAGGGAACGTAAAAGGCAGATCACTGTGGTTCGTTAATCTCTTCCCCCTGATTGTGCGTTGCTTTCCTTCCCACCACCCAGCACTGCTCTTCAAGGCAGCCAAACATGGTACGGTAATTGAGGATTTCAGTCAAGAGGACTATCTTTTTTATAATACCGTAATGTGTTTGTAGTGCGTGAACAAAATTGCAGCCACCAATGAGGATAACTTTATAGATGGTTCCATCCCTGTATTTTTGAGCACTCTGGGTTGTCAAATACAACACTTAATGTTGATTGTCTTAATAAACATCAGTGGTACGTAAGCACTTCAGCTTGGGTGCGGCGGGGAGGGGAGTTGTTTATTTCAAGGCACAAGTACAGAAAACTATAAAACTATTCAGACCAGGAATTAATTTTAAAATGTAATGCAGTTCACTCAGAACATCGTGGGCTTGCCTATTACTAACCCATCAGCTGGTAGGACCATGAATGCTTGAAGCAGAATTATTTATTAGTATTAGGAAGAGATGGCATTTTGAGCATTTAGTAAGAGGTCTGTGAACATAACAAATGCCACAATTGGAAACAGAAATGTTTGCCTTATTATTTCAATGAATATTTAAACAATAGCAACAACAATAACTCAAAGCAGCAAAAATCCAAAATATGGGACTGAAAATCTTAGTGCTCAGCTATATTTAAAAAAAAGTAATAAAAAATAGTAATTATATGCGTAAACTAATCCCAACATCTAGTTATTTTTGCTGTCACTCATTCACTCCCACCCTTTGGCAACAAACACATCGGATTTGCCTTCATGTTTCTATTAACTATTGCTTAAAGATTTCCACTCCCACTCTTCTGGAACAGCAGTATCTGAATATTTCCCAAGTATGCTGAGGTACATTCTCTGCCTTAGCTGTCCAGTTTTAATAAACACCAAATTTTGCTTCAGTTTGGTATTTATGGGTTTTCTACGAGAACAGGCAGAATCAGTAAGGGATTAGAGAGGGTACAGGTTTCCCTCCTGTCCCAGCACAGTGTCTGCGTTCTCTCTCGGTTTTGAAGAAGGTTTATGTACTGGAATATGGCTGTCCCCTCCTATTCTGCTCAGTTTACTAGCTCACATGTAACAAGGGTGTATATTAAAATGTTTGTGAGTCTCTTTTTCAGTGAAAAAATCTGTAGGTCTTTCCCAGCCTTCCTAAATGTGAATATATCTGAGACATATGCCAGCATATTGGGATTTTTTTGTTCTGTTGCAGAAATTAGACCAAAAGGAATATGCAGTTATGTCTGATTCTACTTCTGAGTGTGGCGTAAGGTGGGGGAAGAGAGGGGGCAGTCCTTGTTAAAAACTGGGGAAGGGGAGGGCTGCTGGGATTTTGGTTTTGCAGGTGACCTGCTGCTGTAGACATCCATCTGTGATCATTCCATATCAGGAAAAGTCAGAATCAAAAGAGTTCATATCTGGTAATATATTCATTACAAAAAATTAGTATTTCATAGCAGAAGTAACTTTGAAACATATATAGTACAGAATTAGGTGTATTTATATGTAGAATGAGTTTGTAGGATAAACACAGGATAAACATACGCTGACCCAGAGAAGGAGAAGACTGAACAGCTTAGCTTTAGCCAATCACATCTACCGCGGACGCACAGGCATCACAGCATGCTGCAGCGAGCTCCCATCCCAACCTTACAGATGCTCTCATGCACCCAGCCACTGTGCACGTTCCTATCGTACCTGAAATGTTAGCAACTGGAAATGAGATGTGTGTTCAGTTGACATATTCACAATGTACAGAGCATTGAAAGAAATTAAAGATGCAAAAGAAATGTTAAAACAACCCATTCTTTTCCCTTTCGGCTGTTTGAACAGCAAGCTACTTCTTTCTTTCCTATGAATCTACACTGATAATAAAAGGGAATTTTTAAGAAGTGGTGAAGTTTCCTAGCTGAAAATGTTTATAAAATACCTATTTATCTCAAAATGATGATGATGAAAACAGCTAAGAAGCAATTACTGTTTGCTTGAATATGCTGCCAGTGATCTTGTTCCATGATTTTATTTATTATTTTAGTTTCACAGCATTTGGCAGAAACGGAAGCATCTTTATCTGTATTATCTGTACATCAAGCTTTTTGTGGTTGGCAGTCACAGTCGCCTCCAAGTTCTGCTTGGAACTATACTAGACAACATTTTCAATACCTATTGCAAGAAGAAATATTATTTAGAGCAGGTTTAATTGTAGAAGTGCTGGGCTTTTAGCCATATTTACTGATCATCTCATAAGGTATTCTTTTTATCAGCCTGGTGTCTTAAATAAATAAGGGTGGCATGCTCTTCTTTCACTTTGATAAATGGTGTATGTGTGTGACAAGTACCAGTCTGAATAAAGTATATGATGAAGATTTGTTTTCAAAGCCATGATCTAGGTCTTTAATTTGAATATAAACAAGCCTGATTTAGAATTAAAGGGATACCCTGCACCAAGATTTCCTCCTTGCTTTGTTTTTTGTTTTAATTTTTTTCCCTATTCTTGTGTTCTTATCTCGTGTTCTTAGATTTTGTAGCATGGAGGCCAACAAAAATGTTTCTTTGTCTCAGAATCCTTAACTACATCTATTTTATGTAATTGTTATATGTTACTGTAAATGAAACAGCTGGTTTTAAAGTATTTCCCTTTGGAATATTTACAGTTCCAATAGTAGTGTCAGAGAGACCATAAAATGAAGCTCACCATAAACAAAAGTAAACCAGGCATAATTTCAAAGTTTAGGGAATCAGAAAAATATAAAGAAGCAGCAAGACTAATGAAAAATGGACTAAGTTGCCTTTAGTTCTAATTCTGGAACATGCTATTAGTAACTTGTATAGGGAAAGCTGTAATTTCCAGCATATTTTTTTTTAATTGAGTGGGGTTTTTTTGTTGGTTTTGTTTTTGTTGGGTTTTTTTTTTAGTTAAAGATGTTATTCTATTGCTTCCTCCTGACAGTCCAGGTTTTCTTTAACAAACCTGAAATAGATATGTTGCAATCTGCCCAAGTTCAGACTTTGAAACATAAAGGTAACTTGGTTTTGATTGTCATCTGATACTATCCCTTTTGGTGGGGTGGGTAAGAGATGCTGAATTAAAGCAAATTTATTCCAGCATTCTTTGAATTTAAACTCCAAACATATGTTTACCTGAAATGACAACTCAAAAATATTTGGGGAGGGCAAACAACTATTTTATCTCCAGTTCAAGAATGATGGATGCTCTCATCCAGCTGACGAAGTTAACAACCAATTTCAAGTTTAACTACTACAGGAAAGGGTAAAGGGTTTTTTTCTTTTTCTTTTCACTCTACTGTTACTACTGCAGTATATTTATAGGAAACACAACAGAGAATTAAATCAAAACACTGATTAAAAAATGCATAACATTAATGTCACAACAGTGTTTTTATCATCTACTGATAAACTCAGAACACCTCCCTTAGTTTACAAGGCTGACTGCAGCTAAAGGCAGCGCTAGACTTTTATACATTTAGGAAACACATTATTATGGTTTTCACAATCATTACTTTTTGCAAGCAAAATTTATTTTGTTTACTCAAATCAGATAAATGTTACGGGTATTTTATTCATCATTTTTCTACTTATGTATATTGACATTTTTCACCAGATTCTTCCAGCGCTCCAAGTTGGGATGTCAAAAACTGTGCTTGCAGAAATGAAAGTATCCTCATTATGCAAATTTAGGTTCCACTGATAGGCATGTTCTGTTTTATAAATTACATCCTCTTGTCAGAAGTCAAATTGTATTTGAATAACTTCATGGAAATTGTCACCAAGATTTTAAATTGTGTGCCTTGTATGCCATTGTTGATTTAGTCAGTGAGTAAAAAATGGACATATGTTGATTTTTAAATATGTGCATGATTGTTTTGTCATAAATGTTATTTAAATGAAACCTAGATGCATATATAATTTTTCATGTATATTTTTGTAAAGTTTTGCATTATATAAATAATCTTAATGTTTATATTTAATAAAATATGTTAAACAGGATTAGTTGCTGTATATTTTACTCTTAACAAGTTTGTTTCCTGTAAACATTCTTGAAAAAATTTCCTGTAGGGTAAAATAAATATACATGTACCGATAAAAATATTAAAGCATAAAAGTTAAAATGAAAAGTGAACTTGAATTATGAAAATCGTTTTTATCTGCTATAAAAAGGCTGCCTTTCTTATTTACATTTTTCATGAAATTTACAAAAAACAAACACCAGTATGTTTCACTCACATTGTTGCGAGTATTTAGTAATACTCAAATATAAGTTGATTTCTTATTGTAAGCAAAGCAATTTAATTAAAAATGCATTTAAAGTCATTACAAAGAATAAACTCAGTTCAGAAAAGAATATATTTAAATAATTTACAGAGCACTGAGATGCTCATTTTAATTTAGAAAATAATGTATTACTCACTTATTTAAAAAAATTGATGAGAGATATGTTACCAGCAAAAATATGTCCTTTACAGAAGCTCATAGTTCGGTTGATCTTAGTTTTCAGAATGACCATTATTGCAGCTGGAGTAATCTTTGATGTTAAGAAAAGTGGAAAAATCAAAGTGAAGTGGTAAATCTGTTCATTTTTCAAACATATTAATCTTGTCAAGATAATACATAAAATCAATCTTTGCATTTTTTTTTAGAGCCTTTTATTCCCTTTTATCCAAAATATGAAAGCACTTAGGAGGATAAAGAAATGTGGATGACTTTGGAAAAATGATCTGAAAATATATTCTGTCTGTTGGTATTAAACAGTGACACAAGTAATGTGAACTGTGCGTGGTCAAAACGTGAATTACTTGTTCAACTATTGGTATTCATCATATTTGTTCTGCTTATAATATGAATATACAGCAAATTTCTGGTACAGCTTTCTTAACAATTCAACTGAATTTCAAACCCTGACAGTAACAAATACAAATTGCACCAGCCCCAAAAAATTGTTGGGGCTAATTTTAATATTAATGAATTCTTTACAACCTCAGTTCAGCAGTTTCGATTAAGCTTTAATTAGTAGCCAGAGGGGAATCCAAAACAAAAATAAGGAGTTGAATTGCTAATTAAGTTAGTTTGATGAGGTAGAGTTTTAGTAAAAGACTGGTTGTTGTTGGCTGTGCAGGTTCTGACAGGCTAAAAATACTAAAGATTATCATTATTGTAACTAACATCCTACATTACCACCAGTTTTCTGCAAGGAGCAGACAGTTCATTAGAGTACAACACTTTTGTGTGTCAGTACGAGAATTAAAGTCTTGTTAATAAGATAGCAGTGCATGGGAACCATAGACCAAGAAAGGAAACGTGGTTTTAAATTTGACTGGTGATAAATTATCTAGTTATTTGATACTCCGGTACGCATCTGAATCTAATGTGCATTTATTTGTTAAGAACAGCTTGTCAATCAATTAATTTCCCTAACGGAATTTTGTTTATTAGGCTACCGGGCTTAGTGATTTTATTTTTGGCATGTCCATCACGGTCACATTTTTCTTAATTTGCAAGCTTTCGATGATCTGATGTTCACCAAAGGCTGTATTTAATAGTGCATGTGCAGATGCGAGTAGGTGAGGTGTTAGGCGCTCTACCTCCAAAACCTACATCTCAACGAAGGTGATTGAAGAAAAGTCTATAAACAGACTTAGCTGAAGAAGCAGCGTGTAGTAAAATTATATAGCTATGGTTTTTCCCTAATGACAGCTTTGATAACAGGTTAAAATCTTGGCCAGCTTAAATAATTATCAAATTAATTTTTACATTACCAAATTAACTATTGCATTCAATTAAATACTTTTGACATTGTAAGTGTGCTACCAGAGCTCCCGAAAGATTACTAATTATAACCACTAAAGCTCTGCAGTGATAGCAATTCAACCAAACTGCACATAAGAAATATGTTAGGTATCTCTGTAAGGATCGCAGGGAATGTTATTTGATTTTGCCATACTTGGATGTTTTCTATAATTTATATTTTGTCCTTTTGCTTAAGGTTTCAAAGCCTACAAACCCAATAACGAAGGGATAAGGGAAGACAGAAAAATAAATGATATTGTTTCTGTGGCATTAAATATAAGCCTGCTATCAGAGCTACATAGCACTAGCGAATTGTAATCAGGTACTTTGACTTAACACTGTTTTGTTTTATAATAAGAGTGGTTGCCATATGTTGGAAGTCCTATCTGTCTGTGTCTTAGGGGTTTCATACCTCTGTAACAAATCCAAAAACTCATTTTATAATACCTTAAATCTACCCATTGTAATGTAGCTCCACTAGTGTAAATCCACATCAAACTTTCCTCATGAATGTTGCTAGAAGATTACTTATATTATCACTGAAAGCAAGGGGAAGCATTGAATTAGGATGCAGAAGATAGAGGAAAAATAACTTTCACTAAATCTTCTTTTAATGCATAGTTTACAATTTTCTTTCACTCAGCATGAAACTGATTAAAAGCACATGGATGCCCCTCATAAAGAATGCTTTGCACAAATAGATGCATTGTTTAATATATTTACATCCCTGAACACTTGGAATTTGAACTGTAATACAGCAGTGTAGCGGTTGTTGGAAAGGAGCATACGGTACCCACTATACATCTGTTTGAATATACAGTACATTCCTCTGCTGTCTCACTCTCTCCCAGTTGCACGCAGGGATTCCCACTGGAAGACCAGAGCCTGTTACAGTAAACAGATTACATTGCTGATATAAGCTGTCAGGGGCGCCGCTTCTACCGGGTATCACATCAGCAAGTAAATAGGATCATACGTCCATCCCTAAGAGCAGATGTATAGGCACACACAAACTCTGTGCTCACTACTTTATTTAACTGAAAAATAAAGCACGATTTAAATCTTTTAAAGCAGCCATGATGGATCTGCTTTTTGTTGTTTGGTTGCTCTCTTCAGCGTATATTTATCACAGGTCAAGGCCATTTTTTATTTCTTAGTTCACTATTTTTCCAACACCAGGCTGACATTTTCCTGTACGGCTCACTTACTGTGTCAAAATTAAAAGAAAGATGTAATTAACGGATGAAATACCACTCCCCAAATCAAACTGACGGTCAGCAAACAGACAGAGCGAAGACTTCTAGATTAGTGAAATAAAATGCAAAACCTTTAAAAATCTTCAGAATTCCCCCAAAGCAGCTTGAAAGCATAACTGAATGCTACATTTAAAGTTTTATGATCCTGATGTTCGTCTCCTTACACCAGTTCTAAAGCTGGTCCCTTTGCTGACCTCAGTGTAATTACTCCTGCCTGACAATTGTGGAACTGAAGGTAGAATCAGACTTCTTGTATGATGGAAAAAGTGTGCAGAAGTTGTATCACTGAAGGGGGGTCGACTACTGCCTGTTAATAAACATTTTTCCCTTTCAGATTTTATTTTGATTTATTTCAGAATCAAATGCAGACTGTTCTGGTGCAAACATTTGCAGTATGAGCATCTTTTCTTACACTGAAAAATAAAAATCTTTACAGTCACAGCATGTTAACTAGAAGTTCTGTTTTATTAATGGAGTTAATGTAAAGCTAGTCATCATTTCAGCCTTTAAATACCCAGGACAATAAAAATAGCAATACTATTCACAGAATAGATTATTTGTTTTGATATGGAATGTTAAAATAAAATTCATGGAATAGATTAAGTAAAAAATGAAATGAGTTTGTGCTTTGGGGGCTTCTTATAAGTACGGATGTGTGCGTGTGTGCATGTGTATGTGTATGTCTGTGCCTAGATATATAAAAATATAAATATATATGTATTTATAATGCCTCTGAAATAATCTCCTGTTTTGCCACTCACCAAAACTATAATTTCTTCAGCAGCCTCCCAATCCTAGCTAGGTAAGAGTGTGCGTGCCTCTGCGTGTGCGCGAGTGTGCGCGCCTATTCCTTTCGAGGGCACAGAGATGGGGGAGGGGCTGCCTTTAGATTATTTGTTTAAAAACTGAATTTTTAATTGGTTTGTACATACAAGGTGATTTTATGATACAACTTTATACGACTTTAGAATATGACTATAGTTTAGGAATAACTGAACAGCACCGAGCAGAAAGAAAATTAAGGCTGAATATAAAGGATAGTAATCACAAAACTTGTAATGCTTTGTTTGGCTGTGACATATTCTCCTAGAAAAATGAAAAGAAAATTAAAAACAAGGCTATGTGAGACTTTTCAAGAATATGTGAGAATCTGAGAGTGGGCAATATTAAGATTTTTCTCTGATACACCAAGTGTTGATCCCTTGTTTTGTGTAAATTGCCTGCAAATATATCACACTCAGAATTGTATGAAATACACCTGGAGCAATATTTTTGGACAGAGGAGATACTCGAAGCCTCTGGAGGAAGATATATTCCAAAACCACTTTGACGGTTCTTACAGAAAATAAGCACTGTTTAGGAGGGACAAAAGTGTTGATGAGAAATCCAAAGTCCCGCTGTAATGAGTGAATAAAACAATATTGGAAGGAGAAGGTACCTAAGGGGTTTTTTTGCACATGAAAACAAATAACTCAGTTTCAGTATAACGAGTTATTTGTGTTTTGAGTAACCCAGTGATTTTTGACTGCATTGGTGTATATCCTGAGATATTTTACCATGTGCACAACAGCACGACTGCTCAGCCCTGTGTTCAGTGGAGACTGAAAAATTAGAGTGAAAAAAACAAACTAGAGGGCAATAAGCTTTTAAGATCTCCATTGCTTACTGGAAGATGCCTTGAGAAGGCTGGGCTTTGAAGACAGTGCAAAAACATCTACCAGCCCTCAACTGAGCAGAAACCTACAGTCCTTTCACAAATTAACTGCACGTGTGGTTTTTTTTTTAGTATTAGTTTCTTTTAACTCAAAGTCTGAATGAATAGCAGGTACTTCTAGCTAGTGTAAATCTATTCTCGTAGTGCACATCAAACACAGATCAGCTTTCGTTTAACTTGGTTTAATCAGGGTTTTTCAGATCTCCACAGTGCCCAGATCGCTGCTAAACTTGCCATGAGATCTTGCCAAACATGTGCAAAAGAATCAAATTTCTGCTCCAATCTGTGTTCCCGGTGATTTGGTGGGAGTTTGGGAATGTGTTGTAACAGTGTCCACTGCAAAATCAACGTCTCTTCCCATATCGTTAGGCAGATGGACAGGCTGGCAGACAGGACTAGCCTAGTTTGGGGGCAGGGACAAAAATAACACGATCATATTTCAACTCATTGTTCAAGTTTAATGAGTTCTGCCATAGCTCCAGCACTAGAAGGTTATTGTGAAGGAAAAACAAAGGGACCCTTCTTTTGTCTTTCTTCACAAACTATCAGGCCCCATTACTGAAAATTAAAGTTCAATAAAATTCGTATTCAGAGATAATTAGCGGACAGCTTTGTGGTGCAGCGGATAATATGACCAAAGTGCTGGTTCACAGCAGTGTGTGCTGAAGTGTGAAAGAGGCAGTTCTCCGTTGCTGCTTCTGAGGTCATACCCCCTCATCCTGCATACAATGTGGCAGTCAAAATGCAGCATTCTTACCTGCTGTGATAAAAAATACACCAAGGCCAATAAATTATTTCAACCCCCCTCCCCCTTGCAGCTTTTTTTTTTTTAAACAAAGCCAGATCATTAGTAATAAACTATGACTTCATTAGAATGTTCCACATAACAGGATTACAGAGGAATGTGTCAATAATTGGCAAAGGTTTGTCTTTCATTAATTAACACCTTTGTATGAATACAAACTTGTTATCCTCACTTTTTATAGGTGAAATATTACCATTAAAATTAGACCTTTGGTTTTAAAAAAAAAATTCTTGATGGTGTTAATTTGTACAACCGAACATTTTCGAAATATTGTTTAGATCGGAAAAGAAACCAAGTTTGAAAACAGGCAGCATTTCAGGAAGATGCATTTCACTGCACTGAGGGAAAGGAAAGTTTCAGAGTTCTACTCTCTTATACACACGCTATGTAAAGTGTATATATACATTCTCTAGATATAGGAGAATATTTAGGGCAGTAACTAATTAAAATATTTGTTCTGGTTTTGTTGCTTAACAAAAAAATGCACATTAACTACGTCAGCTTTGCTTTCCCCATCCGTCTCTGAGGAAACAGCTCATAAGCTAAGGGGCAGTCTGTAATATTGGACTGTTTATCCTGCAATACAAATGTCTATGTGGACAGAAGGCAAAGAGCAAATTCTACCTAAAAAAAGGTAGAGTATTATTCTGAGTTAGACACAGAGTCATTTGTATTTTTACCAGTTTCAACTGATGGCTTACAAATGTATCTTTTAGCATTTATAAAGATGGTGAGTGAGATATTCGCATGTGTAGTGGGATCCTGGCTGGAGCTTAATTCTTAAATCTGTGATGTTGTTTCACTGCTGACATGTTTATTTTGATCACTAAATGATTTACAAGATGCATCCCATTAGCTGAAGACTCTAACCCAGGATGCGCAAGGGCTTAAAATATCACCATCCCTGTTGAATTCAGTAGGGTGATCAAATTTTCTAAAATAATCTTCTGGTTTTTGAGTCATAATATCTTCCATTTTTGAAGCTTCACACCAGAGTCATGTGTGCTCTGACATGGGCTCTTCTCATGCAATCAGACCAAAAAGGTATTAAATACTTATGTAAAACAAGACCTCAGTAAAGTTGCATTTTGTCACCCCTTGCCCAGGCTTTCCTGGAAAGGGGGATAGGATGATATTTAATGGGAGTTGTTCTCAGGAGTAACTGTACATTCCCATGTACTTATGGTTGTGTTTTTTTTTTCCTAAACCCCATTTTATTTCACAATTCACTGCCCAATAAGCATATTCTCAAAAAAAAAAGTAACAAATGGGAAATGGGAGCACATTTAATTTCTGTCTAGTTTAGTAAAAGGCAGTATATGGTGTTACTTTAAAAACCTGTATGGAAATACCCAAAAACATTGTTGGATTTGTCATCCATACCACAGAGCCTTTCTGTAAGCTTAAATTTGAAAAATGGCTTCACATATTAGTGAATTCAACTCATTAAAACCAGGTCATTCCCCCCCCCCCCCCCCCCCAAAAAATACATTTTCTGATTGGTGGGGAAAAGTAGGGCTCCACTTCATCATTGTTTTTCTGGAGGTAGCTGTTTGAAACTGCATGGACTTCAAAGTTTTTCAGACTCTTGGGATTTTTTTGACAAATAGCAGCTTGCAGCCGGAAAATCTCAGCACCCTACAATACAAGGCTGAACTCTTCCTGATTATAGTGGAACCAGGTTTATTAACATTACGTAAGGAAGCACTTTCATCTGCATTTCAGTGTGCGGTGAACTTAGTATTTGATTAGAAAAGGAGGATTAAGGCCGTGTCTACATTAGCAAAAAATTCAGTAAGATAAGAGTAAATCAGTACATCAAAGCAGTTGACGCTGAAGCCCTACATCTTGCTATGTGGCTGAAAGTTCTCACTTCGGACCAGGCTTAGTATGATCTCCTGGTCTGAATGTCCTCATCGCACATATGGTTCAAAGTCACCCACTCAATGTCCAAATGCTTATGGCTGCATTAGGGAACGCACCACACTGGGTGCACCTCTGAAATGGAGACCCTCGTTTAGTTTTCTCTGAAATCCAATTCACAGGCACCTAGTTTGCAGGTGCCAAAAAATACTGTGCAACACAACAAAGCACAGTAACATGAGGAAACTCAGGGGCTATGAATCAAAATATTAGTGTAATGCAACCTAAAAGTGCCGCCCAGCTAGTTGAACACAGGGTACCGTAATTCTTGGAATTTCAGTGACACTCTGACCCCTGTGCAACCTCCTCAGTGGTGTAGCATTCAGCCATTAACTTTCTTCAAATGAAGTCCTGCAGCTCCCCCTACTCCAGACCAAGGAGTGGGGCTGAAGTGTGTGGTGGACACTTCAGTAATTCAACACTTCAGTAATTCAACACTTCAACCCCTTCATAAACATCCTAGGGAAAATATATCATAATACGGATTAAAGTCTGCAGGCACATTAAGTTTACAGGGGATTATGTCTTCGATACATGGAGGTAAATTAGAGAGGTTGGCAATATTCTGCCACTTTACAGCGGCATTTTGAGAGAGATTTCCAACACAGTGAGGACCCTTCATCAGTCCAAGCAGCACGAAGCCATGCAGCCTCTGCACAACGCCATTCTGGAGGCTGTCTCACTGAGTTATCGCAGTGCTGTGACAAGTTGATAAGCCCTGTCAAGGAGTTCATAAATCAGCAGTTATTATTAGCTCAAACTTAGATAAACTGCTTCTAGAGCTGAGCTGGTTCACCAGGCTGTCTTTGGCTGTCTTTGCCTCTGTGGTGAAGATGTATCTGCAACCTCCCATCAGTGCCTGAACTGCACCTTCTCTGAATCCTTAGGTCAATGGTATTATCCTGTCCTCTTTTCTTTTGTTGAAAGTCGTCTTCAAGCAATTCACGCCAGAATATGCAGTTGCTCCTTGTAACAGTGTGAAGCAGTTTTCTAACTACATGAGGTTGGCATTAGCTATGTTTGAATTGCAGTTCAGCTCCTACAGGAATTTTTTTTGTCGTTTCCTTCTCAACAACACAACACCCTATAATACTTAATAATGTCAGTGTGGTGGTTTTTAAATTTTCCAAGAACTGATAGGATCTGAAATATTTTGATGTTTCCATAATCCCAAGGTCTCACATCTGTCACTCGGTATTGGCAACTAGTTTGTGTGATGAAAACAATTGCAATAAAGCATGTGTAAATCAGAGCTGTGCTGCTCCTTGCAGTCTTCTTCTGTTTGCTTTAACATTGATTACTTAAGAGTGAAATTTGAAAGTTGAGTCTCACTGTGATAGAAGTATTACTTAAATAAAACCATATCATTCTGCATATCTTTTAAGGATGAAGTGGGATAGGCAGGTATTTTATCCAACTGCTGTGTATAGGATAATATACTAGTCCAGTTTCTCAGTTGCTCATTCATTTGATGCCAGTCAAGTAAGTGGAAAACGGAATGAAGAGAACAAAATCAGGGTTCAAACCAAACTCCAAATAAAATCAACTGTTTTCAGTAAATTTGGATCAAGCCTCAGTTTTAAAATGAAATAAACTGCATTTAAAATGAATGCTGGAAAAGACCTGTTTTTATAATTACTTTTTTTAAAAAAGGATGAAAAGGATCTTTTTTATATATATATTAAAAGCTAGTGTCCTGTATACCTGAAATCTATCTGAAGGTCTGTCAGTGGAGGACAGCTGATAAAATCCACACAGAAATCCAAAGGTCTTTTGCAGCTGTGTGAGTGAAAGCTTTTGCTATCACCTTTCTCACAGATGCACTTTGGTTGTGGAACAAGGGCTTGCTTACCACAGCCCTGTCCCAAAGCTACCCTCCGCAGGACCAGGTGTGCTCTGGATCTGTTTTCCCTCCTTCTGTTTCTTGCTTACTGCAGAAAGCTAACTTAAAGCATACAGACGGGATTGGAGCCAAAGCAAAGTTAAGCCTCTTGCTGGTAATCACAACAGGGCACCAACATAATACAGAGCTCAACCTATTATGTCAGTCAAAACTCCCCCCAAAAATTTACAGCGCATATTGGGTCTGGCTGAGAGGGAGTTAATTTTCCCCATAGCAGCCCCCATAGTGCTGTGCTTTGTATTAGTAGCTGGAAAGATGTTGATAACACAGCAGAGTTTTGGCTACTGCTGAGCAGTGCTCACACAGCGTCAAGGCCGTCTCTCCAACATTCCCCCCTCACCAGCAGCCAGGACAGCTGACCCAAACTGACCAAAGGGCCATTCCATACTATATGACATCTGCTCAGCAATAAAAGCTAAGAGAAAGGAGGAGGAGGGGGGACATTCATTATTATGACATTTGTCTTCTAGAGCAACCGCTCCACCTACTGAAGCCCTGCTTCCCAGGAAGTGGCTGGACACCGCCTGTTAATGGGAAGTAGAGGGTAAATCTTTTGTTCTCCTTGGCTTCCACATGCAGCCTTTGCCTTTGTTTTATTAAACTGTCTTTATCTTGACCCACAAGACTTTTTCCATCTTATTTTCTTCCCCCAGCCCTGTCCTGCTGAGGAGGGGAGCAGCTTGGTGGGCACCTGGCATCCAGCCAGGGTCAATCCACCACACAGGGAAACCCAGGGCAGATGAGACTGGAATTTCCTGTATACTTAATGTGCTCTAATGTAATGAGGAGCCACTTCTTTAGCCACTGAAGACAGCTCTGGCAACTGTTCTGCTAGATACCCTCAGTTTAGGAAGGTCCATCCTCTATTTTCTGTCGTCTGGCAAGAGTTTGGAGAAAATACTGCAAATGAGTCAGTGGCTGGCTTGACATTGAAGCCACACTTGAAGGAGCCAGTAATGATCGTGGTGAGCCAGGATGAGTCCCTGACTGTCACAAGGTGTCCGCCTCCCTGCTGTGCTGGTGTGGCCCTGATGCAGGGCAAGCTTCATTCATCCCTTCAGTGCCCCTCGGGGAGGGAAGGGCAACTCACCTGTCCCACTAACCTGCACAGCTCCCTGCATTTTGGAGAGCTGGCAGAAAGGCAGCACTAGATGTTCGATGCTCTCTTCCACATTGGCCAAGCTGCTACTTTGCCCCTGTATGTCATGGAGCAGGCCTCCACCAGAGGAGCACCTGATATATGAAGGATACATCCAACCTGCCGACACTTCACAGATGTCAGTATGCACCCAAACCACCTCTGGAAAGCTGCTGAGTGCAAACCTGGATCCCAAACCTGTGGAAGGCTCTGCCATTGCCACTGATCAGGTTTTCCCTCCTGATACGTGAAGATATAGTCATAAAACTTAGGTTTTCTAGTGGGAAACACTGTTTTACTCTTGGCCTCCACTCATAGGTCTACAGGATGAACTGGCAAGTCTTTCCTGCAGCATCAGTCTTCCCAGTGCAGAAGGACATGTGGAGTTTCCCTCGTTTAGAAGCGGGCCCTGTTACAACAGAATGAAACCATTGCAACTTCAAAGACCACAGCTAAACTCTGATGTCAACACTTGAAGTAGTGCATAAGTCAATTCCTATTGATTAATATTAATTTAATAAACCAGCAATCACTTGCTATTAAAGAAGAAAGCTAATTCCCTGTTTCTGAGTAAATTATACACTGTAAACAAATCCTGAGAGATGCAAACATTGGCTGGCTTCACTTTTCTTTAGCAGAAGATTTGGATGCTAAGTGTGTCAACCTTATGGTATTAAAATTTTTAAATATAGAGGTATGTAATGAAAGCATAATGTCTATCCCCTGTGATTACAGTCCACCCACCACCACGGAGTGTAGATGGCAGGCATCCCTTGCTAGCATGGCCCTCGCTCTTTGGAGTTTGAGGCATCCAGCTGCAGGGAGGGTAGAAGATACCACAGTCCTTGCAGAATAAATCTCTTGAGTAGCAGCTTGGGGGATTTGGTTATGTGAGACTGTAACAAAATTACCCTGTGAAGTCCTGGAAAAAGGTAAGGAAAAATTAGCTAGGGAAATGCCTTGAGTTACTAAAAATTTTAATTTACTATGCATTAATTATTGTTTCATTAAGTTCAGTATCTCTTTCCAAGTTTTAATGGCATTCAGATCTTTGGTGGTTTTGATTACTTTTGTTCACTGACAGGGCAGGGGTGTTTTGGAAGGTAAAGGGTAACGCCACTCTCTTTGTACCATGGAGTCTTTGTAGATATAACAAGTCCTACTGGAATTTTGGTTCATTTAGCGGAAACTTAAAGTTTGTAAAGGAAGAGACTTATTTTGTGACTAGTAATTAATTCTTTAAATATTTGATGGAATATCTGTAAATAGTTCATCTCTATTTCTATTTGTTTGTTTTTGTGTTTATACATAGTGATCACAAACAGCACGCCAAGGCCACAATCATGTTCACCTAGTGCTGGAAAATCTACTGACTTTCTGACTGCCTGATCCGATTCTAAGGAATAACCCTTCCTCCTCAGAATTAGAGATGCAAGAAATGGATATAAAAGGTAGTGTTTATAGTTAGAAAACAACATCAGCTGAAGAAGAGGAATAACAGTTAACAGAACTATAATTATGTCTCATCTGGTCTGACGTGGCAGACACCATGCAGCTACTAAGGTGGCATCAGGTCTCCTGTCATGTATCCACTGATTTTATGAAAGCTGCCTACAGATACCGCCCTTCCTTTCACGACCCGAGTTCTGTTCAGGAAGAATGCTGGGCTACTTTATCTGCTCGGTTTAGGCATTTTTCTGCAAGAGCACAGAGTTCTATAGGCACAGTGTCAGGAAGATGGGGAATTTTTTCCTTCAGCACATGCTGAGTCTCCGCATGCACCTCAGAGAGGTGCAGAGATCCCTGCATTGGATCTGCTGGGTCGCCCAAGAGTTGACCCAATGTATGTAAGAGTTAGGAACAACTTGGGGATTTGGCTTCAAGCTTTGTACCACTCCTGCAGTGCAGTATTGCTTTAGCCTCTGTGACTGAACTTTTCTAGAACTGAAAGAAGACATACTTACACATGGGGAAGGGAAATACGTGGATCTTTCTCTGCAAAGAGAAATCTGGTTTGTGTACACATGTTTAACCTTGAAAAATAAGCGTCAAAGGGAATCCTGTTTTGCAAACAGTCATTGCAATCATGTAGATAATTCATAGTTAAGGTTTACAGCTCATAGCTTAAGTTTTTAAAGTATGTATAAAGTTGGACACTCTCCGCCCCCAAAAATAAGAAACTAATTGGGCAATAACAAAATGGAGATTACCTCCTATAATCCTACATTTTCATGTTGCCTTTTTTTTCCTCTTTTTTTAATATTTTTACAAGCTTCAAAAGCAGTCTTGGTATTAGGTATTAGTTTAGAAAATACGTAGGAAGTAAATACAAGATAGAATTTTTCATTTTTTTAAAATCTGTTTTAAAGAGATATATATATATAAAGACTGTGTGAAATATATACAGGCAGTACAGCATATAGAAGGTATACGGATCTGTGAAGTTAAATCAGGGTTAATATTCTGTACTAAAAATCTAGCTGTGATTATCAGATAGGATTTTTTAGTGTTACTCAGTAAGTTATCAACCATTAAGCAACCTAAAGCCACCTAACAGGTGTCTACACTAGGTCTTATCAGTCCCAGCAAAATTAGTCAAGAGGAGAACCTGGATTAATTAAAGAAAAAGAATAGCAAGTACTCTGCTGTGTTCTGACTGCTTTCTTGTAGACACAAAAGTATAAGTACCAGCATTCAGTCTTACAAGTTTTGACCTAACTCCATCATATTTCACAGTCAGAGATATAGCTGTTGGTAAGGCTCAGCATGATGGCAATTCTCTTATGCATTTACACATCTGCTCTGATATCCAGTAGAGGTGGCCAATAAATATTCCCTTTTCACTACCATGTAAAAACAAGTAAGGAAAAAAGTTCCTTAGGTGGGTTCAGTACCACTGATGATCTTCCTTCATCAATAGAAAAAGCTTAAAAATACAGCAGTTGAAAAGTCAATGGTATAAGGTTAACTTATTATTATACCCATTTAAGGATGAAGGTGCTTATTTAAAAAAATGCAGTCAGAATCTTAAATTAGTTAAATTAAGCAATCAGTTAGCATATGATACAATGTAGACTATCATTCCAGTTCAGAATACGATATTTCTTGTGCAGCAGTTATTTGAAGCAAACGTGTCAGTGCCAAGTTTCAATGTACTGAGTTGTTTTCTGTTCCATAACTAGAGAAGTGTTCACAAAACAGCACAAAAGTCTTCCTTCTCTGAAGTCTTCAACTTGCCTGCCTGCATTTTAAGTTCACCGTAAATCAATAGCTGATCCAAGTAACATCTTCTATATCAGCCTCTTCAGAACAGATCTGGAGAGCTGAGTTCCTCGATGTGTGCTGCTACATGTGTCTGTAGCATTTTTAAGGCATATTTCTGTATTTTTTATAGGTCTGTTGGGAATACATGAAGAGTAATAGTGATACCAGAAACTCTGAGCAATATGGCTGTTCTTAGTTTGACACTATGACATGCTGTAATATTAAAAATGGGTAGCTCCAGTCTTTCCAAACTTGTGAAAAATTGCACAAAAACCAGAGACAGCTGGTGAATAAGAAAGGTGGAACTACAAAGAAAGCTACAACAGGTAGCCTCTGAAACCTGAGCTCATGGGCTTCCTTCAAGGTATGAATAAAAAGTCCTATAGCCAGTTACAAAAGCTCAATTCTAATTTAGTGGCTACTGAAAACAAGCAAACTTAGCTTATTAAAAATTTTAACTATTTAAGATGCTTCTCTGTGAGGTGTCTGCATGATATGGGCTTAGCATTTTTTTTTTAAAGTCTTCACTGGGCAAAACAGAATTTGCTGTTTCCACATAAAGGTCGTCAGTAGCTTGAAGGTCTATGCAAATCCTTCACACCAAACACTAATAATATTAGAATGGAGTGAGTGATAAAAGAATTAAAGAAAGGAAGATTCGAAGCTACCCTAAGTAAAAAGGGGTGGGGGCTAGCAACTTGTCAATACAATGTTTTCTCTGTGGATGGTCATAACTTGTGTGTTTTTATGGGCAAGTTCACAGTTGTCTCTAAGGCCTGCAAGACCCTTCAAGGTGATCATCAGAGAACCTCAGTTAGGATTTTACAATGTTCCTTTCCTGGTATGCTCCTGTGTCATTCTTTTCTGAAGACATTGACCATATGATGATATTCAAATGGCCAAGCGTTTACAATTTCCAGATCTGCCAAATAGCGAATCAACCTTTATAATTAAAGGTGACAAGCTGACAAGGAAAATGAATGTAAAATTGTATACGTATATGAATTTTTATGTCAGATTGCCGTCTGTGCACTTGTTTTCTCTTTGTCAATAGCCGAAGGCTCATTTCTCTGTACTAGAAGCGCATTTTATATCGAGGCCTTCAGACAGCTCCCCTTCGCCCTAGTGAATTTGCTGATTAATTTTGGATGCTCCTCTTAATTAACACCCCAAAGGAAGTCTAGATTTTCTAGCCTATATTCCATGTAAAACAAGTGAATCTGAAGAACAATGACCTAAGGAGACAGGCGCGCTCTGTCCGAATGACATTACAAGAACATTGAATATCTCACAAGTCAGGACCTGGTCAGGCAATGCCTAGGGAAAATGTAGGCCTTTAATCAGGGCAGAAATGAGATTCATATTAGTCCAATTTCATTTTCTTTATTGCTGACAAAGAGAGGCTGGGATGGATGCCACCTGACAGTTGAAACATGGTGCCCCCGTGCAAGAGCAGGTGCCTCTGGCCTTGATTAATAATTGGTACCATTTTGACTTGTGGGCAGATAAGTTGATGATGGATGAGAGAAAAAGAGTGAAGTGATTTATTATAAAATTAGTATAAAATAATGAACTGGCTAATTGCACACAAGCCTCATAAAATGTAGCTGTGGAGTCAGAAGTGCAATGCCAGGCGACAATAATTTCCACCTCAGTTTTCACAGTGAGATCTTAAAGCAAAGAAAGATAGAAACAACTCTTTATTTATGCAGCTCCTTAATGCAGAAAAAGCCTTGCCCATTCTTCTACTTCAAGCAAATAAAATACTGGGACTTGAATTTCAGTTTTCATTATTACTGTTGCACAAGAAAAGGAAACAGTAGAACCAAACAGGCCGTATTAAACCAACTGTTGCTTCTCTGTTAAAGCTAATAAAACCTTATCATTCTTGCATTTTTTTTGCATACTTCAGCAGGGTAAAATATCTAAAGTTATAAAACTGAGATGCATATGTGTTTAAATCAAAATTAAACATAAAAATTGTCTTGTAACCTCTATTGCAACCTGTAAGAGTGTACAGCTCTCTTAGTAGGTATTGCTTTTCTAGTTTACTTTTTGATGCTTTGAACTTCCAAATCTGTGCTCTGATAACTACTTTAAAGGCTGAGTCATCTACTGCTTGCTACTTTATGCTACATGTGTTCATAAGAGTACAATTACAGATTAAAAAAGCATGTGTTGTAATAGCCATTTACTGCCTGGTAAAACATTTATTTTGTTGTTATGAATCCATGCTGTTATATCCTTTTTCCTTTACAAGACAAATGCTTGGTCACATTCTCTTGTAATTCTTAGAAGTCTAAACTGTTATAACTCCTTGAAATGTTTTGCTACTAGCAGTGCTAGCCAACATCCAACTGTTTTTTTTCCAGCAAGTTCAATTATTAAACCAGCTGAAATTACTGAATTAAATATGACCGCCAACAATATTGTCTGAATAAGATGGATTCAGTCATAAAACTGAAAAAGAAAGTAGGAGCTAAAATTTAGTTTTCATGTGATTGATTTCTATTTTACTGCTAAGACAAAAGTGTGGCAATTTGTCCTTATATTCTGCAGATTTCAAGAAACTGAATTTTCCATGCAGATTAGGAAAGAGGATTTTCAAATAATAGCATGCAAGCACTTCATTGTGGTTCAAAAGCAACAGTGATTGCGTAGCAGCATTAAACTTTTTCTGTGTTTCTGAAGAGAAATAAAAATGGCATCCACTGTTATATCCCTTAGACAAATATTAGAATGTTTCATAACTGATCCAGTTTTAGCTGCATACCATGAGTAGTAATTTATTTTTGTGGGGAGATTTGAGAAAAGTTAACCTGAATTCACTTCTAGAGTGTGTTACTTAAACTACATCAATTCCACAGGAAGTTTTGTTTCAGAATTTCAAGATGCCTTTAACATGACATAGCTTCATGAATTAGTGTAAACTCAGTTAAGACTGTTTCAGAAAAAGTATCCACAATTTACTGCAGCTTAACTTCATATTCTTTTTAAACTGATATCACTGTTTTATCTGGACTAACTACCTCAAGAGTCCCCTATTCAAAAACCTTTTCACACTGATTTGTTTACAGTTTATTTGGAGAAAAAAATATCACGTAAAAGGTTATTTAAGAGAAAAATTACAGATGAACCAACCTTTTTTGTCTGATTCCAAAATTGTAAAATTTATCATAATCTCTGCCAAAACCTGAAGGCTAAATCCCATCATGACAATGGGAGCACAGGCTTGAGAAAAATACATATTTCTGTGAAATAGGAGAGTAGACAGTAATAGTGTCTGTGCCGTCCTTGCAAATTGCACGGAAGTGTTCTCACCATCACGTTATCGCAATATCTCAGAGGTTTTGGCTTTCAGGATAAAAGGAAATAATTAACCACAGTGCTTTTAAGACCATGAGGTAAATAACACTACAAGGAACAACTTGTGCTGTGAGTCCCACCAGCTCTATACTCAAGAGGAAGCAGCATGGCTGACTATGAAAAGGACACTTTTCTGTCAGCTACATTGTAAGAGGTGTTTGGGCCATCATGTCCCTTGTCTGTAAGAGGTTGGTGCCAGGCAGGAACTAACTCCACATCTTTGCCACCTTCTCTCTGCTACTGCTGGGGACCATGAAGTGAGACTGGCCTTTTCTCCATACAGCAAACATGACAGCATGGGGGTAGCATCACTAATGTCTAGGAGTCTTGTGGCTGAAATGATAACATAACATCAAAGGCAGGACAGCTGAACACTTACTCCCATATTATTAAAAGGCCTCAGAGAGCAGCTTTAAGATAAGGAAGGAAAGTGAAGTCTACTTACCTTTTCCTTGAGACTTGGTTTTAGAGTTCACAAACCAAGGAACATCCCTCATGGAATTAGTGCCTGCCCACTAGCTTTTCTACTGGGAGCTAGAAAAACAAAAGGAGACCAAATCTCTCTGGACTTGGAAGGAGGTGGAAACAATCAAAGAAATGTGGTTTCTCCACACTACTGCTTTCAAAGGCTGGCTGGTATCTAAGTGGTGGCCTTCATATGTGATCTGGACTTTGGGTAACCGGAGTGAAGAACTAGAAATTAACTTGTGGGTTAGATAGGTTTTATTCAAGCAGCTTTTGCACATGTATTAGCTTTGTATTTTTGTCCTTCCCTAGCCCCCCTATCTTTCTCACATTAGCTTGCAGAAACCGTTCCCAGCCTTTGATACCCTTTCTGAAGGCAAAACTCAAGGAAGAATCTCCATTCCTTTGGGGAAAGGTACCACTTTCTCCAAGATATTCCTTTGAGAAAACTAGTGAAAGGAGAATAAGATTTAGTGCTGATCTATCTCACTCAGCATAGGTTAGGTGGTGTATCGCAAAGAAAAAACTGAACTGTGACACACGTCTACCTCATAAAAATACCTATCATGTAGGTTTGAACAGGTTTGAACAACTATTGCTGTTTTGTTCAAAACTGTAGCTAATCACAAACTGGAGAAGGTTACTGATAGAAATGCATGGTTTTTACCTATTTTGCAATACATGGCAACTCTAGTTTTTCTGTCTAGCTGTGCTTCATATATTTCATTTTTGCAGACACTGGTTTAAACATGTCTGCCAATTGTGGTGTGCCTGCCAGCATCACTGTCTGCTCTTAGCAGGCAGAAAGGTGTACCATAAAGTGCTGCTAATAAAGGTGAGGAATGGGAAGGCTTTCTTTGCTCTCAGTTATCTCTCAAACGGATGAATGATAATAGCCAGGGAAAATGTCCGTACTGACACATTTTTAACAATGCAAACGAAGTGTCATCTCATTTCACCAAGTGTAATGACCACATAGTGATCTAGTCATGTTGAAAAAATGGATGAATTATTATTTCTGAAGTATTATGGCTGCTGTTTATTGCTCTATTTCCTCCACATACCCATCTCCATGCCACCTCATGTTTTCCTCCTTTTTTTTTCTTAAACTTTCTGTAAGCTTTTTATTTACGTTTTTCATAATTTTTCTTCTGCATTTCCTGTTTGGGCATTTTCCTTTGGATTTCATTTTAAGTTTTCCTTTCTTAGTTCCTTCCATCCAGTCATTTTTATTTTCTTTATTTTAATTTTTTACTCAGTTTTTGACTCAGCTGTCTTCTCACTAGCCTCTTTTCTCTGTCTTTCATGCTGAGTAACCAGTGGGAGTACATAAATCCCTTAATGCATGTGCCATTCTGTACTGATTAACATTGCTCCCCTTATATAGCCTTTTCTTTATCAAATCACTCATCTCACACCTCATTTTTCTTTATTCCTTCTCCATGGCATTATTTTTTGCCTCATATTTCCAATGCAAGTTTCTGTTGAGAAATTCCAGCTTTCTCCACTGTTTCAGTTTCTTCTCATGGGTTCTTGCTTTCTGCTTTTTGTTTTCCTATCCTCCATTTCCCCCTTTCTCTTTCTCCAGCCCCATCAGTCTTGTTCCTCTTCTCCAACAGTACTTGCATTGCCTCAAGGTACCACGCTGCTCAACTGCTCTCATATATTCCACATAGGTCCTTTCCCCCAACAGGTTTTGTCTTCCTGCCACTCTTACCAATGACAATAAATTCGGTTTCTGAGACCTCCCACCACAGTTCTCCAAGATCAGTAGAGGTAGGGTTTAACAGAAGATTACTGTTCAGAAGTAATGTTATTTCATCTACTTTGTCTTCCTGAAGGCCCAAAAGGACAACATTTTGGAATGTGCTTTGTGAAACAGATGTTTCGAGGTCTCCAGGAAGCTGGGAAAACACATGGGACTAGAACAGTCTTTATAACTTTATCTGTCCCTGCTGGAGGGGACCAGTTAAGCAAAGCCACAGAAATAGTCAAAATGTGAACAACAGAGCAAGGACACATATTGTTTTAGAAGTCTCCCTTTTTAGTTATTTTATATGACAGAATATGGGGTTGGGTTTAATTATCTAACACTTCAGTATTGGTTTGTCTTTGGGCTCCATTTGTATTTAAGAGGCATGCATAACAGTGGCTAGAAACGCATATGGATATTTGTACTCCTCTTTCAGTGTGGAGAATTTGTCTCCCTCTTTTTATGCTCCATAGTCATAGAATCATAGAATCATAGAATCATTAAGGTTGGAAAAGACCTCTAGGATCATCAAGTCCAACTGTCAACCCAACACTACCATGTCTCCTAAACTATGCCCTGAAATGCCACGTCTACACGTCTTTTAAATACCTCCAGGGATGGTGACTCCACCACCTCTCTGGGCAGCCTGTTCCAGTGCCTGACCACTCTTTCAGTATTTTTCCTAATATCTAGTCTAAACCTCCTCCGGTGCAAATTGAGTCCATTTCCTCTCATCCAATCATTTGTTACTTGGGAGAGTAGAATGACACCCACCTCACAAGAACCTCCTTTCAGGTAGTTGCAGAGAGCAATAAGGTGTCCCCTCAGCCTCCTCTTCTCCAGGCTAAACAACCCCAGTTCTCTCAGCCTCTCCTCATAAGACACGTGCTCCAGACCCTTCACCAGCTTTGTTGCTCTTTGCACATGCTTCAGCACCTCAATGTCCTTCTTGTACTGAGGGACCCAAAACTGAACACAGTATTTGAGGTGTGACCTCACCAGTGCCAAGTACAAGGGCATGATCACTTCCTTACCCCTGCTGGCCACACTGTTCCTGTCACAAGCCAGGATGCTGTTGGCCTTCTTGGTCACCTGGGCACACTGCTGGCTCATGTTCAGCCAGCCGTCACCAACATCCCCAAGTCCTTCTCTGCCAGGCAGCTTGCCAGCCACTCTTCCCCAAGCCTGTAGCATTGCATGGGGTTTTTGTGACCAAAGTACAGGACCCAGCACTTGGCCTTGTTAAACCTCATACAGTTGTTCTCAGCCCATCAATTCAGCCTGTCCAGGTCCCTCTGAAGAGCCTTCCTGCCCTCGAGCAGATCAACACTTCCACCCAACTTGGTGTTGCCTGCAAACTGACTGAGGGAGCACTCGATCCCCTCATCAAGATCATTGCTAAAGATATTAAACAAGACTGGCCTTTACATGGGACTTCATGTAGGACTAAGTAATTCCAAAGAGAGCAAATTAAATCTGATTGATGTTACCTGTTCTTAAATAACTGAAATTGTGCCCCTGAGAAGTCTCCCAGCTGTTTGCCTTCATGATGCTCCTGTTCCCATCAAGAGACTGCAGCAGCTCTGGGATGTGAATGTCATGCTGTTAGCATAGTAGGCCTTTAGATCAACATAAGATTAATCTTACAGCAAAAATCTTTGACTATGTCAGGCCTAGCTTTATGTCTGGCTCCGTCTCTCTCAGAAGACTAGAACTTACTCTTTTAGCAGATGCATTTGAACTGTGTTTTCTGTCAATGTGGGATAAAGAAACAAGAGGCCTACATGTAATTTGGATTTTCCTAAGTATCTCATTTCAATCTAATGTACTGTTGTGTAATTAAGCCAGTAAGTCTATATGACCAGCCCATTTCAGGACTTGGTCTGCTATCTTTAGTCAGTGACAAATTCTGGTTTCCATTGCTTGTTCAGAGATGATAACAGTGTGATTTACAGGTATAAGTAACAAATGAGATCAATTAAAAAGACTAAGAGTGGCACCTGTCTAAGTGTAGGGTTGCACTAAATGACTCCCACATCTTTGTTTCCTGTACGACCCTGCATTTGCAGCCTCTCCTCAGGAAGTTTAACAATGGGAGAGTTGTTTCTTAATGCTCGTGAACCAAGAAAGCAGGCCTTATCCTGCGGTCCAGGGATATGATTATTATCTCTGAGTGAAAACAACAGCCGTATTTTTCAGCTCCATGTGTACAAACGATCCCTGTGTTTCATATAGTTCTTTACTACAGCATCTTGGATTGCCCAATTTGTTACAAGTCTGTACTGTGAGCTGCCTTTGTATAGTTGAGCTGAGTTCAGAGTCAGGTACATGTCCCTCTTTGTTTGCGTACGATTGTCAGCATTTTGTATTCTTAAAGACATTCTCAAGTATTTAAAAGTTATTGCAATCTTAAGAAATTTTCAAGTAAACTGACTTTTTTGCTTTTTAATAGTGACAGGGAAAGTATACAATTTTAAAATTAACGGGACCAGTTTTGTGATATTTCCACTCGTTCTATCTCTATCATTGTCTAATGAAACTTAACGATCATTTTATGATAAGCCATATTAATACAGAAACTCCTTAAAGACTGTGTTTAACATGAATGATGAAATTTCTAATTTTATTATTCCAGTTAAAAGCTTAAAGGTACATCTGCGATTTATTAGAGTATGTACTTCTTCAGACACTGGAACCTTAGTCCAGTTGACTAGTAAATATTTGATATGCAACACCCTGCCAAGGGAAAATCATGGTTGGAAGTCAAGAATCTAGGGTCTTTATGACAGCTCCAAGAAGAGATATCAGGGCATCCAAGAGGCCTAAAGGTGAAAGGGATGTGACCTACTCAGTTTCCTTGCTCCCTATTGCTTTTTTAATAACAGCTTCTCCATTGTTGCATAGTAGAAGCAATGTCCTTCATTTGTTGGCATTGGAGTTCAAGGAAAAGGATAGTAGGGTTTCTGCTCTTGGTACGTATATTCAAGGTCTTGGGACTAGTGCTTCTTTGTATAGTCTTCCTCCCAAGTCAGAAGTATTCAGTCCAGACTCTTTCTCCTCCACCTTCCAGATATGTCTTGCTCCTCTGAGGCACGGTCAGAAGCTTATACTTCTGCTAGCGTAGTCTCTCTCACATTAGTAAAACATCATCTCATTAGAATGAAAATTCCAAGTGAGGAACCCAATACTTGATCCTAGAAACCAGTCCCTACAATGCCTGAAAGACAAATTTCAGGTTTTGTGCTGTTGGGTTACTATATAAAGTGGTGAGTACCATCTGTGCCCGTAGAGCTCTTCAATCTAGGTCACCAGTTAAATTTAGGCTGGATTGGTGAGTACTGAAAAATATTTAAGCTAACATTGTTTAGATGACTATCTTGAAGGAAATACACTCAGAGTTTCTACTGGAGGATTAATATTCCTGTCATACCCCTCCTGAGAACCATCCTTAAAAAGAAACCCAACAACTTATCACCCTCTTTGAACAGGTTGAATTAAATCCAAGAACTAAGTGATGTGAATTACCTTTGTATGCCTAGAGCTATTCCCTGTAAGTAACAGTGATCCAATACATTGGCAAAACAGCCCAGGGGAAATGGCTGTATTGATGCCCATAGTGTGCCTGTACAGGGAACAGAGAAGATTTTTAGTAAAGGTCTGTCAGTCTATTCATGCTGATTAGTTTTCATAACCATTTACTCACTTACTATATTTTGCATCAGTTTGTGTATGCCATTTGCACTGCATTTGTGAGCCCACGCTTACTTGCACTCCTGTGCAAACCCATGTGCAGTATTGCTATGAAACAGGCCTGATCCACGAAAAACATTGCAAATATGTGTTGAGAAGCAAAATGGGAAAAAGCAATTGGGTGTAATAGGGTCAAATATTAGTGTCTGCTGTTCTTCTTCAAAGGGTTCAATATATAGTCACTGCTCTCTGAGAGCACAGGAAATATCCTCTCCTGGAGAATCAAATTCTGGAGGCAAGTGCAAAGCATTATCCATTGCCATCGAGTCTCCAAAATTTCCAGAAAGATACTTAACTTGTCCCTGAGTTTTTAATGATACAGACACCTCCTGGGAACTAGGTCTGAAGGTTAATAGCTCATTTGCTATCCCATGCTGCGGAACTATTTTATATCACTCATCGGGACTGCATTTTAACCGGAAACCTAGATGGGAAAATCCCAAACCCCATTATGGTGTCCCAGCACCTAGGTTTCAAACTTTTTCTAAGTATTACCAATTTAAAATGCTTTTAATGCTCAGTTCTATGTAATTCCTACATTTACATATTCTTTTTTTATTTAATGAGCTGACAGAAGATATTTCTTGTCCCAAAGAATTACAGATATTTAATTAAAGTGTTCAATTAAAATTTTCCAAAATAAATTGAATTGCTGAGTATGGCCATGCGCAGTGATTACATGTAGTTGGCCTCTCACAGAACTGCTCTAAATTATAAGGTATTCTTCAGCTATCATTCACTGAATGTTATTATTTGCTGAATTTAAATCTATTTAAATCTATCTTCAGGCAGACTTAAATTAGTGTATTTATTTTTTAAATAGAAGTTATCTATTGCACGTTGCTCTTTCTTCAGCTTACCTGCTTTTCCATGTTGCATCAACATCCTTCCAAGAGATGCTTATACTCCTCACCCCATTACAGCAGCTTTTCTGAGATTTCTTGGCAGTACATGCTATAAATGCATGCACCTTTTAAACAGGTTGAGCAGTGTAATAAACCGAGTTATGACAAGTTTCAGAAGTGGGCCAGTAATGTAAAAAAAAAAAAAAAAAAAAGGCTGCTGTTAATGCAATAGGGCTGGCTGGGTGGGGGTTTACTTGGAAAGGCAGATTTATTGTGGGAGGAGGGCCCCAGCAGGGAGAAAGTTGGTTTCTCCCTGGATTAGCGCTGCATGGTGGTCCAGGAGTGGGGCCACACCATTAGCCAGAGCTTTCCCCGCCAACCTATCTTGTGGCTTCATATGGCCCCAGGGGCTAAGCAAGCACACAAAAAAGAGGCCAGCCCTGTCCCACAGAGGCCACTGCCTAAGTGAAGCAAAATTGCTATACCTTGAAGCATGAAAAAGCAGCCATTTCCAGGAGGAAACCTCAAGTGTTCATTTTCTTGTTTTCTACTGGGCTCACGATTAAGATTTCATACAAGTTAATGCTGATTATGAAGTGATGGAAAACTCCTCTGTGGCAAGCGAGCACTGGACTTCGGCCACTTACTGTGTGAGTTAAAGCAACAGGAGCTGGCCCACCGTTTCCCTTTCTGGCTCTGTTTGAATTCAGTTGATTAATGTTGTATGTGCACGTCTATCGAGGCACCGCATTTAAAAGGATTGTTTACCGTAGCCTTGTAATCAACCTGCCTTAGCAGCACCCTATTACCCATGATAACAGGGTTGCTGCAATTTGGGTCTGAAAGAAAACCGCCTCAGATGGGCTCTCGGATGCTTTAGTGCTAGTATGCTGCCCTGTTATCTTCATTTGTAATTTGTTTTCAAGAACAGTGATTTACATTTCAGTTGGATTACACCTTTTAATGTATCACAAACGTAAAGTGGCTGCAGTGAAAACTCACATCTCCACTAGATTTCAAACGATGCATTTGAGGCTTCAGTGGAGAGGATTACAATTAAAATCAAAAGCCTGCTCATTCTTTTAATGATGCGTGCTAACCCTTTGTATACTAAGAAGCCTATCATGGTGCCATACAATCATGATTTTTTAGGGATATGAAATAGCTGCGTGCATTCTGCCTTATCATCTACTACATGCAAATGTTGTTCTTCTGAAAAGGAATGCATCCTGCACAGTGAGTTCAGAGGACAACTTACCTTGATAAAAAATAGAGAATAATACATAAAAAAGGAATGGGGAGAAGAAAAAAAAACCACAGTTGCTTTTTTTTTTTTTTAAATGTGAAACATATTTTAGTAAGAGACTTCACTTTCCTAAAGTAGTTGTTGCCAAAGTATGTAGTTATGAAGACTTCTATTGAAAGTATAATGGTACTGGATGAAGTGCAAAATATTAATCAGTGTGGTATTTTTCTTTCAATGAACATTACATCGGCAAAGGAAGATTTATTGGTTTTGTTGTGCTTTGTTTTTTGCTTTTTTTAGTCCTGTAGTTTTCTCACAGCAGTAAATTTTCACAAATCTACATTTATTTATTTTCTTCAGCAATTCAGAATAATTTCCATCTAAGACTTTTTCTTTCACTTTAGAAGGATTCACAAATAACAGACCTTTATATTCCTACTTGGCTCTTACTGTGTTATTCTTGGTCTAGAAAATAATTGAAAATTCTTATGGTGCAGACTTATGGCGAGGCTGAAACTCACTCAGATCGTGTATGGCAGAAGTATCTGGGAGAGAACCTTCACTGCAGTGTTCAAAAGCTTCTGCTCCAAGCCAAAACCTCACCTGGGCTCAGGCAGCCTGACAGTTTCTCTTTACCCTAATACTCTGTTCCTCATTGCCAGGCTGGGACCACCCCCTCATGCCAAACGCATCTCCCTGTCTCCTTGAGGGGCTAACATCTATCCCAGGGCAGAAGAGACTCAAGATTCCACAACAATGTGACGAGGACTGTCTATAGCCAATGCTCCTTACCCTTCCACAGAGGAGCTACCAACTACCAACCATCAGGTGGTGGCACAGTGAGGGCCCAAAGTACTACCTCCAGTGAAGGGGTGAAGAATTGGGGAAGAGAAGAAAAGTGTCATGGTTAAACCGTGCAATTTCAGCAAGCCAAATTAAAAGGTTTTTATTTTCGTTTTTTAAGATAGCTGCAAGCCCTGGAAGACACCATTTAGTAGCCTATGTTAAGAACACCTTTCCCAGGCTCTGCTACATGAATTTGCTGTTCCTTACCACTCAGTAGAAGTCATTGCAATACATACCATTTCTCAGTTGGAGATCTGAATGCATTGTAGAAAAGATGGTAAGGATCTCTCTATTACTACTCAACAATCTGAAAGAAGAAGTTGAAAAGATTCAGGTATTCCATCAAAATTTCCTTAGTTTATTAAAAAGTACCATTTACCAAATCTAAGTAGCTAAATCCATAAATAATCCTTAAGATTGAATCAAATGTCTTGGTCAAGTCAAAGTGGTTTTCATTTCAATATTTTGCAAAAAGATAGATTAAACCACCTTTCTAAAATGCAATAGTCTGTATATCTTGAAAATCAAAACTCCCAGTTTAACATTCACAAAAGAATAGATGGGATTCCCCTCACTGAACTGAAACCTTCTGAAGACAAATGTCTAATGAAAGTAAGTCTTTGAGGTTTTCTCTGTATTCGGTGATAAGAGTGAGAAAGTCATGCAGACCTGAGGTTTTCTCGTACTTAAGCTGACCAACCTTTGGTGAAAAGAAAAGGTTCCTGCCTTAATGGTAGCCCGAAATGGAGTTTGCAAACACATCTCACACACAGCAGTCAGACAGATTTTGGCAAAACATATTATCTTGATGTTTCTCTCCACCTCCTTCTGTCACTTCAGTCTTCTTCTGACTAAATTAAGTTTTATTTTCCTCCAGGCAAGCCTTTCTTCTGATATAAACTGAGGTATTCAAAGCACAGAAAGGGCAGGCTAAAAACAGATATAAAACATCAACACACAGATTACCTAAAGATCATACCACATGAGTGAAGACATTTGAATATTTTTTTACCTTTTTCATGTAGATACTTTTCATTCTCATCACAAACAGAATAAAGGAACCTTAAATCTTATGATCAAAACCCAGAGACTGATTTACAAATGTCATTGAGGTGTTTCAGGGGAACTGAAATGCCTCATGCCTTCATTCTTCCTTGTGAGATGATTTTCTGGTTGTACTGCAATGAGCCATCAGAACCAATCACCAAAACGCATCATGGAACAGGTAGCTCAGCCTGACCCCTTGGCAGCAGTTCAGAGTGTTAGGCAACAAAACTGTAGTTTCAAAAGTAACCAAAAGTTGTTTCAAAAGTAGTCTGAGCTTTACTTTTTTTTTTCTTTTTCAGCAAAGCTTTTCTTCTTTTTTTCCATTTTCAAATATTTGTACTTTGATAAGAAATCATTATTCTTCTAGCAGTGATGAAGGTGAAATGAAGACATTTGGTACATTTCACTCTGACTCCCGTTTTCATCAGTAGACGAAGGTTTCACACAAGACTTTTCACACAAAATTTTAATCCATTTCACATAACCAGCAATCTCCTGACAGACTATTTCTAAAATTGTCATCAGTCATTGTCCCTATAATTCAGAAGCTACTCTGTTTAGATTGCCCCATTTCAGACAAAAAATAGCACCCATGTTGCTCCAAATGAGAGAAGGTCATATTCCTAATGGAATTGAATATAAATCCAATATGATTTTCATGTTACACATTACATCATTAGCTACAGATTTGTAGGGAGAGAGCTAATATATTGAAGATTGTGACATAGTTCTTTTTCTCAAATGGACCTAATTTTTGAAGTTAGGCGGCACTGAATTTCTTCTTATAAGAATATCTAAAGTATTTTTCTTTTATTGGCTCCTTCCTTTAAGCAAAGACTGCAGACCTGATGAATATTTCATAGGTAGAAAAACACCTATGATACAGGGTTTTACCTACAAAATCTTTGGGGAAAGGGAGAAAATGGCAGGAAGACACTGTAAGGACAGTTCTTTTAAGAAGTCTTTGGAAAAGGGTCCCCATTTCATTTTCTACATCAATAATGCCTCCTTCACCCCTTAATACTTTCTTCCTTTCATTTTATTCCATAATAGTGTTCAGTCATTTTTGTACTTCTCTTTGTATTAAAGAGTGTCTCCTGAGCCGGCTAAACCATTTTAAAGCTAAAAATTTAAATAAAAAATTCTGAACTAGAAAAAAAAAAGACATCCAAATACAGTGGCTGTAAATTTGTACAAATCTGTTATATGGGAATAAAGGTTGGAAAAAAATAATCAAATGTACATTTTAAATTGATTTCTTCCTTCTTCTACTCTTTAATCCTAGTGGCGCTTACTCCTGGATTTCAAGAACACGTTTACACTTAGAAGTGGCAAGAGTGACAAAAATACTTTATTTCACTGAAGACTGTCCCCTCTTAGATATGAGGTTGACTCTCATGACCATGACATGTAGAACTCTTTTCTGACTGATAACCTCTAATAGGCAACAATGACAAAGAATCAAGAAGGAAAATACAGCCAATAAAACCTGTTCCAAGGAAAAGTAAGAATATAAATCTCTCTATAAAGTCCACTGACAGCTCTTGTCCTTATATAGAAGTTTCTTAGGTAATATGATGATTAGAAAATGCATAACACCAAAAAAATTGAGAAAGACTGAAAAAATACCCAAATCTATTCCCTCTACCTACAAGTCATTTCATCTAGTCTTGATTTGAAACCATTCTTTGTCATTCTGATCTTAGACTTGGATGGCACATGGTGGAAAGTAGCTGACTGGTGTGTCCAGCCACTGAGATGGGAAGCCCAATATTCAGATTACAAATTTGTACTTGCAACAAAAGAAACAGTAATGCATGGCAACACTACTAAGCTTTTTACTGGATGGAATAAAAGCCTAGAAAAAAAATCCTTGAGGCTTAAGTTGATGTTCCTCACCCAATCTAAGCCTACACATTAGGTGTTTAAATGCCTAAACATTGGATGGCTAGGATAAGCCCCCTTTCTTCTGGACTTCTTAAGGCAACCAGTGTATACTAGATTTTCTACGTCTATTAGATTTTCTAGACTGTCAGTCATTCTTGCTGCTTTCTTTACCATTTCTCCTCTTTCTAAGTGCAAATTACATACTGGACTCAGTATTTCCAATATTTAATGTAGAATTGGGGAAAATTGCACTGTTTTGCTCTGCTTTCAGTCTTTAGGATTGTGTTAGTCTTCTAAGACTTCATATTTAGCTGGTTCTCTACCTTGCCACTATGTCTTCTTTCAGTGCACTGCTTTTTGGTGTTGGGTTTTTATCTTTTACAAAAAAAGACTCTTGCATCCTGAAAACACGACCTACCTTTTTGTTTTCCCAAATGTGTGATCTTGCATTTAACTGGAAAGCACTAATGCATGTGTAAGTGAGCCCATCTGATTGTACAATACAGATCACTTGCTAGATTTTTTTCTTTGTTATTTAACATGTCACAGCTGCTCAAATTATCTGCAGACTTCACCAGCAAGAGCTTTTATTTATTTCCAGATAACTAGTAAAGATACTGAATAGGCCTGGGTGAAGGATAGTCCTGTTTCCTCTCCTTTCAGGATTTAAATTACCAGATGACTTATTCTGCATCTACAATTACTTTTTCTGATCTCTCACTTGGTAAGTGTTTAATCAATTTACTTTGTATAGTGCACAAAGGCAAATATTTTAGAAAGACCTATTTTGAAAATGCAATAATGTTCATCAAACAAGATTGAAATTTCATCAGACAGTTGTATCAAATTTGTGCAACATAACCTTTTTTATATAAAGCCATGTTGACTCTCGTTAGTTAGGCTACTACCTTTTACCTCTTTCCTAACTGCATCTCTGTCTACCCTGTTCATGACTTATCTTGAGATCAGTCAGCCTAAATGACATTTGTAGTGACTTAGATTGTTCTGCTTAATTTTTTAAGGTACTGACAGAACACTCCTGTTGTGCCACATCCCTCTGAATCTCCTCTAGCATTCCAAATTGATTTCAATACAAATATTTCAGAAAATATTTTGGCTAGTATTTTAGTATGTCTTAATATAATTTATGTGGTTGTATAAATTTGGGTATGCCTTTTCAACTGATAGTGATTTTGTTTCTGTCAACTCTGTTCTTTTCTGAAAATTATTTTCTTAACACAGTTTCAAAAACTGTATACTTACGGGAGGGCAGTTGCCATCTATATCTGCAGCAGAAATGTTTGAAACTTTAGAAAATACTTTGTCTTGTAGTTTTTTCTCTTTTTTCTTTTCCTTTCTTTTTTATTTTCCTTTTTATTTTCCTTTTCAGTTTTCGTTTTCTTTTCCTTTTCCTTTTTCCTTTTCCTTTTCCTTTTCCTTTTCCTTTTCCTTTTCCTTTTCCTTTTCCTTTTCCTTTTCCTTTTCCTTTTCCTTTTCCTTTTCCTTTTCCTTTTCCTTTTCCTTTTCCTTTTCCTTTTCCTTTTCCTTTTCCTTTTCCTTTCTTCTTTTTCTTTTTCTTTTCCTTTTTCTTTTTCTTTTTCTTTTTCTTTTCCTTTTTCTTTTTCTTTTTCTTTTTCTTTTTCTTTTTTTTCTTTTTCTTTTTCTTTTTCTTTTTCTTTTCTTTTTCTTTTTCTTTTTCTTTTTCTTTTTCTTTTCCTTTTTCTTTTTCTTTTCCTTTTTCTTTTTCTTTTCCTTTTTCTTTTTCTTTTTCTTTTTCTTTTTCTTTTTCTTTTTCTTTTTCTTTTTCTTTTCCTTTTTCTTTTTCTTTTCCTTTTCCTTTTCCTCTTCCTTTTCCTTTTTCTTTTCCTTTTTCTTTTCCTTTTTCTTTTCCTTTTTCTTTTTCTTTTTCTTTTTCTTTTTCTTTTTCTTTTTCTTTTTCTTTTTCTTTTTCTTTTTCTTTTTCTTTTTCTTTTTCTTTTTCTTTTTCTTTTTCTTTTTCTTTTTCTTTTTCTTTTTCTTTTTCTTTTTCTTTTTCTTTTTCTTTTTCTTTTTCTTTTTCTTTTTCTTTCTCTTTCTCTTTCTCTTTCTCTTTCTCTTTTTCTTTCTCTTTTTCTTTCTCTTTTTCTTCCTCTTTTTCTCTTTTTCTCTTTTTGTTATTTTAATGGATATTAACCATAAAAACTTAAATTAGTCACACATTAAGGTTAGCCTTTTAAGCTTTTAAAAACCAGGATATGGAAAAGGTTACCTTCTTAGTGCAGTCTTTTATATTTCTGCTTTTCACTCTAAGTATATGTCTTACCTCTAAGTGTGGTAAAATATAAGATATGTCATAAAATATACAGTATGTCTGAGATAATGTTTCTGCAGGAAATGTTATATCCTGACTCTGAAGTGCTTGAAACAGTCACCTTCCCAACAGATTTTCTTCATGTATTCAATCGCACTCTCATTTGTTTGTTTTTATATCGGTGAGCACCCGGTAATATTTGGTTGGACATAAACAGCAGGAGGAACTCACGTAAGCAGAAAGTCCGGAAGTTACTATGACTTCTTGAGGTACCAATTCCATACCAGGGTTTATTCATGTTTTACTGTCTAAAGAATGTCCTCTCTTCAGAAGCTCATGGTTTAATGCTAAATAAAGGTGACCCAGCCTTTTTTTGTGCTGCCATCTGTCTGCTGAATGTCACTCAGAATTATGATGTAAAAATATTACTGCATTTTCAATTCCAGCTGGTCTTCTGCGAGGCTTCAATGTTGCACAGCCTTCTGCTGCAAGGACTTCGGTAGATACAAATGACTGTACTGAAGGGTATTTTGAGAGAGGGGGGAAACAAAAAGACTTGGATTAACCAAAGTGGGTTCAGTAGAGGGTCTGGAGCACTTCCACCAAGAGGCATCATAGGACACTCCAGTTTGGAAGGGACCTCCAAAGATTAGCCAGTCCAACCTTTTGTGAGAAAAAGGAGAGGCTGTGGGAGCTGGGCTTGGTTGGCCTGGAGAAGGGGCAGCTTTGGGGGCACTTCATTACTACCTTCAGCTACCAAAATAGAGAAAAGACAGATTCTTCCTGTAGTCATAGAGCTAAAGGAAGAGAGGCAAAGGACGCATGCAGCAGGAAGGGAGTTTCCCACTGGGTGTAAGGAAAAACCTTTTCCAAGGACTGTGGTGAAAAAGACAGACCTTTACAGGGACTCACAACTCTGCTCTACCTTTGAAATCAGCACTGCTTTGAGTAGGGTGCTCAAATAACCCACAAGGGCCCCTTTTAATCTGCATTACTCTGTGGTTTCAGGGCTGTTCGTAACCCAGTGGAGACCTGCATGGTTTGCAAGGTCAGTCTGTTCTGCTGAAAAGAGCTCACCCTTGGGATAGCCCATCCACAGGCTGTAAGTTATATTTCAGTTCAGGATTTGAGCTGCAGGATCAGTAATGAGGATGGTAGACCCTTTGCAAAAGCAGGAAGCTTGTTCGTTCTGAAACAAGCCTCATGCCATTACCCTCAGTTTCTTCCTCCTGCTTATGACCCTCAACTTCTCTTTTGCTTTTATTTTACTTCAGTTCTGCACATACTTTTCTCTCAATTCCTTCTGTAGATGAATCACCTCTTCAATGTGCCTGGGACTACTCACATGAGTAAAATTTTTAGGACATGATGGAGTTTTTTCAGGATTCCTGCTGGCCTAAATCCAAAATGTCTTTACATCAGCAGTTACATTTTCATTTGTATCTGTACCTTGCCAAGTAAATGGAACCCTCATCCTGACTGTGATATTTCACTGCATATGCAAAATAAATGATAAGCATTAATACTAATGATCCTTTTGTCTCATACACTTAGACTTTACATCCACTACACAGCCACCTCACTTAATTTTCAAGATGACAACAATGTTGGCACTTGATTTACTTTTAGCAGAATTTGATAATGCTCAATTAGCCTTCTGCTCTCATTAATTTTTGGTGCTCATCAGTATTGCCCTCTAATTTACCATGAGTGCTTAAGAGAAAGTAGTAAGGAGTAGGCATACCCTAACAGCTTTTTTCATTCTGCAGCCCCTAGATCATTTGAATATAAAGTAAAAGGAAGCTGTGGATCTCACTCTCTTCCTACATGCACATTTTGTAGGTACCACAAAATCACTAGACAACCAAATTAAATGTGCACACATTAACAACTGCTTTGGAAACCATCACGGCAGATGGGATCGGTCAGTCTGATGGAGCTGCCTCATTTGTACTTAAAATTACTCATTTGGTAAAATCAGTCCCAAATTTAGCACCCTGTGTAACTCTCACAGGCAAATGAGAGATTTAAGTACTCACAAAGGCTTCTGAAGGAGCTCCTGAACAGCTCATTTCTGTGCCTGGACTAGTCAGGCAGGGTTTGCCCCCAGAAGCCTTTAAAGGTTACTTCCTTCCATACAGAGAAGTAATCACAGGCCAAAGTAGAAACTACAATAAACATTAGGCCACGCTGTTTCTGGTCATCACCAGAGCTACTAATTTTCCAACCACTGCAAATGCCATCTTGTAAAGTAGTTATTTATAAAGGCAGAACAGCACTTTCTTGCTCTGAGTGCTGTTTCCCTGCATATTTTACTCTACCGTACAAACAGAATCACAGAACCACAGAACGGCAGGGGTTGGAAGGGACCTCTGGAGATCATCTTCTCCAACCCCCCAGCTTGAGCAGGCACACCCATAGCAGGGGGCTCAGGAACGCATCTGGGAGGGGTTTGGATGTCTCCAGGGAAGGAGACTCCACACCCTCCCTGGGCAGCCTGTGCCACTGCTCTGGCACCCTCACAGGGAAGGAGTTTTTCCGCATACTCAGGTGGAACTTCCTGTGTTCCAACTTGTGCCCATTGCCCCTTGGCCTGTCGCTGGGCACTATTGAAAAGAGTCCAGTCGCATCCTCTTGACACCCACCCTTCAGATATTTATAAGTATTGATAGGATTCCCCTATTTAATTTCATTTCTATTTCAAAAATTTTAATGTACAATTTAATCTGCTTTCTTTGCTCTAATTAAATATAAGATATCAAGATAATGCTTTTACTTACTGAGTTTAGTAGTTTTAATATTAGTTCTTTCCTTTATACCATTAGTACACTTCTGAAATTTGTACTTAATAGAAACATAAACATTTTTATTTTGAACATTAGTTTTTGAAATATTCATTATTGACCTTCTGGCTAATTCTAGTTCTTTTAATATTGATATAATCTGAAAACTTGTGTTCCTTATAATTAATGTATCTATTATTAATAATTAAGACCAAATTTGCCTGTTACTTTTCTTCATAGTGAAGACAAATTATTTTCATTTCTTATAATATTTTAAAAATTTCCTTTACCTAATAGCTACTGTATTTTAATAAATATTTTTCTTCAAAGACCAGCTCAGCCAGGTATTGATACTCTCTGCCTGCACAGCCTGCTCCATTACAGTACACAGTTTGTGATGGTTCAAGCACCAAAATAGATAACTTCATATCAACAGAGAAAATCACAATTATCTTCACCATCAGAAATTGCTGCCTGCTGTTGCTTAACCAGGTTTCATCCCCTGTGCGACTGTGGTTGCAATCTGCCTCCTGAAAAAGAAAGACACCTACTAAATCCACACTTTTTCTTCTGTATTTAAAGATACATCAAGATCAATGTCTGGAGACCTGTTGCCATCTGCCTGGGAATAAATCTCTGCATTTCTTGAAGAACTGTCATCAAAAGGCGAGAGAAGTTCTAGGCACCAGAAATTGAATTCCTCTGAGTTCAAGTGGATAAGAAGGCAAATTTCTTTAAGAATGAGATTAATTTATCACTGGAACAAGTTACAAAGGATGTGATGGTTTTTGCTGTACTTCACAGTTTTCAGTTAAGTCTGATTGTCTCTATAAGTGTATGACATATTTCAAGAAGATCATAGAATCCGAGAATGGTTTGGGTTGGAGGGGATCTTTAAAGATCTTGTAGTTCCAACTGCCCTGCCGGAGGCAGAGACATCTATCACTAGACCAGATTTCTCAAAGCTCCATCCAACCTGACTCTGAACGCTTCCAATGATGGGGCATCCTCAGCTTCACTGAGCAATGTATTCCAGGTCCTCACCACCCTCACAGTAAAGAATTTCTTCCTTATACATAATCCAGATCTACCCTCTTTCAGTTTAAAGCCATTACCCTTTGCCTTATCACTAAAAGTCCTGGTAAAAAAATCTCTCTCTGTCTTTCTTGTAAACCCCCTTTAAGTAATGAAAGGCCACAATGAGGTCTCCCTGGAGCCTTCTTTTCTCCAGGCTGAACAACTCTGACTGTCTTAGCCTTTCTCCACAAGAGGTGTTTCATCCCTCTGACCTTTATTCTGGCCCTCCTCTGGACCTGCTCTAACAGGACTATGTCTTTCTTGCACTGGGGACCCCAGAGCTGATGCAATACCCCAAGTGGAGCAGAGTAGAGGGGGAGAATCACCTCATTCAGACCTGCTGGCGATGCTTTTTATGCAGCCCAGCATACAATTGGCTTGCTGGGCTGCAAGCACACATTGCTGGCTTGTGTTCAATTTTTCATCTACCAGTATCCCCGGAGGGACAGTGTCAAAGGCCTTACAGAATTCAAGATGGATGGCATCAGTTGCTCTTCCCTTATCCACCAATGCGATCATTCCGTCGCAGAAGGCCACAGGGTTATTCAGGCACAATGTGCCCTTTGTGAAGGCATGTTGGCTATCTCTAATGACCTCCCTGTCATCCATACACCTTAACATAGCTTCCAGGAGAATCCATTCCATAATCTTACTGAGCACAGAGGTGAAGCTGACTTGTGGGTAGTCCCCAGGGTTCTCCTTTTTACCCTTTTTAAAAGTGGGTGTGATGTTTCCCTTTGTCCTGCCACTGAGGACTTCACCTGACTGCCATGACTTTCAAATATTTTGGAAAGCGGCTTAGTGACTTCATCTGCCAGTTCCTGCAGTACCCTGGGATTCATCTCATTGGGTCCCATGGACTTGTATATGTTCAGGTGTCTCAGATGGGAAAAAACCTGATCTTTTGCTACGATGGGTGGGACTTCATTCCCTAGTCTCTGCCTTGAGATTCGGGGACTTGAGAGATGTGGGAAGAGCAATTGCCAGTGAAAACTGAGGCAAAAAAAAATTTTTAATACCTCAGCCTTCTCCATGTTGGTTGTCACCAGATCCCCTATTTCATTTACCACAAGGGTACGATTACTTTTGTTCTCTTTTTCTGACTGACATACTTATAGAAGCCCTTATTATTATTGTTCACATCCCTTGCCAAATTTAGCTCCAGCTGTGTCTTAGCTTTCCTGATCCCATTCCTATACTCCTGGGCAATATCCCTATAGTCTTCCCAAGATGTGTTTCCCTGCTTCCACTGCGCATGCATTTCCCTTTTGTGTTTCAGTTTGACAAGGACTTTACTCAGGCGTGCTGGTGTCCTGCATTCCTTGCCTGATTTCTTGTAAATGGGAATGGAGAGCTTCTTTGCTCTAAGAAAAATATCTTTAAATAGCTGCCACCTCTCTTTTGCTCCTCTGTTCCTGAGGGCAGTTTTCTGGCGGGTCCCATCCACTAGTCCCTTAAATAACTGAGTTTGCTCTCATAAGGTTTAAAGTCTTGACTATACTTTTCGCCTGGCCTATATCCATCAAGATCATGAATTCCACCAGGGCATAATCACTGCATCCCAGGCTACCGCCAGTCTTGACCTCTCCTTTAAGTTCCTCTGAGTTGGTGAGCAACAGGTCCAATAACACATCTCCTCTGGGTTAGGAAGTTATTCTCAATGCACTCTAAGAGTCTCCTAGACTGCTTGCAGCTTCCTGTGGCACTTTTCCAGCAGGTGTCAGATATTAGACCTAGTGCAAAATCATGGTGTTAAGTTCTGTAGCATGTTGCATAAGAGTTAAAGAAGATTTTCACATTTTTCCCACCTAAACCCAAAAATATGAGCACCTCTTAACAATATATTCTCATCTATTCTATTTTACTGCCTGATATTCAAATTGCAGTAACACTAATAGTATTTAAACACGATGGCAAAGATCAGGAGAGGAGAGATACATTCAAGACATGTTCAATTACCTCTGTAAAACCAGTCAAAAATAATTACTTGTATAGTCAACAACCTTTCCAGAACTGACAAAATATATCATCTTTCAGTGACCTTGCAATAACCACCCTGAATCTGGAAAGTCTTAATATGTCCGTGACAATATCAGCCCCAGTGTGAATTAGGTTATTAGCTTCCTTAATTTGTATCATTACCAACTGTTTACAAAGCCTGTGTCTTTTAAGATGGTTAATTAAAAAATATTAACAAACATTTTGCAGTTGAATCACAGCAAATCCAACTGCTGTTGTCTCATCTCACATTTTGTTATGAAAAATTATTCATCACTTCAATGAATTACACCTGAATTACACTACTGAATTACTCTACCTGAATTTTATGCTTCGCCTTCAGCAAACTTTTCTACAGGTCCATCAGCATCATTGTGTCTGAAAGCACACTTGCAACATATTTACCTCCCTGTGAATCCATGTGCAGGTCATGACTCCAGAAACACAAACATAAACTCTTTCCAACTGGCCTGTCTATGTGTAAGCCCTTTCCTTTGGATTTGGAATAATGCCAAACCAGAGACACCAAGTGCTGAGATGTTTGACTCAGTGAAATATAAACATCTCTGCTGGAAATAAACTAATAGTAAAATAGCATAATCATTAGCTTATTAAGGTTACCCAAGACGTTGTCGGGGAATGTTCTCATTCCTAAAGGAAATGCAGTGTTTGCATGTATATCCCTTGTCAAAAAATGTATAGTCTCTTGAGAGAGAAGCTGGCATCTGAATGAGTAATAATGACACAAAAATGAACTTTTTCTGGGCCTCTAAGCATTTAAGTTAATAACTATCAGTATTCCAATGTAAAATCTACCACTTTGAAAGTCAGTTTAAAAAGAAGCTTCTGATGTGGCCAAGTAAACTTGGGGGTTGGGTTTTTTTCCTTTTGAATTCTTCCTTCTGGATTCTGGAGGAAAAGCATTGCCTTCTAGTAAGTGCTGCAGAGGTTAATAATCTATTCAGCTTGAATAAAACAAAAAGCATAGTAACATCTGACACATACAAGGATATAGGAGCACATCAAATGAATGCAAAGAACTGGCTGCTGAAAGGCAACAGTTGCATAATATTACCAAAGTAATGAGAAGTGTGCTACATATTAATAAATATGTGACCTTTTTATCTTGATTATTTAAAAATCATGTTATTTTAAAAATGAATAAACAAATGCCTTGTTTATCCTTACATAAAACCATAGTTTCCCTTGACAGGCTATATAGAATGATTTCTGTATTAGTAAAGTGGAATGCTGCTGTACAGGTCATTGTAGCATTTATCCCACTGATCTGTTTCTCTCATTATTTTAGAAAACTGCACATCAGGACAATCATCTTTTAAGCTAAAGCCTAAACTGGAACAAGGGTATGCAAGTGTATTCATTTATACATAATGACATTTTAAATTCCTAAAAGACAAATATAATTAAAATTAGAGAAGAAATAAAAGAGAAAAGAAAAGCTGTACAAGTAAGATTTCATTTAAGATGGTTATATACTTTAATGAGACACAGTTTCTTATTTAAAGTTGTAAAGATTTGATTAATGTTTTATTATCCCTATCATTAATAACCATAACTGCAACTTCAGAGGATTCATATATATATAAAAAAGGCAGTTTTTGAAATTGCAAAGTAAAAAAAGTGGTCTACAACTGCTCCATTTCACTACTGTTCTGTTTGTAATTATTTATCAGACGCTTAAGCCTCTGGGCCAATTCAATACAAGTAATTTATATTATAAAATAAGTGCTGATGGTCAGTTAACCTAATATGACCTAAGTGGCTCAGCTTATTATGAGGGAATTTATCGACTTTCCCGCAAGAGTTGAATTGTCGCAGGAATTCATACCTCAAAGCCTCGAGTCCTACCATGTGTTGCAGAGACAATACCCTGAGCTGCCCAGGAGTCCCGTGCAGAAAGTGGTGGTGTTGTGAGCCAGCTGCACCAGACACAGCACAGAGGACACCACTGAAGTGCTCAGTTCATGCAGGGACTTATATTCCAGAGGCACAGGCAGAGCCGCATTGCTTGGGCAAGGAGATCCAACTGCTAAGGGCACTGGGCACTGTAGCCTGATGAGTTATGTGGAGAGCTTTACCCATAAATCTGGCAAATTCTGATTATCAAGGAGCCTCTAGAAACCCTAGCTGAATCCATCAGTAACATGCCATAGGTATCCTTGACCCCAGTCTCATTTGCCAGACTGAGAGATTAAACCATGTCCCTGTAGTTGCGTATTACTCTTGGAATAATTACCCTGTAAAGCATCAAAGTTGCTGGTTTTCATAAAGGATATCATTTATACAGCAACAATGGCAAAGACAACAGGTAGAAGTGCATACATCATTAATCTTTCCAGAGCCTTAAATAGCTATTACGAATAACCTAAACAAACCAATCTCTCCTCCCCCACAGATGTATAGGCTTGGTTAGTTGAATGGCAGAGGGAGGAATGGCCTCCCTTTCCTTATACCAATCATGTGGCAAAATTTTTTTTTCCCTGCAGACCAGCAATTATATACCTCAACTCAAAGTAAAACCATGACTGAAGAACAGAGGTCTCATGAAACATCATGCTGTGATAAAGCAAAAGGCATATGGGATGTGTAACAGTTAGGGATAAACAGTCCACTTGTAAATCATGCTGACAATCTTCTTCCTTCTCCCCCCCCACCTCCAGTTTATTATTATTTCTATTATTATTTCTATCACTACAGCTATTATTTGAATTCCAGCAGCTCCTATTGACTCCAGCTAAAATCAAGCCTCTATTATAATAGACACTCTGTGGACCCAGCTACCATCCTGTAACACTTTCAACTGTATAGAGAAGATAAACAAAACGTGATAAATGACATATTTAGTTCCTGGTCCATAAATGGGTAGCCAAGGCTCTGAAAAATCAAGTGACTTGCTGAAGCGTGCAAAGGAAGTTTGTGGTAGAGACAGCAACTCACCACAGTTGTCTTACATTGCACTTCTGTGGTCTGAAGTCCAGGATCATTTTGCCTGGTTTTGGCTCTTTTCTCAAGGACAAAAGCTTGCTTATAGGAGAACCAAGTATCATGCAGAGAACTGATACGGTATAAAGCCTGAGTATAATATTAAAAAAAATACCATTTCTATTAAAAAATCCAATAAAAAAGGATCAGGCTACATTCCCGGTAGCTTAGTAGGTACCACAGATACTTGAAATTACTAGAGGACTAGAAAAGAAAATATGAAAAATCTGCAACAGTCTGAAGTAGGTATTTTAAACAATTCAGAGAAGTTTGTAACTGTGCAGATTTATTCGCCATTAGTAGTGGAATAAACAACAAACCACTTAATGTCACTGCTAACAAAACCAGCAAAACTTACCTACAAGACGTGTGCCTCACAAGGAGAAAATTGACTGAGCTATTACCAGGAAGGACAACTTTCCTGACTGAAATAATCACCTAGCTAATCTACCATCGTAAATCATAGCATATTACTTTTTCTTGGTCTTCGTGAGAGGTCATCTTCAAGTAACTCTGGCACTACATCATATGGTGGACTCTGGGGTTTTTTTTAACAAGTAGGCACATGTTAACACTTATCTTTTGTTTATATCTCGAGCTTCATTTCTGTATTTGAGTTCATTCTCTTTGGGATGTATTCAAATGGTAGACAATGCATCATTCTTACACTGATCCATTCACGACTATTGTATTAAGAAAGCATTGTGTACTCTGAATAGGTTAATTGGTTGGTAGCTTAATCTAAGTGGGAGACTTCTGAAGACAATACGTGTTTTTTTTAACCAGTGGTGTTATACACTGAACTATTTCATTCATTTGTGTATGCGTTTCTCTTTCTTTTTTTCATTTCAGAATGCTATTGTATTTTGCTTTTATTTGCATGGGCTTCTGTAAGAATGTTGCTATTAACTTATTAGACTGCAAATAGGTTGCACTGCTTGCTAAATGCTGCCTGTTTTCTTTCCACTGAATTCTCTGCATGCCATTTAGAATTCTGTTTCTAATAAGATTATCAAGGAAATAATGAAAACCAGTAGGATTGTTCAGCTAGCAAGTTTCCTTGGTGATTAATGAACTAAATAATAATGTTTCTCTCTATGGTCAAATTCTGCCTCCAGCTGCACCAGTGAGAAGCCAGTAGTAACTCCCTTGATGCCAATCAAGCTATTCTAGATTGACGATGGTAGATTTAGTTACTGTGGTATAAATGATCAGAGAATTTGATTTCACATGTGTCAATAGTTTAAGGCTTGTTTGTGGTTTGTGGGTCCTTCTTTGAGAAAACGGTATACTGTATAGTCTTAAAAATCAGACAGCCAAGAACCTTCCTAACAGGAGCAAGGAAGTCTCGCTTTAACCATAAAGCACAAAAAGAGAAGATCGAGCCAAGAGAGACTGATTGTGAGGCAGGCTTACACACATGAAGAATGACAAATGATAATGGTTTCAATGCACCATCCTCATTCTGGCTTCAGGGTTCCTTTCAGACCAATGCATGTGCACGCTGGGTAATGTTTTCCAACATAAAACCTTGCAGTTTATACAGGGCTGGATGGAGCATCATACTGGGCAGAGTGGGAAAAAAATGGAAATTTTGTGCCATCACTCTGTAAGACTCAGTAAAACAGTATTTTTTGTCACTGGATACAAAGAGCAGGTCTAAAACGAGTTCTGGGTGGCACGTGTTTCAACATAGTAACTCTTTCCTACACAGATCAAACAATTAAGTTTAGATAATCACCTGCCATCTGCCTAAAGCTCTCTTTTCAGATTATCTATCAGGTAAACCTACCTAAGCTCCCCCTTGCTCCCGCAAGAAAGTTTAATGAGGGATAAGCCATGATCCATTTGCCTATTCCCTAGGGCTTGTCAGCTTCAAGAGTGGGTTGGTACTAAGGGAGGTGGGTAGGAAAGCAGGTATCTTCTGGTGTTCCAGAAAGAAGGGTGAAATCAATTAAACAGCCTAAAGTGTTACAGGAGGAATGGCCCTCAAAGACCCCCAAAAATACCCTGTGCTATTCTTCAGGATTTTTCCATACTGAAGTCAAACATTTCAAAGGTATTTCCACATCATTTTCTTTTAGAGGTAGACAGAAGCAAACAAAAAGCAGCGGTCAAACTCAACAGTCTCTTTAACCTCCTTCCTTCTTTCCATTGCAATTTTGTTTCAGAAATCCAGAGGGTCAGGGGTTTTTTCTCTTTCTTAAGAACAGAAAGTGTAGAGGTTGCCTCTTCTCTCTAACTCCAGCATAGTTTTTGACAAGCAACCATGTAAGATCAAATCGTAAAAGTCTTTCTACAAGGTGATGGATTTTTTTTTCCTACACCTATCTTTTGTTGCCATGTGTGGAGACTGAGGATTGACAGCATGCTTTTCTTTCTCTTAAGTACACACTCTCAGTCAAGGACTTGATTAACGCATTTTTGCCAATAAAATGGGCTGTAATTAGCTTTTAATAACCGGTGTGTTTTTGCTATATCAGCATGTGATTTAGACACTTGAGTTATTTTAAAAGCTGTATTCAGGAGCTCAGTACCACCTATTACATTTGGGGCAAATAAAGCTTTTAGAATAATGTTTGGAAAAGCAGCACCCTGTAAATATAAGGTGGTGTTGCACCATATGGAGACTGGCTCTATGACATATGGTTTGAATTAACAAGTTTAAAACTGTTAGGATCAGTTTTTCTTTCACTGAAGGCAAAAAAAAAAAAAAACCCACCACAAGATACGTACAGTTAAATAAGCTTCAGTAGCGGATACAGACCCAGCTTGTGCCAACATGTGCTAATTCACTTAAAATACTATTTAGGCTATACTAGTTGGTTTGGGTTTTTTTTTTAAGCAAACCATATTGCCAGCTGCAAATGTGTTTTATTACTGTTAGTACAAGGGCCATCGTCATCACCACCATCATTATGATTGTGGTCCTCATTAAAATAAATGATTGGCCCTGGTTTTGTATTAAAGCTATTTGAAAAGACAAGGCTGAATGACAGATGAAAACAAAGGATGGAAGCGGGTCTTCTGATCTCACCTAATTGAATCTTTGTTGGCTGAATTGATCTGAAAAAAGTTCAAAGATCTGGGATCCATATTACATAAACATTGTTTCGTTTAATCAAAACACTCTTTGAAGTGCCATGCTTGTAGACCACCTGTAGCTTTGAAATCTGAAGTCATAGGAAAGCTTCCCTGATGGTCCAGAGTTATGATATACCAGAGAAAAAATAAAAACAGAAAAGGGAGAGGTCCATGAAAATCTATTTTCTATCAATATTTCTCTTAAGCACCTTTTTACCCATGTCTATGTTAAGTCACCTGGAGCAGCAAGCAAAGCACTCAGTATAATGGAGTGCATTTTTTTTTCATGTGTTTTCTGTCTTGTTTCACAGCTTTAATTGCTGTTGCATTTAAAGACAGTTTCAAAGACAAAATAGCCATGAGGTGCTTTGGTCTCAAATAAATGTGGCAATACTGTGAGAACTTCCTTTCTCAGGACTCATTTTGCATCTGAGAAAGTTCGGCTGTGTACCGAAACAAGAAACAACCACGACGTGTATTAAAATAGTGCAACAGAATAAGGAAAAGAAACGGAAAGAATCAAAAATAAACTTTCAGGGCCAGAATCTCTTCCAGGCATGCAGGTTATTGGCACAAAGGGGCTACAACATAGCACTGATGAATGCTATCTCATTAGCATCAAAAAGATAAAATTTCAGACCTTCATGTCCAGTGGGTCAGATAGGATGAGCATTCTCCAATCCTATTTTCCTAGGAGTTTCTAGGTGGAAAACAACATATAGTTTGTGATAAACAAACCATGTGTCCCCCACATAGTGGGGACATGACTGGCATGCTCTGCTTTTCACCAGTCATCAAGCATTATGTCTTCCCTTTGGAATCATAACCATCCAGTTTAATTTAGAGAAGCTCAGAAGTTGCTAAGGACTAGCAAAAAACAGCACAGGATCACTGAATTACAAGTGGTGCATTTATAGCCTGCTATCTATAACTCAACCTGTGTTGGAAAAAGCTGAGAACCTGGGCCAATTTTTCCTCTCAGTGATTCAAATCTCAGAGAGGAAAAAAAGTAAACACACTGAAAATTATAAGAGATTAAGTTTTCTCAAATGCATTTTATACCTAATTTGCTGGTATTGGAATTGTGGGAATACAATCCTGTAGACCTACCTGGAAACTGAAAATCCATTTCTATATTTTTCAGATAATTCCTAGTAACATTCAGATTTCCACCCCGCTTATAATCAGTGTCTCAATTCCATGCATCCGTTTTCAAAATCTCATGTCCTAGTTATAAAAAAGAGATCTTCTAAATCTGGTTAGGTTATTTAGCTACACGCTGCCATTAAAATTGATCCTTTTCTGGTTTAGAATATCCTATCCTAGTGGCTGCGCCCTAATATTGTACTGCAGCTCTCAACTGATTAGAAGAAAAGGGACAAAAGCCCACTGCGTTGGTCTACCTGAGGGATTCATAGCAAGTGAATTCCTGGGATGTTCAGAGCAAACAAAGATCTGTGCTCCTCCTTACTCTGTAAATTACCTCTTTATTGCGGCGTAAACAGTCAAGTCTCTTTTTGTATGTAACCTAGGTCTCTTCCTATATGGAACTTCTCAAAACAGGGTGCCAAGCGCAGAACTCTTATTTTAGAGTAAAATGATCAAATAATAGTTCTTTTATTAATAAAAGAGAATGAAAACATAGTAGTCTTTGGGTGCTGCTTTAGTGATAATGCATGACACAAGTCTGTATGAATGCAAAATGTTGAGAAACATCAGGGAACAATCCATACCTATGCCAACCATAATGGGAACAGTGTGTGGTCCACTGATTGTCTGTCACAACACACTCAGCAATTTTCAAATACACCATTGACACTTTATCTCATTCTACAAAATATAGTAGTATACCACAGAAGAGTCTAAGGTCTATAAGGTAGAATATATGCATGTGCTGTCATGTAATTACACACATATTCTATAAAGGCAATGTAAAATAACAGAAATCTAAAAAATATTACATATTATTCCTTAAGATCATTGTGATCTTTTTCTTTCATGTTCTTTTTCTATTTGTACTATAAAGCCCAGTATTTAAAATAAAGCAAGCATGATAGTTTTACGTGCAAACACATATTAGAAACACCCAATACGTTGACTCATGCAAATAAGGATTTGCCCTGTTCATCTGCCTAAGGTACAGGTGTAAAAATTGCTGGGTTTGCCATTTCAGAAGACATGCGGCCCTTAATCTCTTGTGCTAGGGTGTACACAAGATAAGTCTGCATGAGGCTTTTATGTATTTTTGTCCTGCATGTCACAGTCAACGTGTGTATTTTGGAGCTGTGGAACAATGCTAAAAAGTTAATGTACAACAGATTTATGAAATATATAGGGATAATAGCTACCTCTGTGTGAGTCTTTCTGTATAAATGTCCAGATAGAGAGATAGATGGATAATTTTGGCAAATTAAATGCTCTTCCCTTGCTGATAACACATCTGCCACCAAGTGTGCTGTGTGACAGACATTTGCCCTTCTCTACATCAATACCTGATAGTTAGGCAGAAAAGAGGCAACATCATATTAGCATATCTATTTCCCTCTCTTTCCTCTACAGGTGCTAAATAATTAGTACTGGTTGAATTATTCATTGCAAATAATATTCATTGTGAATTTAGCCTTTTTTTTAATTTTGCTTACAAATAATTCAAGAGGCAATCCTGAATTCTGCAAATATATTCGTTACTCATAAGTATTCAACAAATACTTGGACAGAGCTCTTTTGACCTAGAAAAACACTGGTTCATAAATCAATTTCTTCAGACAATTATAATGTATAGCTGGCCATCCAAAGTAGATGTCATGGTTTCTCTGTCCTTGTTGGTAGACTTTAAATTTTTTAAAAATGTGAAAAGTGCTAACTAGCAAATAATCCACGCCAGAGTAAATTTTCTGGCTCATAACCTTTTATGAGAATTTTGAGATTAGCAAATAGAAAATACAGAGAAGCAAGAAATCTGTGAATATGCTAGTGAATCTATTCTTCATTTTGCACTGCCACTCTGTAATAGTTTAAGTCTAACCAAGAGTATTTGGAGAAAAGGAGTTACAGTGTGACTGTCTGTATTTGTAGTAATTGAGTCCCAATCTGGAATGCAGCTGTATCAGAAACAGTAAATATAGTGATAATCTAATAGACTAGCATAGGCAAATCTACCTGATTGCAGCTAATTGGGATAAGAATGGCCACGCACAAATGCACGTTCTCTCCAGCATTCCGGACTGTAGTTTCCTATTCAACTATTCAACAAGTTGAGAATTAAGAGTTTCTTCATAAGCAGTATAAGTTTTCCACCAGTGTATGCATATACAGATATACATATCACCTATTATTATAAGCTAGACAGAAACCTCAGAAAATTTGAGCTGAGAGAAACTTTTGCAAAATAAAAGAAATGAAAATGTGCTTGTAAGACAACTTTAGAAGAGAGGTTACTGTTAGCCCGCTTACAGGTGAGGTATCCCTAAAGCCTTTATTAAAAAGAAGTTGTTCTCTGATCCAGAGTTCCTAAGCAGATAGAAATCAAGGGCTGTATACCAAGAAAGGCCATGCACAATTTCTTCTAATCAAAAAAAATGGAAGAAGTCAATCTTAAAATCTGCCAGTCACTCAGCTCTATATTCATCCAACACAGGAGGACAAATTATAACGAAGTCTATTGCACTCCAGCTTCTTCTGTCCTTATGCATTTTTTTAAAGGCTTCACGCTCTCCCTTACATATGAAAAGAGGAAAATTCTGCTGATTTTTTTATCACTATGGATGAGGAGAAATTCTGCTCAGTTATGGACATCCTGCAGGTTAACCCCCGCCGAGTCTATTTGCTGAGTCTTGAGAAGGTTACTGGAGCAGAAATATCACCTACCCTTCCATACAGAGTGACTACATGGCTTGAAAAAGTTAACATTTCAAGATTACACAATATTGAGTTCAATGTGCAACCTTCCAACTCTGTAAATCCCTCACATTTTATAAAATGGAATATAATCAAGTGGTCTAATGTCAGTCACCATCCAAAGGTAATTGCTTCTCTGGAAGAAAAAAATAATAATTTTGCAATATTCAGCACAACATTCTTTATCATTTTTGGCTAAACCAGTTTTATTTTGAGACCCTGTATATTTTAATCTGTATTAGAAACATTGCTAAATTATTTTTCTTTAAAGTAACCTCAACTTTTAGTGAGGACTTTAGTCTTTCTGCTGTTGAAGAGCATTAGGGCAACAGAAACACCACAGATCCTTTGAGCCCACAGACATTATTATTTACCAGATTGAGATATATGTTATTATCCTGAAACACAAACATGGAATTAGCCTCACACCTCTTTCCAGCTGCAGAGAATATAAAAATCCCCATGCGTGACTGAATGGTTTCCCATAAACAAGTGTCTGAACATCAAAGTACGAATGTGACACTTCAGCCAACTGCCTCATGACAAAGCCAGGTTCAACACAAGACCTGATGTTCCATGTAATTTCACTGACTATGACACCAGTGAGAACGCAACTGGTAAGAAGACAGCACTTGAAAATTCTCCCTGTGAGGATCCTTTAGACAGGAGAGGAAGCTTCCCTTAGTTCACACGGGAAAAAAAGTAAAATGTGGCAATTTATTCACGTTCAGTGTTTGCTTGTGGCCACTTGTTTGTCTCAGACAGCACAAATCCTTCACTGTCACTTAAGCTGCTAGCTACTTGTTGCTATTTTGCTGAAGGTTGCTTCATCCTTGATGCGTGAACTAATGAGCCTGCATTATTGCTCATTTTTTAAGGAAGCATGTGAATAGTCAGGCTGCAGTATTGCATTGCATTTAATGTGATCTAACTTTTGCTATTGCCGGAACGGTCTGTCCTGCTCCTCTAACCATCTTCTCAGGCCGGGCATTTCTTCTATTTTCCATATGGTGATAATGAAAATAGGCTGGATCAGCCAGTCTTATTTTGGAGTTAGTTTTCTACAGGTTCAGGGAATGAGAATCTAAAACAAGGGAGGCTGTGAAGATGGAGGCTGCCATTTTCAGCAGCATCTGAACTAGGTAAGAGAGAATGTGAAACTGCACCTTCAGGTTTTGGGTGCTTACTGCTGTCAGAGTAGACTACAAGACATATCAAAAGAAATACCTTTATTCTCTCCAGAAACTTGTTTCCACAGGTCAGATTTCATAATTTCCAGCTCCCTCCTAATATAGGGATATAATTGTGCATAGCGTGACTGTGTTTTGAACAGAAATTAAGGAACCAGACGTAGGTAACTGCAGGCCTGTTGAGGGCCTCAGGCAAGACTTGGTAGAAACAGGTTTACCCCAGAAGCACACACTGGCAGCAGCATGACATAGGTTAATCAAGTTCTCATTTTGTGGCTCTCCCAGTGGCTGACACACTGCGTGCTGTCAGGCCTAAGGAACTGAACCCAAAATCCTGTGCTTCTAGTTCAAGCCATCTTGACAGCATTTCTCCTAAAGTAAGGAGCAGCAGTGCTGTCTCCAGCCGTGCTTAAGCTGTGTTAAACTTAAGCTTAAGGACCGCCCAGCTCGTAATTGGAGCTCTTTCCTATTTATTCAGCATAGTTTTTTCTTTCCAGTTCTTTTATCTCACCAGGTCCCATCAAATGTTCACCCTCAGATGGCACATTTTGCCACTAGTCTCAGAAATGTGGAATTTTAACTTTTTTTTTTTCAAACCTCCAAAAATTTCTGCCTTAAAAGATTGTTTTACTTTTGACTAGTTAATTACTGGGCAGCTGGAGACAACACTTATGTTTATTGCAGTGAGACACGTTTTTGAATACAATTTCTGTTGAGCTGAGGCCAGAAATTTTCTTTTATCCTTCCCTTGTAATTGTTTTTCACTATGAAGCTGTGCGTAGTCTTCTTCGTATTAACACAGGCTCAGCAATATTATATTCTTCTGACCACACAATATACTGTTGTACTCAGTGCTGTCCTCTGTGAGGGGACTTGAAGGCTGATGCCCCTGCAATCATGTCATTTATACTAGTCAGAGCTCTGAGTTTAACTTATCCCAAGGCATGCCATCTGTGAAGCAGAGACAGAATTCTATGGCACAGCAGAGCAATTTACCCTCCCTATAAATTTCATGTGTATTTCTAATCTTTTATATGTATTTTTAAGTGCTTTTCCTTTTCCCTCTGAAAATGGCAATAGTAAAATATCCTCTTCATGTGAGGGATTTCATATCATGCATTTCTCTGTGTCCCTGGGCTTTTTATCAAGTTATTTTCTCTTTTCCATATCGTCCTAATGAGCAACTCCTGTTCTTTATAAGCAAAATAAAAGAAAAAAGATGTGTTTGCTTCTACCATTAGCTTTAAATATTCACCACTGGAAATAACAATTCTATACCAAGCCTGGTGGTTGAGGCTTAATCTAAAGTGCTTTTTATTAGTACTTGTGATGTTGACTTTGCTGCTATCCTGGAACACAGGTGCCCTAAGAACTCTTAGACTTGCTGTACTTGCTTTGGCGTTATCATTCACAAGCACATATATGCATTGTCTGCACTATACTAACAAGTAGCCGGTTTGTTGTAATGGAAGATCATCTAAATCCACTAAGTCCTTTAGAGCAGTTAGAATGAGCTGCCTTGCTCTTGTCATGTCAGCCTTAGACCTTTTAGCAAAAGCAAGTAACCAGATGGGAATTTCTGGAATCATGACCAGAGTGCTGGAGATTAAAATTGTTCTTTTTTTTTTTTTCAGGTATATCTTACAGATGATTCCTCCTAATTTTGACAAATCTAGACTGATTTGTAACCTAGTGGTGAATGCAGCTTTGATAATTTCTTGACTATGAAGAAAACCAATGAACAAGGTAAAGTTCTTCCCGTCTTCCAGTCCTGAGCTGGTAGCTTATTCTCTACATGGAAGAGATTTTAGTTATTTGAAGTGTGAAAGAGAATGTGACTATAATTTGCCTCTGCTTTAATAATATGTTTGTATCATATAGTCAGTTAATAACTTCATGGCTGAATTACTTCTCATTGTCCACTATACTTTTCTTTATTTTTTATTTGATTATGCCTTACATGTTTTCTACCTACACGCAATATTAAAAGGAAATATCCATCAAGTTATTCTATAGAATGGCCAGACCAAGGCCAAAAACTTTACATCACTACCAAAGGCCTGCTGAAAATAGATCCAGTTATTTATTTTAGAGATCTTAAAGGGAAGATTTTCCTATTTGGACTTAGTTCATTGAATTAATGAAATTCACATATAAATTGTGAGAGTGACATATCTGTAAATCTTCCCAGATATCTAAAGTATTCAATCATTTGTATAACTGAGAAACAATGAAAAAATTAATAGAAGTGGAAACTAATAGATATTTTATTCGGGAGACACAGATATGTGTCTTCTATGACAGGCAATAAATGTTTACAAATGTTTACAAAAAAAATCTCAGCTTGAATTACTTTTCTACTCACCTGAATAATTTGAAACATCTCCAAGATCTTGGCTGCTGCCGCTGAAAATACAAATATAGTAGATTTCTAAATATACAATGATGTAGTCTATTTACTGATATTTATTTGTGATTTCAAGTCCTTTAAAATAAACATGGAAATTATTCTTCAGTAGAAAGCAATGACTGAGTATTTTCTATTTTATACAGAACTGATAGTGACTTCATACATAGACTGCAGCAGTGCACAGTTATGCAATGGGCTTGCCAGACTCTTCCACACATGGTATGTGGACTTTATTACACAATGAAAACATAGATGTGAAAGCCATAGCAGCAGGTCATCCTGTATTATTACACAGTATGTATTATCATATGTACAGGTAAATTTAATAAGTATCACAGGCATATAAAAAAGCAAATGCTAGCAAAACCAGCTGCCAATACCCAAATCAGGAAAACGTCACTAACAAACTTCTTGCAATTCTTTTGTAAAAATGGTGAAATAAATATTTGATTATATGAGAAAGGGAAAATGAAGTAAAATTATCAAGTGGAAAAAAAAAGGCTTTACACAGACAGGAGCTGAAAGACATCTCTTACAATAAGAGGCCAAGCAGCTCAACCTACTCAGTTATCAAAAAGGCAGATAAGAAAGAATTGAACACTGTGTATAGAAAGGCAGAAACAATATTGGGGCAAGTGAAGGGCTCTTCAGTTTAACTAACAGAGATATTAAAGGATGCATTAGCGGAAAGATTATATTAGCGTCAGCCTTGAAATAAGCCTCAGTATCCTAGTGGAGAAGGTAATGAAACACTGGAATGTGTAGGCTTAGTAGGTGAGTGTAGGGTCGCCATTGACTGGCATCTTTCAAATTAGATCCTTCAAAACGCTAGTGTTGAATAACGTTTCCACAAGAAAAGCTGCCTGGGTTTCCTGATGACATGGCTGTGTTTTTACCCGCTCACCTTTGGTACCTGTCAACAGATACCTGTGAAACTCTTTCTTCATTCCCTTCCTTTACAGAAGATCAGGAAGCTTTGCAATTTCAACAGGGAATTTTCAACTTTACATTAGGACATAAACTACAATGAAATCTCGTGCTGGCAGGCACAAACAGTCATCTCCAAAAGCCTGTAAGGATGAATCAACTGACCAGCTATATTCCCATGCTTAGGTGATTGGTAGACTTGGTGTAAGGAAAGAATTTGTCTACAAATGTGTATTAGCTGAATTTTCAGGGTGTTTTATTACTCTCTGCAGCACACAAGATGGAATTCCCAGGGAACTGTCTTCAGATTGTTATGGGGTTTAGGATTTTAAATATATGTTTAAATGTAAGCTGGTAGTTTCCACTGTACTTAATACAGAAACAACCCAGAACAGTTCAGGAAGGCCAGGATGTAGCCGAGCTGACCAAATGTGGGTAGATGCTTCCTTTAGAGTGAACTGAATAGCTCCCTGGACACCTCCAACCGTATGGACTAAATCCACATTTTTGTGGAAACTTTTGTACTTAGCTTACATGGAGACAACAGCACTTAGCTGTCTCAAGTCTGGAGTTTATCCCCACCTTTGGTAGGAATGCACAAGCATAGCGCATTTAATGATCTGACATTGCAGGGCTCTGGGCACTGGGAGAACCCTGGCATCACCTGTTCTCTTCTGGAGACAGGAAATGGTTCAGAATTTCAGTGAAACCCAAGCTGTTGGACTCAGTGAAGGGACAGCAACAACTCTGTGAAATTCAATGGTGTGTAATACATAAGAGACAGGACTAAATGATCTCTTCTGGTTTAAGTGTTATGTTTGTTCAACCCTGAAACTCAAGTTGGTGACACTCTCTTTTTGTCAGAGGATATTGCTGCCTTGAAAAGAAAATAGAATCAAAATTCACAAAGTGTTTATTTTTACATTTGTTTATTTAGAGATGCTGGCATTATGGTCCTTCCCAGGACATGGATGGACATGTTGTTTTCCTCTCCTAGAAAAAGAAATCTCCTTTTCAGTATAAGTTTCTCTACAGGATTTATCAGCTCTGAAGCTTAGAATCAGTTTATTCTTTGAACAAGCTGTCCTAAAAGGCGCGTGTTGAAAATGTGCCCCAAGAAATTAATTGCCAAAGACAACCCCAGGGAGAACAAATGCATCCAAAAGTACTTAATGATACTTACCATCTATATAAATTTTTATGTTTTCAGAGCACAGCCCAAACACTCGCAGTTAAAATTAATTATATTATCACTTGCAAAGCGGTACCATTTCATGGTGCAAAAGCTCATACAACCTATTTTCCACGAAACTCTGAAGCATGGGATTTGCAAAGCTGTAATGGAAGTGGGTTTTTTGTTTCCCCAGATAACACAGCTATGATCTCAAAATCAGTACATGAGTCAGCCCTCAAGTCGAGTGTTTCTGTAGAGGTTGTTAGCTTGGCTGGCACCACATCATCTTACACACATGGAGAGTCTGACCAAAAGCTTCTGAACATGCACATGCACACTATTCTTGCCAGAACTGCACCTAGAGACTTAAGAGTTTCCCACTAAATACTGTGCTCTTTTCACCTGACCTACCTGCTGACTAGATATAGAAAAAGTTCAAAGATACACCCATTTCATCAGTGCTGAATTACGTGAAAAACATGAAATAATGACAGAATGTCTTTAAAAGGAAGGAAATAGTAATGAAGTAGAAAAGAAATTAAAAAGAAGGAATAATGAGACGGGACAAAGGAATGACAAGAATGAAAGAAAAGGAAAGGGAGACCATGGCACTGTATCTCTGGATGGCTAATCAAGTGAAATTTTGTTTGATATAAAATTAGTGTGAGGTCATCTTCAGTCACAAGGTATGTAACGGAGTGCCAGGCAAGGACTGCTGATACTCTCAGCCAGTAATTTTAATAACATGTAAAATTTGACCAATACACAGTTAGGAGTCATTTGTTGTTGTTTTTTTTTCCTAAAGATACTTGCGTTGCTAAATATCCTTACTTACAGGGGAAGAGGAGAAGCAAAGAAATCATTGAGGTCAAATGACTTTTTAGTACTAAAAGTGGAATGAAGTCTGGAGAGCTAGTAAGAGGTTTGCTGTGACTTCAGTCTCAAACATTCAAATGTTAGTCCAGGCTTCTTGGTCTCAATGAACTAAGGAGGGAATTTAAATATGAAAGCTTTATTACAGAGTTCTTGCAATACTCTCTGTCCTGGCTGAGACAAAGCTTATAAAAAAAATTCAGTTGAACATCGTTTTAAAAATGTAAACTGATACGTCTTTTGAGGTTTGGATTTGGTCTTAGGTAAAGTTTGTCTGAATAATAACAGAAATTTTTTTCAGGTAGGTCTGTGCCTTCCCTGCCCTTTTTCTGTCAATGTGCTCCTCAATTGCTGATTTTTCTAATAAGCTTGCTCTTGGAGGTTGCTGAGCAAAAGACATACACTAACAAGGAAGATGGTGACACCATCTATATAGAAAGAGCTATCAAACACACATATTGAATAAACAGAAAAACTATCTGCATCATTTGAGGTGATCATAGGGCTACTTGTCACAGAAGCAGGTAGAGCAGTTTCAAACAGAAGTGCGGTTTCAGAGTTACCCCCGTACTTTTTATTTCTGTAGGGGGTTCATTCAAAAAGACACACTCTGCAGGACTGAGTAGAAAAAGCTTCGATTAGGGCTGTACAGTATGTGACTAAAGGATTTGTTAACCTTAGCGCTTCAAAGCACACTTGAAAATAAGATTCAAATGGGCTCTTTCTTCTGTGGTTCTGTAGTGATAAACGAGTTCTCCATGCACCAATGCTCATGATTACTACTTCTCCAACATTGTGACTCTGGATGAACACTAGATCAGTCTAAGTAATGTCCAGCACATTTCATCCATACTAAATAATGTATGTCACGGCAGGCCTCTCCATTTTGCTTAGGAAAGAGCTGCAAGTCCAGTCATAGCTTTTTCTGGGGTTATATCATCAATCTTCAGGTGCTCCACAGAACTTGTATGCTTTTTCCAGTAAAGAAAGGAAGGGAAGGGGAAACCCTATGGGTAATCAGTAGTTTTTTATTGGGTTTTCTTTGTGGGTTTTTTTTTTAAATGTGGATTTAATATTAAAGAATGGTTTGCTTTAAGATTCACTCATAAGCTGTGTTTTAAAACACTTATGCTTGAATTTCTGCAAGAAGCTTACTTCCTAATGATCAGTTTATGAATTAGTGGAATAATTCATGACATACCCCTAGGATCAATACCTTTAAATGTGCCTGTGGGTAACATCACTCATATGATTCATCCCAGTATAGCAAGTATAACTATTCAAATACTTAAGTTATTCACGGGTGTAGCTGCTTACAAGACACTTTACTGTTCATATGAAAGTGAAATGCCCATTTTGCTACTGGACCCCACTGAATACTTTATATTTAGGGTTATTCCGATTCTCGCAACAGTGCATCATTAGCAGTGTTAGATGTAGTTATTGTCTCTCTCTTCCCCCCACTCCCCGCACCTCTCTTCTCCAAAATTTTATTCTTCCTTGAGAGTGAACACATTCCACAAAGGATACTGGGACACCTTTACATGAGCCATCACTTCCATGTCTTGTCTATAACTGATAGCTCTTAGTCCTGGTGACTTGTTTCTTGATTCAGGACTTTGTACTCTGATGGCTTCTTTTTCCTCTTCAAGAGCTGATTTGCCCTTTAAGTCTAATAATTTAGAGCCTTGCCTCTTCTGCTTGTTAATGCTGCTGTTTTATCTCTGCGTCTTGGATAGCTTAGTTTAGTCAGTCTGTCTATCTGGCTGTCTACTTATCCTATTCTGTTGTCTTCTACAGACAAAGCTTTATTCATGACTATTCACAGTTTAAGACCTAGCACAGCTCTGCCAGTAGTCTTCCCAGGAAAAGAAACTTTAACTTTGTAGCAATCATATTGGCAACATCTAGGAAACATTTGCATTATTTTTATATAAATATTACATATATCTTGCATGCATCTGAATAATACAAATTTACGTCAGTTTATGTAAATGACTTCAGTCTTCCAACATTTGCAGGAATATTCAAAGGCATCTGTAAAATAGAAAACAACAAGTAATGACAGAGATAAGATATTAATGGTTGGGCAATGAACAAGACTCTAGCTAGACTAGAACAGTTTATTTAGTTTCCCAAAAGCTACAGCCTGTAAGAAAGGGGATCAGAATTTCTAAAGCAGTAATTCAGGTGAATTAGGCTCGAGCACGCTGGATTTTTACCTGGTCTTAGTCAACACACATGAGAAAATGAGAGTAGATACAGCCAGGGAAGAAGATTGGTGTGATCAGAGCACGTTTCTTCTCCATCAGGAGAGAGGAGTTCAGAAGAGAGTTTGAAAACCTCTACAAAGGTATTACTAAGGTCCATAGCTTGGAACATTTTGTGGCTTTATACTTATGGGCTTGAAACCTGAAACAAATACATTGTGCTGGGATTTGCGTGCATGCGTGTGTGGTTTTAAGACACTATTTCAGCACTGCGGCAAATTTACATTGTCCCAGAGGAAGTTGTGATGGGTACAAAAACTGGGAGTGTCCTGCTGTAACTAATGCTGCTGCTAAACAGAAGCCTGGAAAGGAAAATAGGGACCCTAAGAGGAGACGTGTTTTTGCCAACTTGCAGTATAAGTCACATCTCACTTGGAGACAGATCCAGAGCCTTCTGGAAGCTGTCTCAGGCATTAAAGCACTGTGTTCAGCAAACTGGAGAACTGTTGGTATTCCCCATTTTCCTCAGACCTTCACTTTGGTTCTCTGGGGTAGCACTTCATAGCAATATAATACATACACTTTCTCAGCTTCTAATATATAGTGCAATAGTTTGTCCCTCACACTAAATCAGTTATGCTAACTGAAGAATAGCAAACATGCGTGCCAACTCCTCAGCAGGCAGAAAAATCCATGTTTGGATTCAGTTTTGGTTTCAGTGATCTTAGCTCCCACCTGGTGTCTCTAATTGACAGCTTCTTTGCAGAAGATGGAGACAGCAATATGATCCTAGGCTTTAGCTTTAAATTATATTTTTAAAACCTCACAAAGTTACAGAGAAGTGATTCACTCTGAAGAGAACGCTGATAAACCCTCTCAGCAGAAATGAGGGAAAGCGTCATCATAGAAATAGCACCAGTTTTAACACTGATGCAAATAGGAGGATCACTCACACGGGACTGGCATGCAGCCACCGCTGGGGCAGAGCACAGCAGGCTTGCTCCATCCTCTGCACAACCTGTATTTAAAACATAGGCAAGTGAGAAATAGTGTTTTTGACTGGAAGTGTGAGAGCGTTATGCCATCAGTAGGTGCAGTGTAAACCTGCATCTTGGATTTCAACACAGGTGTTGGTGTTGGCAGGCGAAGGCTTAGGTCTCTGTTACCTTGGAAATCCCTGGCAGGACAACTTTGCTGTCGGAGCTGTAAAGCTCTGGAGCTAAGCAATGGGAGCAGGTCTAGGTCGAGCTAGATGAATCCTACATAAAAAGCAGCACTGTCTTCTGTTTTTCTAGTGTACAGCTGGCTGAAGGAATCCACAAGTTGCTACACCAAGCTTCATTCCCTTCAGGACTCTGAAGACTTTGTTTCTTAAGAAGATATTATCTTGCTATTGGTTTGTATTTGGTTCTTATGTAAGTCCTGACTTCAGTGAAATTTTGCCTGAATAAAAAGGAAATCACATTGGCAAAGTTATCTGAAAGGATGGCTCTGTGTGTGTGTAGGAGCAGGGGGATCCCAGGTCACTTATGGGCAGGGAGCATGGGGCAAGCATCTTGGGTCACACATGTGGAGATATCCTGGGATGCTTGTGGGGAACTGATGTAAATGATGTAAATGATGTAAATGATGTAAAAAGTACAGAAGTAGAATAGAAGCTGGAGGCTGAGCCTTAAACCAGCAGCAGTTAAGCAGGTGTCTGTTCTCCAGGATCCCACTGCTCCTACACACACAGAGCCCTCCTTTCAGATAGTTTTTCCAGTGTAACTTCCTCTTTATTCAGACAAAAACTCACGGAAGTCAGAGCTCCAGTCACTTCTCCAGTGTTTCATCCAAGGCTAAAAACACCTGCCTCACTGGGTGTGAATTTAGCTCCCTCAGACAGTGAATGAGCAATACTTTGGCCTGTTAATTCAGCTGTTAAGTGATTTTGGTTGGATTTGGAAGCCCAGTTTTTCTGCTTAAAAGCAACAATAAAACTCTTTCAGCTTGCTGAGATAGTCTGGGTCAAAATTTCAGGTACGCGTGGTGCAGATGAAAGGTGACAATTTGCCACCTTGCAAAAGGAAATTACTGATTAACTGTTTAATGGCAATGTAGGCTGTTCATTATTAGGATAGCCTGAGATGCACAACAGCTGCCTAGTGCAGCTCCTACATGGGTCCATGGTACTTTTTACTTTAACAAGGAAACAAGTTAGAGCATAGAATCATGGAATCAGTTAGGTTGGAAAAGACCTTTAAGATCACCAAGCACAACCATCAATTTATCGCTGCCAAGTCCATCACTAAATCATGTCCCTAATTAGGCACAAAATCTACATGTCTTTTAAATACCTCCAGGGCAGCATCTTCCAATGCCTGATAACATTTTTGATGAAGAAATTTTTCATAATATCCAATCCAAACCTCCCCTGGTGCAAGTTGAGGCCATTTCCTCTCATCCTATCATTTGTTACTTGGAAGAAGAGAACGACACCTGCCTCGCTACCACCTCCTTTCAGGTAGTTGCAGAGAGCAATAAGGTCTCCCCTCAGCCTCCTCTTCTCCAGGCTAAACAACCCCAGTTCTCTCAGCCTCTTCTCATAAGACGTGTGCTCCAGACCCTTCACCAGCTTTGTTGCTCTTTGCACATGCTTCAGCACCTCAATGTCCTTCTTGTACTGAGGGACCCAAAACTGAACACAGTATTTGAGGTGTGACCTCACCAGTGCCAAGTACAAGGGCATGAACACTTCCTTACCCCTGCTGGCCACACTGTTCCTGTCACAAGCCAGGATGCTGTTGGCCTTCTTGGCCACCTGGGCACACTGCAGGCTCATGTTCAGTCGGCTGTTGACCAGCACTACCAGGTCCTTCTCTGCTGGGCAGCTTTCTAGTCACTCTTCCCCAAGCTTGTAGCATTGCATGGGGTTGTTGTGACCCAAGTGCGAGACCTGCCACTTGGTCTTGTTGAACTCCATACTGTTGTTCTCAGCCCACCGATCCAGCCTGTGCAGATCCCTCTGTAGGGCCTTCCTACTCTCAAGCAAATCAACAACTTGGTGTTGTCTAAAACTGAGGGTGGACTCAATCCCCTCTTCGAGACCGGTGATAAAGATATCAAACAGAACTGGCCCCAGTACTGCGCCCTAGGGAATACCATTTGTGACCGGCCACCAACAACATTTAACTCCATTCACCACAACTCTTTGGGGGCAGCCATCCAGCCAGTTTTTTACCCAGCAAAGAGTACACCTGTCCAAGCCATGAGCAGCCAGTTTTTCCACGAGAATGCTGAGGGAAATGGTATCAAAGGCTTTATCAAAGTCTAGGTAGACAGCATCCACAGCCTTTCCCTCATCCACTAAGTGGGTCACCTTGTCATAGGAGATCAGATTAGTAAAGCAGGACCTGCCTTTCCTAAACCCATGCTGTCTGGTCTGGATCACTTGGTTATCCTGTACGTGCCACATGATGGCACTGAAGATGATCTGCTCCATAACCATCCCCTGCACCATGGTCAGACTGACAGGCCTGTAGGTCCCTGGATCCCCCTTCTGGCCCTTCTTGTTGATGGGCATCACGTTTATTAACCTCCAGTCAACTGGGACCTGCCCAGTTAGCCCAGACTGCTGATAAATGATTGAAAGTTGCTTGATGAGCACTTCCACCAGTTCCTTCAGTACACTTGGGTGGATCCCATCCAGCCCCATAGATTTGTGTGTGTCTAGGTGGTGTAGCAGGTCACTAACCCTTTCCCCTTGGATTATGGGGGCTCCATTCTGCTCCCCATCCCTGTCTTCCAGCTCAGAACAGCTGGATACCCTCAGAACAGCTGGTCTTGCTATTAAAGACAGAGGCAAAGAAGACATTAAGTACCTCAGCCTTTTCCTCAGCCTTTCTCACTGTGTTTCCCCCCCTATCCAATAAAAGGTGGAGATTCTCCTTAGCCCTCTTTTTGTTGCTAATATATTTATAGAAACATTTTTTATTGTCTTTCTAGGCAGGGCTTTGGCCCTTCTAATTTTCTCCCTGCATAACCTCGCTACACCTTTGTAGTCCTCCTGACTTGCCTGCTCCTTCTTCCAAAGGCCATAAACTCTTCTTTTTCCCCTGTGTTCTAGCCAAAGCTCTCTGTTCAGCCAGGCTGGTCTTCTTTCCTGCTGGCTCATCTTTTGGGACATGGGGACGGCTTGCTCTTGTGCCTTTCAGATTTCCTTCTTGAAGAATGTCCAGCCTTCCTAGGCTCCTTTGCCCCTCAGGACTGCCTCCCAAAGGACTCTGTCAAGGAGGCTCTTGAACAGGCCAATGTCTGCCCTCTGGTAGTCCAAGGTTGCAGTTCTGTTAAACCCCTTCCGTACTTCTCCAAGAATCGAAAACTCTGTCCATGTGTGATCGCTATGCCCAAGACAGCCTCCAACCATCACATCACCCACAAGTCTTTCTCTGTTTGCAAACACAGGTCCAGTGGGGCACCTTCCCTGGTTGGTTCATTCACCAGCAATGGCACATCCTTACAAAAAGTCTATGTTTTATACTGATGTGCTCTTCCAACAACACACGTGCCTAGTCAGTGAATCCCACTCCAAGTAGCTATCTTTTACAACATTTTTCTGTGGCAACTTTTCATTAGCCCATCTTCACCAGCAACAAGGCAGGCAGAAATTCCTCACACCTGCAGACCCCAGAAAATAGGTGCATGTTTTTCACTTCGCTAGACACATGACACCCCACGCAGGGATTTATAATAGTGATGACACATCTTACTAGAGAGGTTGACTCATGAACCAGCTCCCTTCCCATTTGTGATCACATAGCATCTCTCTGGCAACTCTAGCGATTGCGATATTAGGCAAGTATTTAGAGTTTTTAGGGTTTTTTTAGTGACACTTGACATCTGGAACCAAGGTCAAGAGATAAAGTCATACAGCACATTGGCCCATGATAATAACTGAAAAGTGATTTGTGTCACATGATACATCATACATGACCACAACTGGTCCACATGCCACAGTTTGAGAGTTCCGATTTAATAAAAAAAAGACAAACAGACAATAATTTTTAAAATATTTTGTTCCAAAATAGAAGACTTTAAAAAATAAAAAAACATTAGCCTCTCCCAGGATACTAGAAACATCCTAACGGGGTTGATAGATATGGTAGAAAAAGGCACACTGCACTCTTCTGTAGAGGTAACCAGAAGCCAAACAAGGTATTTTTGGCCTCTAAAATTACTCTAGTGACCAATCACTAGCAATTGCACTGCATATGCAGTTTTTCTGCTGCTTATGTCTCTATTTTACAAAGCTGGTTTTCCCCTTGAAAAGAGACCCTTTTCCACAGTCACATTCCTCAGTAGGAAGAAAAGACAGTCTGCTACCTGGGGATGTCATTACTTTGAGATAATTAATTAGGAGTGTTAGGAGATAGTTTTAAAGTTAAGATGGCCTGCAAAGAAAGAGTGTGACTTGTGTACCTGTTCTTTCCTGTGTTCACATGCTTTCAGGGATGAAGTTAGTTATAAAAACTACCAAGTGAAACATGTTCTGCTTTCTCTGCCTCCATTCCCCAGAGAACCCACCAATGATTTAGAAACCTGACATAAGGAGTGTAAGAACATCCATACGGGGTCAGAGCCAAGAACCAACAAGTCCAATACCACATCTCGAGAAGTAGGCAGTATTCTTCCAGGAGGACAAATTTTTATTTCAGTTCCTGGGGTGTTAATGTGGCATTAAAGCTGGACCCTGGGCTCATTGTGGACAGATTAAGGTGCAGTTCATTGTGGTGAATGCACAGAAGCTCCTGCAAAGAATGACAGACAGGTTTTAGTATTGCAAGAGGAAGCCAGTGAGTTTGCTGGGCAACTGGAGCAGAAGTACATCACCATGTGTGTGGTTTGGTATCTGGATGCCTGGAGCATGCATTCAGAGGCCTTCTGCTCCAGGGAAGCACCAACATGAGGCCAAATCCCAGCAGCTTGCAGTACTGCTGCTTCTTTGCCTGAGTTCCTGACTCTGGAACTATCAGAAAAGGATTTCCTTGGATAGAAAGGGGTGACTTGTTTGAGTAGTTGGGAGTGAAATTTAGCTCAGGAAATTTACGTGATGTTTCCAGCCTCTGATGTGGCAGAGCAATACACCCTCACTCAACCCTCAAAAGGATAGAAGCAGACAATATCAGATGCTGAGGGAGGAGTGCCAGAACAGGATGAACATCACAACAGAAGTCCAAATATTCTGCTAGCATGCAGCACTCTGTGGCTCAAGCATTTCCTACGTTAAAGGTGTTATCTTTATGTTTACTAGCTTTCAATGGATTTTTCTTCCATAAATTTAGGAACTTAGGTCTAGAGGATGGAAGAAATAGCTAGAACTGAAAGTTTTCAGAAACAGAGATTTTGCTCTGTTCTTGGGAAAAAAGCTTGAGTTAAATGGAAATTAACAGGAGAATGAGAAAAAGCACAAATTATTTAGAACAGTCAAATATAGTATTACGGAATTTTTAATCTAAGAATTTCAATGCTCTGTTCAAAGGAAGCAGTTATCATTATTCCCACTCTGCAGATAGACAAAATGAAGCCCATAAATATACAGATACTGACCAGAAGCCATGTAGCTATCTGTCATGGTTCAACCCCAGCTGGCAACTTAGCCCTACGCAGCCACTCGCTCACTCCCCTGCAGTGGGGTGGGGATGGGAATTGGAAAAGTAAAAGTGAGAAAACTCATGGCTTGAGATGAAGACAGTTTAATAGGTAAAGCAAAAGCTGGGTGCACAAGCAAAGCAAAACAAGGAATCCATTCACCACTTCCTATGGGCAGGCAGGTGTTCAGCCCTCTCCAGGAAAGCAGGGCTCCATTATGCCTAACAGTCACTTGGGAGGACAAATGCCATAACTCCAAATGTACCCCCTTTCCTTCTTCTTCCCCCAGCTTTACATGCTGAGCATGACATCATATGGTGTGGGATATCCCTTCGGTCAGTTGGGGTCAGCTGTCCCAGCTGTGCCCCCTCCCACCTCCCTGTGTACCCCAGCCCACTTGCTGGCAGGCTAGTGTAAGAAGCAGAAAAGGCCTTGGCTCTGCAAGCACTGCCCAGCAATAACAAAAATATCACTGTATTATCCACACTGTTTCCAGCACAAATCTAAAACATATCCTCATACAAGCTACTATGAAGAAAACTGACTCTACCCCAGCCAAAACCAACACACTGTCAAATAATAGAACTGGACATTTATTTCAGAACTCAACAAGTGGGTTTTTTTCAGGTGAATAATAAATACACTAAACAAAAGTCCTATTATTTCAAAGCTTATGTTGGTAGTGGGGAAGCCACTTAGGAGAATGCTTCCAAGATCTGTCTGTGTCTACTTCAATACAAAAGCCAAACAGACACCATCACTGCTTCCTGTTTTCCTGTTTTTTATCAAAGTAAATCCAGACATGCAACATGGGAAGCAGCCACTGTGCTCGCTGGCAGAACCCAACCCAGACTACTGGAAACCAGGGCTGAAGATTTTTTACTCTTTTGCAGTACAGGAACAGCTACAGGGACCACAACGAGTTGCAAATTCTCAGCAGTAAATATCTGTGGCCAGAAAATAAGAAGGGAGGGGAAACATTAAAATTGTTCACAAAGATTTCATTGTGATATTTTTAAAGGAAATACTTCCTTTGAAAAGTGATAAAGTAGTTCAGAATAACATTTTTTGCCTTTTCAATTTAAAATACTATTTTCCATTTCCATTCTTCTAAGAAAAATTACCTAAATTTGAAAACAGACTTGAAGTAAAGCATGAATTTTTAAATTTTGCTTGGGTTTTAACTACAAAACTGTTTTTAAAAATCTACTTGAGATTTTTCCCAATGCTTGAGTCTGATCAGTGAATCAAAAAAAACCCCACCTTATTGTTTGCCTAGTTATGTTAATGAGTCCCAGCCCAATGAGCTAACCTTTAAATCACACAACCTCTTCATTAGCCTCTCAGAATGCTGCAAAACCTTTAATTCTTTTGCCAGTGAAAGATTGTCTTAGCAGAACTTGAAAGCAAGACTTTTTATCTCATATACGATCAAAATTTTAATTATTTTCTCAAGTACTTGTCTGTGTCATATACATAATGGGAAATATCAGCAGGAAATTGATTTGACAGACACTAATGTTGCATGTTCACCAGTTCACCAAATTACACCAGCCATGTTATCACAACGGGCATGAATGGTTCTGGCCCTACAGTAAACCGAGGACGCCTAATGTGGTCTAATTAGGACAGCAGTACACAGAGAAGTAATACAGTCTTAAATAAGGGTTAGGGTGTCATTCAGTGAGTCAGCTAAGAACTTTGCTTTGTGGATGGGCTTTCACACACTTTTCTATGTATTTATGTACTCTAATGTTTTGAAGAACTAAGGCCTAAATATATCCAGTTATCTGAAAATTGTCATGGATAAAAATCTTGTTGTTTTGTGGGTTTGTCTTTTTATCTAGCTGTTTGCAGGTGGCATTTTTAAGCACTACATTTAAATCTCATATTTCACTTATGCCCAAAAAATTTCTTGATACTCGGCGATACTGTTTGCTTGTCGTTGCGCAAGGTGAAGCAAAAAAGTAAAAGTTTTTGTTTTGTCTCCCCCCCACCCTTGAAGTGTTCTTCTGGAGGTAAACTATAAAAAATTCCATCATTGAGGACCACAGTGCACAGTGGTTGGTATTGGTGATAAAGATTACATCTTTTAAAAATAGAAGATATAAGATACAACATTACTGCAGGAACTTTAAGAGCAAGGAAGCAGAAATGAGCTTTCGGAATAGAAGGTGTTTCGGGGTTTTTTTTTCCTCTTTATTCCTGCTGAACAGTAATTGTGCATTTCCCTTTTTTTTTCTCTCACTCTCTCTATTTCATTTTTTAATACTGCTTTATAGACAGGACTTGGGAAAGTTTTCTCAACTTATGATTACTTTAGTCTAAAGTGCAGATGACTGGCATCCCAGGCGTTTCTGCAGTACTGAAGCTCTTTCAAAATTCCATCCACACACATCCCCGCAATGATAAAACAGAAACTCTATAAAAGTATGAAGAAAGGGACAAAACTAAACCTCTGGCTTTATATGGGGTATTATTTTTTGTTGTTTTTGCTACAAGGCTGTAATTGGCCTAGTGAGATCTGATAAATGTCTTATTATAAACTCGAACGTCAACTGATGGTGAAAAAAAATATGATGGAACTTGTGACTGAGGGAAAAGTAAAAGGGTATAAATGACTGGCAGTTCCCATTTCTTTACAAGTGTTACATTTCAGTCCCCTGCCACTACCACATGTTTCCTGTTCACAGATAATTTGTACAACATATTTTATCATTCAGTTTTAGACACAGTTGAAAGGCTTTTGCCTAAGGCTTGGAACACTTTGAAAATTGTATACCATTTGCAAGGCTTTCTTCTGCTTCACTGTGCAATTAGGTGACTGCCTTTCTGCAGACACTGGATTTATCATATGTGGAATTGGGTTTTTTCACCAAGGTGAACTGGGAACAAAAATGCAAGTAGTTTTCCAGTAACCCACAGACAAGGGATTAGTGTGCCGGCACAAAGCTTGTAGGCTGCCTGTCAGTCCCAAACTGGACGCGGTCCCCTCACAGAAGGAGTATTGTGAGCCACAAAGTTTCATACAAAAATGCTCTGTGTCCCAGCTATATGTGATTCAAACTTCCACGGTGCAACAAAGACATCTGATCAGAATACTTTCTTTTCTTTAATTTTCTAATACGACTATTTATGACCCTGTTGATTCTTTCCTCCCTTCCTTCGCCCCCCTCCCCGCACCACCCCCCGCTCCATCTTGACTAAACTTTGCTCTCTCCTAAAGAAGTGTGAAGATACTGATGTGCTATGAGCTTCCCCTGCTGGAAGTTCCCCGCAAAAGGTGCTGTAGCCAAGTAGGGATGGATCTGGGACTAGCTCCCAGTTCAGCTAATTTATGTGCTCAGTTCCTGTTGAACAGAGAGTACATAATGTGACTTGAGATGCTGATTAAATTTCATGTGTATTTCTATGTTCTAAATAAACCAAATTTTAAAGTCAGATTTGAGCTATGGTAGTTTATAAACCTCATTACAGCATTTTGTATTTTTCCACTGATTTATGTGAGGAAAAGGGAGACAAATTCAGCCCCTACACATGTATGATGTATCTACGTGCTCTTACAAGGTCATCTTCCCTTCCAGTAGAGGATATGGAGTATTTCTTAACAAGTAAATTTTATCTATTAGAAATGCAGCATTGTTTATTGAGAATGGAATTACAAATTCATTATTTGCTTTCAGTTGCAGGCACCCTACTTGTGGAAACTGTGAGTGTGTAAGTGCACCAGTGAGCTGCGAGGAACACTGGTAGCTTATAGCATGATCCCATCAGAAGAAAGGCATGTTTCTTCAGACTACATGTCTCTCTCAAGCAATACTTGTCAAACTATATCAACTACCTCTTCTGAAAACTTTGAAAAAGCTGCACTTTGGAAATAAAAACTAATAACATTTTAATCTAATTGTTTAGCTCTCCATATCAGAAATATCAGGCTGCAAATTCCTCAGTTTCTTGAAGGGTATGAGTAGGCAGAATATTATTATTTATAAAGTGTAAGCACAATAATATATTTCTGACAGACTGTGTTGGAAAAGTGGCCACTGTCTACTTGCACAGTGTGACCTAGCAGGCAGGATTGTCTTGGCCACTCTGTAAGTTCTCTGCCCTTGCACAGCCCAGCAATGGGACTTTGGAGCAAATTGCTTCCATGGTCACTCCCATCCATGTAGATTTTGTCTGGTTAGAGTGTAAGGTCCTTTTGGGCATGGGCCGACTCTCTCTGTATGGTTTGTAAACTCCCCAGTGCTCTGAAGCAGGTGGCGTCATGGCTGGGTTAGTGTGGTATTGCCCCTCTGCTGGTGGGCCCCAGCCCGCAAGGGTGTGCAGTAAGGCTGCGGCAGTCTAAGAGATAACTTAGAAGTCTTACCTCTGCCAAAGCTTCTCCTCCCCCACCTGAATCACTGGGCTCACCTGGGGAAGTATTTTGCATCCTACTGAAATGTAGGCAGTATAAGAGAAACGTTGCCCTCTCCAGCTGTAGCCTAAGGAGGGCCGAGTCACAGCAGAGCTGGCTTGATGTGTGTGTGAATCAGCGAATATTTGGAGAGCTCCAGAGCTCCCACCATCTGTACACATGCAGATACACTAGTAGATGGAGAGCTTCCAAAGGAAGTTCCCTTTCAATCCCCATAAAATTCCCTAGACCCAGCCAGCAACTTGAGCTTGGTGCCAGAGAAGCAGAGGATTTCCTTCAAATTCTCTACCTGGCTTAATTTGCTGCCCGGTAGAAGACCCAAAGACACTGCAAAAAAAAGAAAAGGATCATGGGATTTCCCAGTCTAAATGTACTGGTAAACCCAGACGGACTCCCTTCTTTCTGTGGTATCAATTGTGCTGTGTCCCGAATGGGAAATGTGGTTTGCCAATGCAGAAGCAGCATACACTGTAAACAATGACAAGAATAAAGCTAAATATTATGCATATTCATTGCACGCAATCCTAAACACAAAGGTCCCTACCGAGTAAAACAGAAAAGAGGATGGGCTGATTTTTTTTTTTCTACTGAGGAGCTTCTGGGTCTTTTTAACCCCTTCTTTTCTCAGTTGCGCAATTTGCAATAACATACAACAGTGGTTTACTTCATATATTATAAGCAAGTACTCTTTAAGTAGAGTCTTTGGTACAACCTTGCTGCATGATAATTTCATTGACTAGTTTCTCAGTGCAGTTGATCAGTAATGACTCATTCCAAGTTTCCAGAAGGCAGTGGTACAATAGCCCAGTACGTGCACTTCAGCTTTTCTATAACTTTTAACTTTTCTAATCAACTCATCTGGCACGGGTTCCATTTCCTTTTATTCATACTGACGGGTAAGTATAGTTTCACGTTCCTCTTCAGAGTGCCAAGAATTCTGTTATTTAAATGCAAACCCTCAACAAACGGTGTAGCAATGTTCTCCATGCAGAACACTACTTACTTTATCCAAATTCTTAAAGGTGTAACATAGGACATATTTCCAAATCATTATGCCCTCACTTACATGCTTATTTGTCAAATGTAGTTAAGATGGAAATAATTCTTTCCTTTAAAAATCAGGTCTCCACCCTGAAAAGTAAACCAAGAAAGTCTATTAAGATCCTGACCTAATAGGGCTAATTTCCAGAAGGGCAGTAAAACCTTAACAAAAACCCTATGGAAGCCAGCTCAACCTCACCCATGGATTTCTTGAAACAGTTGCTCCCAAGTGGCAGTGTACCAAGGTAAGCCAGGATACTTCATTCCAGAGCCCCAAAATTTCCATTTATTTCTGAAGCAATGACCTGGGCTGTAACTTATGATGAAGCGAACTCTGGGTTAGATTGGCTGATAATAAAAAACTAATTCTGTGGCATGCATTCTTTTGCTATGCCCTGTTTTCCTCTCATTTGAAAAAGAAAAATGAAATATGATAGTTTTCATTTTTATATAAGCACTATTCTTGATCATTTTCTTGGTATGAAGCCTCTGAATTCAACACTGTGAAATACAGTACTAACCTTCAGCAGCTGGCATCTGTTGTTCCTGTTTTTTTCTGGATATCAAGCAGCATACAGTACATGAGGAAATATTCAGCAACTTGTTTGTTAAAACAAGTGGGCATATGTACTCAGAATTCTGGTTATTTAAAATATTAAGACTGTGAATAAAAGAAGTTGTATCCAAATTCTACATGCACCCATAAAGAACTCATGTTTTGCCATTGTGTGCTTGTATAATTATTTGCATTTGCTTGAAACATTCACATATTAATTCTGAAATTAGTTTCTACCTTGCTGGTGCATGAATATTTAAAGATAAAAACTATAATTTCTTCTATTGCTTTATTACTATTATTAATGCATAGCTATTAATAATGCATTAGCAGAAGGATACTCCTTGGTCAAAGTAGATAAGGGAACTGACACAACAACATGTTATAAGTATATATATATATATATATAAGTAATAAGACTGTAGAGCCAGGGCAAAACCCAAAGTAAGTAGTTTATTTAAAGCTGGACTATAAATACCCTGACAGACACACCATTTCTCAGTATGTGCACGGGTGATCTCGTAAGTCTGGGGCCTGCCCGCTATGTAGAGAACAGGCTGGAACATGTGAAATAAAAATGAAGGCTAAACCAGAAATTATTTAAATAAGTGCTTTAGGAGAAACACAAAATGCTATTGGAACATGTGTTCTATCTGACCACAAATAATTAGTGGCACCAAACAGGGCATTTTACAAATGGATGAGAATCAAGCATCACAGAAATGTCTTAGGGCTATAAGCTTACATGTGATAGGTCTACTGCACCTCTGATAAGCAAGCTCTGAGTTTCTATTTTACATAGGTATCATAGTGGCATATGTAAAACCAGCAAAATGTAACCTGTATTAACTGGGAAATTTTCTTTTGTGTGCTTGTGCTACCATGACTATTTTGGATCCTGGCCTTAGTGGTCACACTAAGGGGCAATCAGGGATTTATAGATTACTTAAATTCCAGGTTTTATTTAGATAAACAGAGCTGATGTGGGAAGAGTCCCATGTCCAGAAGGCAGCATTGGTTCAATCCTCAGAAGCAGAAGCTCTGAAGCAGCCAGACACTCCGTGGCCATGGGGAGGACTGCAGAGCAAGTTCTTTCTGTCTAGACCTGCTCCTCTGCAACGCCCCCAGCTCAGCGCTGTAGCTGCACTCCTCTGGCTTGTCTGGGATGGGCTTCATCCTAATTAAGAATATCTAACAAAAAATCAAGTAAATATTCAGACTTAAATTTTTTTGTTAGACTGAATTGTTGCTCTCTAGCCAGCCCCGCTTGAGTATGCTGAAATGCTTATGCGTGGGCTGAAATTTTCCATTGCTGAGATGAAAATCAGGTTTATGCTATTTTCCCATTTACATCTTTCAATGTTTGAATGAGCTGGTTTTAATTCACAATAATGCATTAGCTAATTACTCCAGGAGAAACAAAGTTCATTCGGGTTTAAAGCCGTCAGAACCAGGGCCAACAGTGCCTCCCACTGACAAAAGGGAACGTATGTGCGAGGTAAGAAATGACTGAGGCTGCAGCCACTGGGGTAAACCGCAGCTGCTTCTGGGTTAACAGAGCTGAGGAAGTTCAGATTAATCTACGTCATTCAGAAAATGACAGCAGCGTCTGGTTTTGCATGTTTGATTGAGTCAGGTAGGCACAGTTTGGTGTTTTAAACATCTTTCTAGCATCTGTATTTTGTGCCATGTTTGAGCAGGAGGAAATCCAGTTTTCCCTTGTATAAAACATTTTTTTGGTCTTTAAAATAATCCTATACCTTAAATGCTTCAGATTTGACATGGAAATTTGGCATGAAAATAGCCCTTTTGGAGAAACAGGACATAATCTTATTCTGGATAAATTGATTTTGTATGAGCAAGTGGAGGCTGAGAACACGCAGTTGATTTTTTTTTTTTTTTCACTAAGTTGATGTATACAGTGATGAAACTATGTGCAGGCACATAGTTGATTTGAGTAAAATGAAAAAAGCTTCATAAGTGTTTCATCCTTTCAGTGTAATATTTGCTCTTTTGGATGTGCCAGGAATTGTCTGTGAAAATAATTTCTATCCAAACTGAACAGTGCTTTGTATTTAGACTGTATGTCCTTCTATAGCTTAAAGTTACACCGTGTCTAAAAATGAACTTTACAATCATATACAGGACTTTTCAGCATAGTTAAAGCTAACACGACACCTACTTGCATTGGAGGCATGCCAGTATCCCGAGAAACTATTCGAATACATATTCTAGGATGAAACTGCTTAGGCCACTGCACTGACATAATGAAATTAAGTAATGCACCAGAAACTGGTATGTCCATCATAGCCTGGTTGTCCCCTGCCAGGCACCTCTAGAGCTTAGAGTAGATGCTGCCTAAGACCAGTCACACTAATTAAATGAGTTTTCCTATAGATTTGTGTCTTTTGCTTCTTTAAGGCTTTACCTGGAATAAAGCAACTTTCCCTTAAGGTCTCTACAACATCATCCCAGACAAGACACAGCAAAGCTGCTAGACATTATATCGTTGCTGATCAGCTGCAAGCTGCTGCCAAATGGGGTACATGAACTGAACACTACCTGTCTTACTCTTACAGGAGGCTATAGGCGCTCTTTTATTCAGCTGCCAATATTTATGAAAATATTAAGTATTTCCCTGGCTTTGAGACATCATCTTCTTTTGAATCTGTTTGATTCAAAAACCTGGTTGAACTCAAAAGGTTCAAAAATTATTAGAGAGGTAGGCAGATAAAAGAGATAGTACAGCTGTATAAAATGTGGGGGAAAATGGGAAATATTTTATGGATATCTACTCACAAAAAAATCAACAGCCCAGAATGTGCTAAATAGTCAATGTCTCAGACTGGCTGCTTGCTGCCTCCTGAGTGCAGTCTGAGTTATTGCTTAAACATCTTCAATTGTTTTGGAATCCAGACAACAGAGACACAACCTTTTTCTATATGTAGTTGATGATACTGCAACAAGCACTGCTGATCTGGGCCATATACTGGATCCTCTGGTTCCTAAAAGAATGACGTGCAAGTCCCTTTGGCTTCACTTCCCTTTAATGGAAGGTCTACACCTAAAGAAGGGCAACACATGGGACAAAAGCCATCTGTTTTCAAATTCTGAGGTAGAGACCAGAATTGCAGATGAGATCACAGACGGTCTTCATTCCTGGCTTTCATTTTCTGTCATAATCTTGTTTTTTTCTACGGAGCTCTGGAAATGTGCAAAATATGTGGAAGACAGGTCACAGCTTTATGTCAGACAGCAATGAGCTGCCTGTGAGCTGGCCATCACTCTGCATGGCTCTCGACAGCCACCTCTCTGCTAGTGAGTTAATCGGTGTTCAGGACCAGGCTTGTGATCATCCATGCCGCTTAATTCCTTATATGCTCCTCGGCACATTTTGGGCACATGCCAGCTAGTAGTCTTCCAGGCACTGTTCAAAGAATAGGATGGAGCAAGGACATTCCCCAGGAGGCAGTGGGGGCAAGGCAGGGAGAAGAAAATTTAGCCATATAGACATGAGTGTGCCATCCATTTGGTCTCAGAGAACAGCCCCTGGTCATCTTTTTTAGTAGTATAGACTTAGATCCTAGACCCATGCCAGGTACTAGCTCAGGTACTAAAAGCATGCTAACTGCATTAGGGTGGTGCTTATACTTGAGCCAGTTGGCTGAGTTTTCAGAAAACCCTGTATGTGAGGTTCGATACTAGCTAGCAAAAAAAAAGAAAAAAAAAAAAAAAGTGGTATCTTATTTTGTACCATCCTTACAAACAAGTCAGGGCCATGGCGATATGAAGAAAATGTCTTTCCATGGTTGTAGGGGAATAGACAGGGATCGGCGACCGGAAGATTACGGGATGTGACGGAAAGATAGACTCCTCCCCATAGGAGTGGCAGGAACAGGAACCGCAAGAGCTATATAAGCGTGTGACGCAGCCAAATAGACGGACATTTTGCATCCATCATATTGATGTCTGTGCATCACTGTCCCCAGGGTGGGTAGAGCCCTGTGTCCCGGAGGTATGCGGCCCAAGATAAGTTCTCCCGTAGAAGCGTACAGCTACACATGGTGCTGTCCAGAGCCAGGTACGAACACCTCCACCTCAGAAGACAGACATTCTCACATCAGTTGACCTGCCCACTGCCATGAGCTGAAGCAGAGCCCCGATGCTGCCCATTTGTGCAGCCACGCTGTCCGTGCTGTCAACCAGAAAGGGAAGTGGGGTCAGAGCAGCTGTGAACAGTGACTCTGTTTCCCTCAAGGCAAAGAAAACGTTCATCTGCCCAGATCTCCTACAGTGACTGCTGCTTTGTTCCAGCGAATGGCTACAAAGGCCAAAGAGTGTAGGTGAATTTAAGTTTGACCTGTTAGGCAAATACATAAGAGAATTAAATTAAGAGTGTGTGTGCAGTCTTAGCTTTAGCATTCAGATGGTTCAACATTTTTTAACTGTGAAGGTTACTATTTTATATAAGTGGATTTCTAATACTATGTCTCTGTACACAAATGTACATATAGTCTCAGGCTGCTGAAAAATTTTTCTTGGAAGATATTTTTAACAAGACACAGATTTCCCACCAAATGTGCTGGTTATTGATGAGAAAACCAGAAACAGATAACAGAAAAAAATGAGAAATTGTTTAGCTTTCAATAAAAATGCTTAGATTTTCTTCATTCTTTTGCTAATTGTGGTGTGGGATTATTTTTTTTCCCAAAAGAAGAGGCACCCCCCCATCTATCCTTTTTTATTATTCTTGTTGGTGTCATTGAAATACATGGCTTTGCTCTCTTCTATTCAAGAGAAAACAAAACAGCATGGGGAACATTGGAGGGGAAAAAACAATAAAATTTTGACATTTCCCAAGAAAACTAAATTACTTCTTCAACCAGCTAAAATAGGCACCCAGGAACATGCTGATGCTTTTGAAATTGTAGTAGATAGAGGTACTTAATCACCAGTTTAAGTAGAAAATGGGCACCAAGGGAATTCTTCATGGGGTGATTTAGCTATATGCAAATCTGCTGTGTACTGTAGTAGAGGCACCCAGGAGTTGAACACTGTAGAGCTTGTCAAGGGATTAGGTAACAATGAAGATTTAAGAGCCACAACAAAGCAGATGTAGGTGGGGAATAATATCCTGGTCAATATATCCTCTGGTGTAGACAGATAGATAAACATGGAGATAAAACTTAGTACAGCAATGTTCGAGCAAAATGCACCACAGGCAAGGAATTGAAGAGAGACTCCCACAAGACACTGACAGCTTTTTCCCTTTTTCTTCCTCTTTACTGAATATATATTGTATTAGAAACATCATGACAAAAACCTCAGGACAAAGCCCATTGTGAACCCAAAACTTCAGAGGATGCAATTGGCAATATTTCTCATCACTAACATGAATCCCACCGAGCCTGTGGGTGCATGGTAGTTAGTAGATAATTTATATGTGTGGACTAAAAGCGGTACTGCTGTAAAGTATATGCATAAGGCATTTTTTATAAACAAACCAAAGGTGTAAATAAATTGCATCTTCATGTATTCATAGAGTCAGTATTATGCATCATAAAAAGGTCTACATTAAAATACAGCCTGTCGTCCTCCAAGTATATGCATTAATTTCCATCATGCTCATAATGGCTCAGTTACTACCTGTAAAGAAGCTATAGTAAAACCACACCGAGCTTCCAGGACATGAGGAAACAATTTATGTTCTTACCCTTGAACTCCCCCTGCCTGGGAATGGGTGGCTGTTGGTACAGGAAGGTTCTCCTGAACCACCCTAGACATGTGTGTGAGTGGTTGGTATGGGACAGGGCAGCCAGCACGGAAAACAAACAGAACAAAAGTGCGTTATAGAAACACAGTGTCGCAGCCGTTTTGTTTAGAGGGAGGAGAGCCGTGAGTACACTTTGGACGAAGCAGGAAAGCTTTAGGCATTTGAACCCATGCATTAGAAGCTCTGAGCACCAGTGTGTTGATCCACTCAATGCTGGACGCAGGCACATTTCCTGTGGAGAGGGTCTTGCCCAGACTTGCCAGGAGCACCAAAGGGGAAATCAGGCAACATTATATAGCAGCCAGAAATGTTTGGCTCAGAAGGATAATCCATGGCAAAACTTTAATGATGAAAGGTAATCAGGATCTCTGCTGAGGTTTGTTTTGTTCTGTTTGTTTTTTTAATCTGGAGAAAAAAATATAAACAATCATATTGGTTAGAGCACTAACATCAGATATAATTGACCAGTTCATGTCGTGTTTGAGATGAAACAAAGATTTAGACCAAGGTTGCCCTGGTGTTCTAGGTCCTGCCTTTGTCAGTTTCTCCTTGCCAAAGGTCCCTCACCATCTGCACAAACCAGAGTAGCTCCAGTAGAGGTAACTAGAAGGGAATCATTGCAAAGCAACTGCTAAACTGTCAGTCACCTGGGGTGCGTTGGGCCAGGGTGGGATCCTGCAAATCTGTAGGCACCTAAAATGCATTAGGCCAAGATAAGCTATTCCAGAGCGTGATTCATCTTACATGTCTCTCTTAGGATGGGGTAAACTGATCTCAAGAGGTACATATCTCTCTGCACTGAGGAAGTTTATATGTCTAGCCAAGAGGAATGAATCCCATCCATACGTGTTAGTCCCGTCTCTGCCTGACTTGGCAGAACTCCCCACCTCTTATAAGCCTGATAAATGACCGAGCAGTGACTTTGCAGCTTTCTCATCCTAATTTTCATGAAAAATTTCACAGTCAGCTCCATGCAAAGCTGAAACACTAAGAACTCTACATAGGACCAGAAAAATCATTCCCGAATCATCTGTATTGTACAGTGTATGAGACATATTGATCCTGAAGCCCACACGAACACAAATCAAAGCAAGGATTCTGCTCAGATTTTGTACCACATGTTCAGCTCTGTGGGTATCACTGAGCGTGAAAACTGACTCCCCAAGCCAATGGCTCCAAAACCAAGTATTTTAGTCCTCTGCCTCAGTTTGTCATCTTAAAATCAATGAGGTAATAATCTTTTTTCCTCTCCTTTATCCTTCATGTGTGTCCTTTGTGGATTGTAAGTCTCTGGGAATGTCTTTACTATATTGCAAAGGTGCTCATAATTAGGTGTCTATGTAATATACAGGAATAATGACAATATCAATATTGCAGTTCATTAGATTCACTGAGTTCTGGCCCGTTAGTTGATAGGAAAGAGTTTCTTTAAAAATGCAAAGTCAAAGTTATTTTTGACTGGTTTTTGATTGTTTCATTTGGGGCATTTCTGCACTGCAGACTGAGGGAAGACTTGCATTTGTCTGTCTCATGTTCTGAGTTGAAAGTCCCATGACAGTGATGGGACAGATTTGAGCCTAAGATACAAGTGGTACTGAGAGTTAGCATACCCTGATACAGAATCAGTGTCGTATTTTTATGAGCACGTGGCTTTTGGAGTAGGAATGCCCAGTTTTCTGCCAGATCCAAAGCCTGGCAATGAGGCTTATATTTTCCCAAAAGCTGACATGTAAGTTGTAACTTTAAGTAGGTCTCAAAATATTTAGGACTTGAGTTGGATGGAACAAACTCTTTTTCCACCGAATTAACCCTAAGACCCTTAGTGATGGCAGAACTTTTAATGTAGGTAGTCAGATAGGGAAAGGCACACTTTGTCCTAGTGCAAGTGCTGTTGGGGAGGGTGGACTGCTGGGACAGGAAAGCAGGAGGCACGGTGGAATCGGTGCCATGAAGAACAGCAGTGCAAAAAGTACACAGAGCAGCAAACCAAAGTGTGTGCTTGAGGAAGGATATGTCCCTGAGCAGTGTGACACAGTGACACCTCTCAGCTCAGTGGTACATCTCATGGGCATTACAGATCTAGCTTGACCCGCACTCCAGGGCTGCTGATCAGCTGTGGAGGGTTCTTCACAAGTGGAAGAGGCATGATTACTTTTTATGTGCAAGATACTCTAATTATCCTGTAGGGATTCATTTCAGGTTACAGAGTTTTTATTGAAAACCATTTAATTTTCAGTGGCTGTCACCTGAAGTGGACAAAGTAGAGGAGCACAGGCAAATTACCTAGCACAGGTCCAGACCCTTCATGATTTGCATACACTCATATAATATAATTTTTATCTTCTGCTCATACAGAATGGCAGTAAAACTGCTAATATGTATAGAGTACAGTGTGTTGCTAGTGTCAGCCCATTAATAACAGTATGAATAAATGTATAATTTTACATTATACCTGTACTTATTTTCTGTTTGAAATAAATATTTATGTACAAGTGTGTGACACAATATTGTAAAACTGCATATACTGAACTTTTATGGACAACAACCAAAATAACTACAGTTATTGTAGCAAAGAGCAGAAAAACAAACAAACAAAAAATATTCCAAGACTTTCGGAAAGAATGTAAATTCACATGCTTCAGGCCATGAAACAGTCTGCGGATTAGGAGGAAATTTTCCCTGTGGGCAAGTTGCCTCTGTAACAACCTACTGCAGAGTTTCTGTCATGCTTGTCTAAAGCTAGCCAATTTTATAAACAGTTTATTGAAGAAGGTGGACAACTTGTCTGATCCAGTATGTCCTCTGCGTACTCACATGAAAAATGAGAGCCTCTTCTATTATGCCTACCATGAGCTGTTGGCCGTAGGAACAGAAACAGTGACTGGCTGCAAGTCTCTGCTGAGTTTTCCCCTAGGACTGGGTGACACAGCTGAGGCTCCTTTTCATCTTCCTGATGCTTGTGATGCATGGATTTTCCATGACAAGGTGGCTTTAATTAAAATGGTAGTTACTGTTCACTACACAAGCCCCATTAGAGGGGGACGACACTTCAGAGGGCTCAAGCAGTAGCTACAAGTCTGTCCACTCCCTCAGTAGAGGGCAAGATGCATTTTTCCAGTGTCTACACGACTTGCTTTATGTGGGCTTTTTAGGCATGGCTGTTGTATGCTGTGGTCACCAACAGTACTGTATGTAGACGTGGTCCATTCACAGTCACACATACCTTATGCTTCTTCCCTCCACCCCTGTAAGAACATGGTCCCAGGCAGAGAACACAAAGGGAAGCCGTACCCCAGTCTTAAGGAGAGGATGCAAGTTACAAAGTATGAGTACCCAGCCTTCCTCTCAAAGGGGCTCCGCTGGGACAGTGGTCCTGCTCCTCGAAAGGGGATGGGGGACCAGGGCTGGGGGACCAGCACTATTACAAGCATTTAATGCTATATTTATTGCTTTGGTTTTGGGGCATATCTGTGTGAAGTCAGTGACAGCTGCAGGAATTCAGCACATTGGAAAATCAGACCCAGCTTGTCTTAAATTGACTATCCAGACTAAAAAGCCTCCCTGGAAAAATTTTGCTCTGGTCTGTATATATATTTTCTTGTCAACTTTTTTATTCAAAGGTACAAAACACTTTCCCGTCACAATCATTTTAGTGCATCTATTGTTTTCTGTGAATATGGAATAGTATTTTTTGTATTGCTGGTTAGTAACTTCTGCTGCATCTCAAATTTTGTGGGTTTATTTGCATGGAGTATAAATCACCTGTCCCAGGATGTGCCTACTGTGCTCCACAGAAGCACAGACAGTAAGGCTGTAGTGAGGGTGAGACTTGTCAGTGAGGGCTGGTGCATGGATGGGCCCAAGTGACCTGGTCCTAATCCCACAGGAGCCTTGGTAGCCTACATTAAGATATAGGCTCAGGCTCCTGCCATGATATCCAGCCAGCTAGAAGTACCTCTGGGTATAGGGGGATTTTGACAGCAGGACTAATTTTTAGAGCACTACAGAAGTTTTCAGTTCTATTAGTTCAAATAAGTTTGGGAGCTGCAGGATTATGGGACAACTCACAGTTTAGCAAGTTGTTGCCTGAGGATTTTTCAGAAAAAAATAGAAGAAAAGAGGAGAGCAAAATAAAAGCATATGAGCTTATGCTAAAATGGTCCTTTGACTTGGGGCATTTCAGTTTTAATTCAGAGTGGAGATTGTGGGAACTGAGAATTTTTACAAAGCAAACCTGAACCCAAGTGCCTCAAATTGACCACCCTAAGTCAGAAGCCGCTTCTGACACTTTTTGCTTTTAACTTGCATATGAATTATTAAACTGCTATGAAATACCCATTCATCTTCAGGCTTCTAAACTGAGTCTGAAAGACTGTACATTCTGTATAACACAGAAAATGGAGATTATGCAGATGGAAAATACTTCTCTGCTGCAGTTTTCTCCTAAGACGTCTTACAAGTACTGAGCATCCAGCCCCTGCACAGAATGCAGCTGGGTGTTATACAAGTAGTTCTTGAAGGATGGTACAGGGAGATGTTATATGCGTGGAGATAAAAGTATCTGGTTTCCACTGAGAGGCAGTAATCCCAGGAAGCAATGCTCACAGGAAGGTGTGGTGCTCCTTTCAGCAGTGATATTAGCGCTTGGCAACTTGTTTGAATGCCACTGCCTAAGCATTTCATGATTGCTTACCCCTTCCTCGAGAACTTCTATGGAGACTGACAAACATTTAAGCTAGGACTACTAACATATTAAAAATGCACCGGTAAGATCTTCAGAGGCCTTCCTCCAAAATACTCGCAGCTATTCTGGGGGTGACCAAAATTTTCTGAATCTGTTAGTAAGTAATATCCATTAATCCAATAACCCACCAGAAATTAGGACTTTAAGCAGCTTCCTGTATTAGCTCTTATGGATTCCTCTGAAACTTTATCACGCGACAGTTTCCAATCTCAGCTAGCTACTCCAGGTCAGCAAGTAAAAAGCAGTAACAAAGCAAAGCAAAACATGTAACAAATTCAATGAGCTTCTATTATCAGCCTGATTACACACTGCACCACACAGAGTCCTAATGATTTCAGTGAAGCTCCATGCAGCATAAGGAGTCTCCCATGCAGATTAGTTTACAAGATCAGGATCTCCATATGGAACATCTCCTCCCTCCACCCCTTCCTGTTCTGTAGAGAGCAGTGTAAAACAAAGGCCTGCCTTTTTGCATATCTGCAAGGTTTTAGTTGTCAGTAGGCTTGTACAATGATTTAAACAGTAACAGCTAAGAAAATATTTCTCAGTGCTATTCAAGCCTATCTTGGCTTTTCTTACTTTGGTCATTCACTGCAATCTTCTCTGTCCAGTCACCTTTCTAATAATCGTTTTGATCTATTCCCACTGCCACAGAGTTATATATAGATGTCCAAATTCACACCATTCAGTTCCCAGGCATAGATTTGTGGAGCGGAAGGACTAGGCGTGTAATATTAAGTGAAAAAAAATCAAATGTCAGAAACTTCATATTGATACTTTGATCAGAAGCAACATGAGACTGAAAGTTTTTGAACAACAAACCATTCGAGAGTGTGTAACATGCTTGTGAAAATATTCATAGCATAATTAGATAAATAACAGATCCAGTGTCTATTTTTACTTTCCCTTGATGAGAAGCTTTGCAGGAGAGACTGCTGGTAGTTAATTCTCCCTAACAACAATCTGTGTAATCACAAACCCCAATTAGCTGTGCCTGTTCTATGCTATACAAACTATTTCCTTAGCGCTTCACATCACTACTTTGTAATTAGCTTTCATCTACACGAGCTTTGACTAAAAAAATATAAAAGAGTGTAAGTGATTGTACTGCCACTCAGTATTCTGCGAAATAATCGCTAGCGATTTCAATCAGATTAATTTTATCACCCGTATTAAGGAAAATTACCTCCCTCTTCACTCTCTACAGCTGAGGGCTATTTCATTTCCTGAGATGTTCATAAAAGCATAATATAAAGCAATCTGTAATTGTAAATATCCTTCCCTAATAACTTTGAGATATTTCCTTAATACATCTTTACATTTGGAGTTTCCGTTCCATAAAATACAGTAACAAGTGCTCTATTATGTTTTAAGTGTGTGCTGTTAAGCTGGACAACTTAGCGCTGTCCTTCCTGTTTTTACATAGGGTTATATTTAACTTGCAGATAATGGGAACAAGGTTTAAAAGTGATGGAGCGGAATAATGGTGTTACGGCAATAATATATCTTGCCTTTGTGAGGAATAGAACTTTACGGCCTATTTCAGGTCAGCCAACACCAATTCCATTTTTCACAGCCTGACAACTTTCACCTTCACCCACACTCCAGATGGGTATTAAAAACTACTTTCCAAATAAGACTGAGGTTTGGCTAAACCCATGCTCTGCACCCATGGAGAGCCCTTCTGATATTTAAAATCCAAATAAAATAATATAATATAATATAAAGTAAAATAAAATGGGCAGCCTACAGTAGCCGCCTGCCACTGGCTTGTGTGGTGAACCTCTCAGGTATTCACAGAGCAAAGGAAGCTGCTTGAGTCCTGCAGGAGGGGTCATACCAGGGGAATTTCCACAACTGCAATGCTTGCATCCTCAACTTCTGCAGGGTGGATATGGCATCAGCACAAATTTAGCACCTGGTTTATTGTAAATGTGAGGTGTGTGTTAGGAGGATCACAGCAACCCAATGTATCACCACCAACAGATTCATTAAGGTGTTCAGGCCACCAGAACTTTTTGCTGAACACAGATTTAGGAGATGTGCATATGGGATAGCTTGTGTGAGAAGCTCCCACCCTGGGCAGGTGGAAACACAGCCAACCAGTCCATGAGTTGGTCAGACTCCCATTTTTAGCTGTAAGCGTTGGTGCTGAATATACCTGTGTATTTAAAAAAACAAAAAACAAAAAACAAAACCATAAAAATTAAACAACAACAACAACAAAGAAACGAACCGAAACAAAAAAAAACACAAAAAGCACTGGCTGACTAAAGTACGTTCTCAGCTATGCATGCATGGGTTGTCTGCATTGCAGGGCTTTCCCCCCAGCATCCTGAGCTTCACCACAGAGGTACAAGGTGAGTGATATGGAAAACATGCTACTCACATCAGAGTCAACACAGCCCAAGGCTGTTTGAAGCTGCCCCTGTTCTCCTCAAGAAGCAGTCTTCCAGCCTTTCAAAAGAAAAGGCACCTCATCGTCTGAGCAGCCTCATTTATATATCTTCCGTATTGTGCTTTAGCTGGCTTATCCCTTGGACTGTCTCACTTGCCCCTAAATACTGCAGCTTGAGAGTTGCCTGTACATAGGAAGTCTACCTGCCATGCTGGAGAGACAACTAAAATGTGACAAAGATAGAGGTGGGAGAGGGAACATCACCATTGGAGAGGGGAAGTTTCCCTGCCTGCTGCACTGGAGTTTGAATTGTTGTCAAATAACAAAGCCCTAGGGGAAAAATGAGGGGTGTAAATCCCACACAGCAAATCACACAGGATTCTCCAGCACACTGCGAAACGCGTGCATTGTTGTATGTCCCTTGGCACTTTGAGACTCTGTACTCTGTGCGAGATGATGAATAACTTGGTGTATCTTGAAATCTTATGAATGGGGTGGGTTGTTAGAGAGGTGATACTGTTTTTCAGTGTCATAGTGTCAGGATGTGGAGGATGTTACAGATAACAGCTCACTGGAATTAGATGTATTGTTCTCACCCTTCTTTCTACAGGAGCAAGGTGAACCTCCCAATGTGAGCAGGCATGGGAAGAAGTTCATTCTCTTGTAGAGCAGTGCCGTGACTGTTTGCAAACATGCCTCTATATATGCAGCAGGTAGGCTGCAATGGGTTAATTTCCTTTGCTGTTCACTTAAGACAGAGGACAGATACTTAACCTCCACTCTTTCCCAGTGTACATGTTTCTACAATGGTAGAAGACACTGAAGATGAGATTATACACTGCAGCTGAGGATGACAGAGATCCTAAAGACATATCAGAAAGTGATTTTCAATTGCCTGATTCTCTGCAGGAATCCCTGTGCCTGAATCTTTCCCAAGGATGTTGTCAAAAAAGAGGCCTGGAGCTGGTATATCCCCACACAGCGCAGGTATTCCCAGCAGAAGCGTCTTCTCCACTTACTTTTTTTCTGCTTAAGAATTGCGCAGGCATAGGGGCACATCAGGCAGAAACACTGGATCCCCTGGGGAAAATGAGACATAAACATCGCAAGAAGAAAGGCTCAAGTTTATACGTTTCCAGCAAAACACAAACATGCTGAATTTTCATTTTCTCATGCTAAAATTTCCACTTCTGAGAAGGCTGGCTAATAAACAAAGTCACTTATTACAGTTATACAAATGTTGCATCCCCACTGTTTTATATTGTCAGGAAATAAAGTGAAACTAGTCAAAATTCAGTATCCCTGGCAAATATCTGAAACTCTTTTTATGTGGAATCAGGATACAGATGGGGCTGAAAGAACATGTGTTTTCAGTCCCACTGAAAATTTCACTGTCTTCATATTTGCTTTTATCCCAATTTGCAACAGAAAGCCAAACATTGACTACTGAAACTTCTGAAAATCATAAAGTTCAGAAATGTCAAAACATGCCATTTTAGTATTTCTGATCTAAAGGAAATGCTGAATATTACAAAACTGCAACACTGAACATTTTTTGAATGAAACCAAAGCATTTCACTTTAGCTCAGTTCAATACCAGTGTAAGTCCCCCTGATACGATCTTGATACCTCAGAAAGGCTGGAGTATAGATGTCTTGCATTATTAATTTTTCACTATGGACAGATTTTCTGAGTGTGCCACAAGGTACATCACCACATGAATCACCAGGTTCACCCCAAAAAAGACATCTGTTTGCATCTTGTGAAATGTAATCAGCCACGGAGATGTTTCTGAATAGATATTGGTCACTGGGATGTTAGACACAACAACACTGTAGGGCAACACAGATAATGTTGAACAGATCTGAAACAAAATATTTAGTTTAGTTCAAGAATCTAAAGGGTTTGGGATTGTGTTGATCCAGTCCCAAGCAAGACACTCTTTTCCAGATTTCTAAAGGCTGGTGATGTAATTGCTCCATGTTATACTAAATGACAAGTATCTGTAGAGTGGTCATTCTTAAAGGTACTCTGGACTTCACTGGGGTAGATTAAGATGCATTACTGAGTAGTTATACTGATGACATATGCCACTTTATCATTGTAGTTTACAATACTTTGAATCACTTTACTGAGGTAAAGTTAGCTAAGATAATGACAAATTTTCTGACTACTATAAATACATATTGCTGTCACATTTAAACTAGTAGATAATTAATGCAGAGCCAGCTGCTGCTAATATAGTGTACTAAGACTTGTTAATACAAGGCTCTAATAAAGCTGTTAATACTGATAATACCATACAACATTTAAAACTGTTGCAAAATTTCCCTTAGAATTGTCTCCTTACTGTGGAAGGTTTTGTTACATTTTGGGTTTCTTTTTATAATTAATGTCCAACAGCATACATCATGTTATCTGTCATAAATAAAGTCAGCCCTTGCCTCAAGGGTCCTTCAGTTTAAAAGGCAAGAACAAGAAAGTCAGGATGTGTTAGAAATCTAAAACAAGTAGGATTCATTATTTACCTTATAACAGAAACTGGAGACCCAGTCAAGCACAGGACTTCATTTTCTGTATGTACATTGCAGACAGATAAGAAAAGATAGTCTTTGTCCTGAAGAGCTTGAATTAAAATAATATAGGTCTAGAGGAAAGTATAGCTTAACAAAATTGCTTTTTGCTTGTAAGAGTCTCTTCTTTCAGCTTTTCACTCAAACCCAAGAAAACCTGCAATAGGGATGGGCAGTTAAAGGCGCAATCAAAACCTCTTGAAATCTGTGGAAGTTTTGGAGCAGGCTCTTAAGAATTGAAATCGAGTTACTCAGATGTCTGAGGAATACCCTACTGTAAATGGAAGGAAGACATTCTCTGCTAATGCACTCACTCTTACAATAAAGCTAACTGAAAACAAGAATAGTTCTGATCACCAGAGTCGGAAATTGGTATTCCAAGAGTTTCATAACAAAAATTGGTTTGCCTCCATTCTACTAAATTATACTGTTCAGTAGTTAGAAATTCATATTATAAGCAAATACGTACTTACCTATTTTGCAAGGCTCTGACCCGCTGCTCACCTTAATGGCTTATAACTAGGAGTGTTCCAACTGGTTGATACCATCTGTCTGAATCTGCTGGACAAAAGTGTGGCGAACTAAATCTGTGGCTCTAGCTCTTTTAGTTTGTATTCAGGAAACTGTGACATTAGTCTTCAGTATGGAACACTGCTGAAATAGTATGAAAACAAAATTATTGTTTTTCTTTAACAGGGAAAAACAAAGCAGTGAGCAATTAAACAGGAATAACAAGGAATGACATGGCAGCTGTGGACTGTGTTATTCTCTAATCCCTAGACAGGTATGGGCATTGAAATAACCTGTCTTCTGGGAATTCAAAAAAGAAGCACAGAAGGGGAAAAGTAGATTTCTCAGTGCCCAAAGTTAAAAGCGCCTCACCAGAATAAAGGCCAGAGGGAAGGGGAGTAGGTGTCTGCTCTGAATTGTGTCTGGGGACCGGATCTGTGGGCTTGTGTAAAGTAGCTGTGGATGGTCCTATGGTTGGTTCCTGTGTGAATTCAAGGAATCCAATCACCTCCAATAAGCAGAAAAGACTCTCAGTGATAGATGGAAAAATCCTCTCTGCTGCAGGAGGTGTCAGAAGACCTTTCAGCATGCGGATGCTAACTGCCTTCAGGCATATGCAAAAGGCAAGTTTGTGTCAGTGACCAACATAGTTTCTGACATGCAATGCCCATGACACTGAATATTAAGGGTAAGAGAGATCAATGCCTTATTTTATAGAACTCAAGGTTTGTACTCTAGAAGCCTGTTTAGAACATGGTTTCCACCCAAAGAGTTAACACTGACTAAAACCTTTTTAACATAAAGGGTCCAATTTGCTAATGATATGTGTCCATGCACAAATCAACTTAATAGCACTATTTCTGGAAATATTACAAGCAGAGAGATAAGTTTCACATTCATCAAAGCTGTTTAAACCCATTTGGAGCCTTTTTTTTTTTTGAGAAGCATTAAAAAGATTTAGCAGTTTAAGGAGAGATCAAGGCTATTTTCACACAATTATTTGAAATTGTTAAAAACTGCCTCTGCTTTTTTCTAAAATGCACATTGTGATGCCATTAGGGCAGCTGTGACAGGACTATAGACAATGGATTTCCCCCCACCCCCTTTTTCTTTTTTTTTTATTTTTGACATTGTTTGGAATTTGCTTTAAGGACTCTACTCTGGCCATTTGGCTCCACAGCGGTTTTGTTCCCTTGAGGAACAGATATTATTAGTAATAATTGATGAAGAATCAGAAAATTATTTGCCTTTTGATGCTGATGACTATACTTACACTCCAAACTCTTACCAACCAAAAAGCTGTCTTCAAGAAGACTTGGTGTTAGCAAGAATTGCTTTTCTCAGGAAAAAAAATTTTATCATCCTTCAGCATGAGGGATGATCATGAAGTTTAGATCATGGCAAAAACTAACAACTTCTTTTTCTATTTTTTTTTTTCAAATTAATTAAACATATATTCAGTTTGCTGCATAATATAGTTTGTCTATGTTTAATAGGGCTTATCAGTCCCTGTGGCAATTCTGAGCATCTTCGCTGAAAGAAACCTATATAATAATGTTTTCCCTCAAATCTTGTGTGTGCTGAATCAGGCAACATAGTTAAAGATACAAAGTTTCCATTACTCCTCTGTGATTCAGCTCTGCAACAGCCATCAAAATTAAAATTTTCTTTTACTCCAATCTAATTAAAATTAATTGAAGTCACATGCTTTAAGCCAGCTTGCCATACTGTCAATGTAATCACTTTGTCTTATTCTAGATAAAGCCATACCTGCTTGCTAAAGGTACACACATTTTGGCTTCTTCACTCACCTTTGAATATTAATAAACTACCCAGAAGGCAGGTGTGAACAGTTGGCAGGTGTTAGTCTCTTCTCCCAAGTTACTACTGAGAGAATGAGAGGAAACGGCTTCAAGCTGCTTCAGGGGAGGTTTAGGTTGGCTATTAGGGAAAATGTCTTTACTGAGAGAGTGGTCAGGCACTGGACCAGGCTGCCCAGAGAGTGGGCAGTCACCACCCCTGGAGGTATTTAAAAGATGTGTAGAGGTGGCACTTCAAGACATGGTTTAGGAGACATGGGGGTGTTGGTTTGATGGTTGGACTTGATGACCCTAGAGGTCTTTTCCAACCTTAATGATTCTATGATTCTCATTCAGTACTTTGGCTTTTGGTGAAAAATATTTTCAGAAGTTAAAACAGTAGCCATACTACCCAGAGACCCCAGCCAGCCCATGAAATGAAGCTGAAATGATCTTTCAAGGGACTCCTTGTTCAGTGTCTTGGGAGATACATGACCAGTGTAATTCAAGAAAGTAAGTCTGGAGGAAAAGGGACGGGGAAGACAGACACAGGAATGAAGAATGCACACTGCAAATGTTTAGCTTGCACAGGTAAACAACCAACAACTAATGGCATCATAAACCACAAGACAAAACTCCTTTCCTCGTCCGGTACAAGGACTGCCAGATAATACTGCAGGCTACTGATTGTACATAATATATGCCTTCTTACTGGATGAAATGAGTTAAAAATAATAATCTGCTCAATATTTCTAATGTACTCAAAAAGGGAAGGCGGTTTCTTCTTTTCCTGCACCTCCAGTCCTTTCCCTGCCTATTTGTATTCTCCTTATTTTTGTTGGCAAACACAGCTTTGTAGGTGAGCTACAGACACAGGTGTGCACACACACAAACACGCACACATGTGCATGTGCACATGCTCACATGTTTTAACTTGACTTTTGTTTTCAAGGTTGCTCTGCAAAGTCTGGTGGATTCATAACGTGCGTCACCAGGATATAGACACCCTTACTGCGTGTTTTGGAGGCACCACTTTGTCCCAGAAACATCTCCACCTTTCCCAGCTTCCAATAAATATGGTAACTAGGAAAAAAAATGCAGCCTAAAACTCAAAGGAGAGATATTCTTGGCACTGCTGCATACAGAAGGTGTAATGTAGCTAAATCAGGAAAATCAGCTTCTATTATGTCTCTTCCTTTCTGTTTGTTTGCTTTTGTAAAAATGGACTCCTTCATTAAGGACTGATCACTTTGCACATCTCATGACCAGTGTTAGTGAGTAGAATCAGTCCACTAATGCCTTTCATTTCCACTGTGACTTTTATCAAAAGATCTCAGAGGATGTTACTACAATATATAATCCCCACAATGCCAGCTTCAGTATTAGCCGCTCTGTTTTACACGTAAGATCGCAACAGGTTTTTGGCAGCAGTGCCAATATAATCAACCCCTCTCCCTTTCTAAGGTTCTAAACAAGTTTGTTTGTTCCTACCTGTACATCTTGCACTGGTCCAGCACAAATGTTGGTGATCCATAGGGTAGATAGGATCAGAGAACTAAATACGCTGAAAAAATACCTTTGTTTGGGGGCAGAGGAGCCTGTGTTTCCACCAAGCCTGTCCCCAGCTGTGATGTACCAAATACGATTTTGTGGCAGTATAGCACCAGGGTAGAAACAAGTGGCCAGGAGAATAAGCAGAAGTACTGTGCCTGCTGAAGCTATCACTGCTATGAATCTACCTGTAATTAAAAAAAAAAATAATAATTTAAATCTAGGGTCCTGCCTCTTCTCGGATCAGGACCAAAAATCAAATCGTTAGTTATCCTCTCAAGGTCACAGAGAAAGTCAGCAGAGACAGGATACAGTCCCAGAAGTCTGCTTACTGCGCCTGCATTGCCCTGATAGAGAAACCCTGCTTAAAATAGCTCTTAAAAAGTTTTCAGTGACTTGCTTCTCAGGATATATAATTGCACATTACTTGTGGCATTTTAATCACTTCTGAAAGAACTGTCTGGAATGGTAAAGTTATTTGAAGACAAAGCAATCTCCAGCATGCAGAGTTTAAAACGGGCTAATGGTAGAAGTCTGCATCGTTCACAGGCACATTAACTAGGCCTTTTCCCCCCTCCTCCCTTAAACTGCATGCCAAAAGATGTATGATCCACTTTCTGAGCTGGGTCACCTTTAAGAGCACAGTGACACGCCACAGAATTATTCGCCAGTCCTCACCAGCGATGTCTGCAAGTGCAAAGCCTGTGACAAAGGACTGAAATGACAGCACTTTGACTCACTTCTACATTGTGTTTGTTTAGGAAGGTCCCAGAAATTGTATTTCACCAACCACATTCGCTATCAACACACAATTATCTGGCTTAATCATGTGGAACAGTGGCAAATTCACCTGGGGCTTAAGAACTAATGACATTCTCGTCTGAGCTGCTTTAGTGAAATGGCCTAGCACCTGAAGCAGGAACAGCAAGATTGCTCAAGAAAATTTGGTTTTCTTTTTTCATTTCACAGCATAGGGACTCTGCTCAAATCAACAAACGCTCCTGATTAAATAGCTGTGGTAGTTGACTTATTTGCACTTGTGTGTATGGCTCTGAATGTACATTGAGAATCCCTAACCTTTACAGGAAAAGAATTGTCTGTGACTTGTTTTTAATACCTTGTACTTTTGACATAGAAAATAGTCAAATAATTTGGTATTTGATAATTTTGGTATGATGAGATCTGTAAGTGTGGGTAACCCCAAATATTCCAAACTAGCACAGGGGCAACAGCAAAAAAAAAAAACCAACCACTTTTTCTCATGCTCAATGTATTTGTATCTATTTTTTGCCTGCAGCCTGGGCAGGGCCATTTAAATTCTGCTTGCTCAACAGAAATTCAGACCCTCATGTTGGCCTCCCCCCTAGTATACAGGAGATGAGTTGTGTTACTGCTGACTGTGCCACTCAATCTGAAAAGTTTACAGGCTGTCAAAGATGAGAAATTGAGTGTTCAGGCTACTGAATGTTTCAGAAAAGGGGTAGGAAGGTTTGAAGGATCACCCAGTCCTCCTATTTTGGCTGCAGGAAAGAAACTAGCCCCATCTCCATGAATTAAGTCGGGGGAAAAAAATCAGAAAGGTATAGTAGGTGAGACTTTCACACCGACCTTTCATAGTCACCTCTAGCCCTTCATGCTCCAGGACTCTGCACCAGAGCAAAACACCCACAGACTTGCACAGACAACTGCAAAAACAAGGCAGTCCAAAATCGGGCATGGTGTGACCACTTTCCCTGATAGAAAAATTAATTAGTGTTAACTAGAGTATAGATATTGGCTCAGACTGATACACAGATGAAATTTAGTTCATACAGATAAGCTGCACAGTCACCCACTCAAAGCTGATTCTGCATTTGACTACTAATAATACTGCATCCTACTAATGCAGCATCAGCACCAAGCTATATTTGTAGCAGAAGCCCCCCACACAGCCACTATACCCTGCTTACACCCACACGAGCATGAGAAGCACTCATGTAAGGTTCTGCACAAAGCAGTTTTTGCTAGATCAGCCCATGTGGCCCACATTTCAGAAGCCCAGTGCCCTATCGCTGGTTGCCTGGCCCATTGTAACAAAGGTCTGGCTGCAAAATCTTTGGTAATTGCTGAAGTCAGTGATTCAGTGCTTAGTGAGTAGCACTGTCATAGATAGTCCTGCTAGGTTATGTGCAAATATACGTTTCCCCTTTTGGGTTACTGTCTAGACACAGGCATAAATTTGGCCAAAAGTTTTGCTTTTCCTGAAAGATAGCAAAAGCAAGTCCAGACTTGCAAATACAGGGCTAGACAACAGCCGTAGCCTGAGAGGCCCACAAGGAAGCTATTCAATACAGTCACAGATGAAGCAAGTTTGGTTTGAGGTTGGTTTCCAGAGGAACTGCTTGCTGATGTGTTGTGCCATCTAACTGGAAAGATCTGAAAGTCTGCAGCAGATGGACTGAGACAGGAAAGAGTAAAAGGGCAGAGTTATTCAGATTGGCTTTAATGTAATGTTCAAGCATCTCAGGAGGAGACTAGAGTGTTCTCTTGTTTGCTGTGGTACTATAGGAGCTACCTCAACATAAAACTACGTAAAACAAGGACAATTTTGGAGGCTATGAGGGGAATCAGTTCTTCATAGCAAGCCCTCTGTGCTGCAAAATGCTGAGGCTTACCTGGAGATCCCATTACAGAACAGCCATCAGAATCATCTGTCACCACCACCACCTTTGAAGCCCTCAGCACTGCCCCTGGAATTTCTCAAGCATCCAAAGACTCAGTTTCTAACATATACCTCAACATTACTATTATTGATCTCAGGAGGAGGTTGGGGTTTCTAGGACCTCCAGAGACAGTCCACCTATTTACTTAACAAGCACTGGGCTCGGCACTGTCTCAGTTGCTGCATGACATGACATCCTGCCCTTCGCCTCTGCGCTGGCCTTCGCATGACAGCAGGGATTATTTCTTGATTTCTCACTCTGTCATAACTAGTTTTGTTAGCACTCCAGATCTCCATGCTTTTTAAATCTTAACTCACCACTAGTCTAAATCCATATAGCTAGACTGAAGTCAACAGTTACAGCAAATAATATTGACAGAGTATCCAGACAGTAAATCCAACTCACTGACATGAAAAAAGTATTTTTCCATATATCTGTTCCCCGCTTCTGTAAGACTCCTATGTACTCTAAGAAAAGGCCATGCTTTAATACCGAAATGTCTGACGTCTCAGGGAAAAGACCATAGTTACCAAACCAGTTGTATTTTTGGTGACAGATAGGGGGATAAATGCAGTCAGCACAGATTTGTATGGCTTCTAGGACACCAGTGCATTGCCATCAATAGCAGTTTAGTCAGTGAGTTCAACAATTTGAGGGCACAATAAATTCACTGTATGCCAGCAAAAAAGTGTCACTGTGATAATGGGGAAAAGTTGCTCCCAAAAGGTCTTACCCTATGGTTGTTTTGGACATTTTGCTGTTAAGGCTGTAGTATTGGTTAAATGACAGAGAAGCAGAAAATATGAGACTAGGTGCATCAATGAAGGTATGTACGTGAATCCTATCATTAAAGCATTTCATGCCAGTCCCTGCAGAAGTTACTATATGTACAGTCACTTATCGCTAATACTAGGTTTCATTGGGCATATCTGAATCTCGAAATAATATGGTAATTTTCACAGTCACCAAGTGGAAAATATTTATGGTGCAGCAGTTTAATATATCTGTATTTTATATTTCTGAGATTGTACCTGATGACATAATAAGAGTTTGAGTTTAAATAACAGCTGGATGATTTCAGGAAGAAAAAAATATCTTCACTGGTAGAAAGCTTAGTCCTTTATAAAAAACCTTTTCCACGTTCATCAGGATTGCCAGCCTGGGGCAAGCTTAATTAAAGTCAATGGAGAAAAAAATTGAATACTTAAAAGTGCTATTTGGGGCTCACAGAGCTTGAATGACTCAAAATATGAAATATTCAATTACTAATAATTGTGAGGTTTTGTTTGGTGAGCGTTTTGTCACTCACTCCACACTTCGCATCCTTTCCCTTTCTTTCTCTGCTAGAGAGAAGGGTTAAAAGAGAAGAAAATTACCAGCTCAGCTCCAGGGGTGAAGAGGAACCCACATTTCCCCAACCCTTCGCTCTTCGTCATCCTGGTCTCTTCTTTTGATTCGGACCTTATGCTTGCTGCTTGCTGGCTTGCTCCTTCCTTCTCCCCCTGAAACACACTGTCTCTGCTCAGTCTTTCTTTTTCGCTTGTTCAGAGTGTGATCATGATTCATGAGGCGATGATCTGGTTTGAACGTGACCTTACATATAGCAGCTCTGTTGGCTTAGGTGCCTGGGAGAGTTTGAATTTCTTACTGACTTGGGTACACCATTTAACAAACCCAAATGCTTCGAATGGTGATTTGGAGGAAATAATGCCAGGACTTACTTTTCGACACAAGCTCAACAGGCCTTGTAAAGGGAAAATCTGTTGGGCGAGGAAAATGAAACCTGAAATGGTTTTATTTACTGGATTGCAGTCTTAGAGGAGGTGAGCTCAAATTTAAATATATGCTCTGCCCAAAGGTGCCTCCAATTCCAAATATTGAATTTTATATCATGGGAGGCAGAGCTCATTGGGAATGATGCTTCAGTAAAAGAAAAAGTGCTCTGCAAGAGGTCAAGCAGTTTCCTCAGCTTTAGAGTTAAAACCAAATCAAACCAAGGCTTAGATCAGTGTATTAAAATAGGTCATGAAAGAACTGAAGTCAGCCTGCCAGACCAATGTTTAATGTTTCCTATTTTATTCCAAATATACTCCAACTATCATGAATTAAGCACAGATTGGGCTCAGTTTTGGACTACTCAACAATTCCAGAATTACTGCAAGAAACAAGAGTAAGGTTCATTAAGTGACTGATGAGGACAGCCTATTTGAATGAAAAATTTTTAGCATATTTTGCTTTCTTGTAATAAAAGAGAATCCTAACCTGGAGAAATGGCAAATTAATTAACATATTCTCCCATACTTAATGACACCTCAGTAGAAGGCAACTCTTAAAATGTGAAACCCTTGACATTGCCAGCATAGAAAAATAAAGTACATGTCTCTCAGTGGGTACCAGGGACCTATATTATGTCCTACTGTTGGTTACAGAATTTTCAATATTTTCTTATCCTTTTTCACTCATATGAACTGCAGCTTATAGCAGTGGTAATCATTTCCTGTGTTTGAAAAAGAGATGAAAGCATTCATGGATGAAAGCAAGTTGGATTTAATCTCCTTCTCTCTCATCCAGTGCACTGTACTGATCATTTTCCAAAAAAACAAGACTTAAGCTCATTTTTGTCATGACAAAACTAGTTTCATAATAATCAGATGGCAATTCCTAGTGTACACAATTCTAATATAATTACCAGGAGGAAATGTAGAGGGAGTTGCAGGTTTGAGATAAAGAAAAGCCTGTGAATTTTGTATTAATGTCTCAGACTCTCTTATTTGTGCAAGTAATCAATCTTTCGGGGAGTAGAATAGTAATTCTTTGTGAAAAAATGACAAGAGTCTGAGGAAGAAAGAAGATAATCTGAGTTTCATTCTGTACACAGCAGGTCAGCTATGATTGACAAAGCTCATCACAAAACTATAGCTCTCGGAATAATCCCAATAGCAGAGTTTCATTTGCAGCCGAAGCAGTGTTAATGACATGTTTAACAGCTGCTTGTTGAAGTTTGGAATCTGCATTAACCTGCAGAGCAGTGAACAGAGAAATGAGGGGAAGTATTGAAATCAAGCCTTCATTATGCCGACAGCCCAGGGTAAGGGGTAGCAAGGGGTTCGTGGAGCAGGAGGGCAGAGAAGCACAGGTTTGGAGGGTTCAGTTGCAGATAAGGATAGTCAAGGAGATGACGGCGTCCGATCAATGAACACAAAAGGCTGCAAAAGGGAACTGACGTGCTTGACTCAAGGCACTGAGGAAGGGAAAAATTAGATAACTGGAATGAACAAAAAGGGAGATGTGGAAAACAAAGGGCTGACAGCATGGCTTGTGAAGAGGACAACCAACAGCACCGTGCCTTGCAGGATATCACAATCTTCGGCCGGCCCATTCTCCAGGCTGTAGTTGTTCTCTTTTAACCAAAGGCCTTTGCTTACCCTATGAAAGGGACTGTTTTCACAGCGTTCAGTCTCCTGCTGATATCCATTTCAAGATAAAAGGTTATTCCCTAATGAAGAAACAATGACAGGGCACTGAATCTCTTTCCATGCCTCTAGTATCCAGCAATCAGAAATTTAGAAATTCTGATCTGACTCTAATCTTCCTGCACCAATATACCACATTAAGAGCCAGAGTGTGTGCCTGAGTTGCCCATATACTGTGCTGCTCTACACCAACCCCTTCTCTCATACCGCTCATACTAATGTCAGTGACACACAAGCAGAGAGCAAAGGGCTGGAAGTCTCTGATCTCTACCTGCGTGCTTCAAAATGTTGGCAGTGCCAGCAGGCATCTTTCAATGAAGATGGAAATTAATGGAGACATATACATACGGTACCTTCATAGGTTAAACAAAACGCTTCATGCTGTGCTTTGTTACTCTGAGTACTGGGATCCGCTATGGCTTCCATTAAAAGTTATCGGAAAGCCATCCTCCACACCAATCATGCTGACCTTTCTTGTCTGAGGGGCTACTTAGTCAGCATTTTTCATTGGACTGGGTTGTTCTCTGTTGCTTCATGATATAAATGGGACACATTTAATCCTTTAGAAAACCGTATAATTTAGACCATAAATTGTAGGTGGAAGGCACTTAGCTTGCACCTCAGTCCCAGACTGTCTTAAGCTTCCAGGCAGGTAAATCCAAGTACATTACAGCTTGAACTGAAGAGCTCCCTAAGCACCTGACAAAATGTCTTTCCAAAGATAGGCACTTGAAAACAGGCATATTTGTGGTTAAGTAGGTCTACCTAGGCTAGACTCAGTAGACCCGTCACAGTGCCTCTAATCTACTACTGTAGGTGCCTTTACCATTAACCCAAGTGACCATTCCTGGGGAGCTGGAAAAGATTTTTGTCTTACAAGAATATTTGGTATTCAAAGCCAAGACATGCCAAAGGTTAAGCACAGGCCATGAGAAGCAAATACAAGTTTGGAGGTGTGCAAGTCTGAGCCAAGTTTGGAGGTCATACTAATAGTAAGGTCTACCAATGGAATTGCCTATGATTTTCTTCACATGCCTACAACTCCAGTGTTTTATTTGTTACCTCTTTTTTTATTTTTAATTCATATGTCTTTGTCTCTAGTGAGGGTCAAAATCTCTGCTCTGGAACAACATTGTCTGGGAAGCAAGCCAAAACACAGTTGATGCTCTCTGAAAACAACAGGAGAAAGCAGAGCAACATTGAATTGGCATGGTCCAGAGGCTAGAGCAGGAGTCAGAGACCTGTGTTATATAAATACCTTCAGAGTGACTTATCATAGGACCAAGGGCAATATTTCTTGACATTCTTTGTCAGAAGGGTTTTTGTTTACAGAAAAATCGAAATTAGGCTAAATATTGAACGTTGCTATGGTCATTTTCTCTCGCTTGCTTGATTGCACGTGGTGAACACGTGTGAAAGTATTCTGGTGGGGAGTCTTTTCACAAGGATTTTTGCAGACAACCTTCTGACATCTTAAGGCACGTAGCAACCCAAACACTGCACTAGGGCAAAAATAGAGATAGAAATGCATGTAAGGTAGAAGTGATATGTGTCACCTCTCCCAGTTCAAATCTTCTACCACCACAGAAAATATATTTATTTTGTCATTCTAGCCTCTTGTCCAGAAACATCTCATCCTGTGAGAAATTTCACTTACTCTCTCAGCTGTACTGTGGACTTAGGTGTTTATAAAGAGCCAAACTTTGGGATAATTTTCTTAACATTTAAACAGCCATTTGCTGACAGTGAATAATGTCAGATACTGCTTTTAGTCTTCTTTATGCATACCTGCTAGCTATTGCATTATCAAAAGACTCAGATAGTATTGTTAATTTGTCCCCTAAAACATACGCAATGGATTTACACAGATCCTGACGGTTTTGACAGTAAAATCTACTCCTGGGACAGTCTCCTTAATCCTTGTTCCCAAACAAACCTGAGGGCAAAGACTGAATGATAGTAAGCTGTTGAACGTGAAAATAAATAACAAACAAAAGGAAATTAGATATATCTATGGAACAATTTGGCAGTGTGTTTAAATGCCTTTGTTTTGATTTTCACAGCTAAATAAAATGACTGTGTTAGATAGAGCAAGAGCTTAGGAAGTTGTATTATTTTCAGCTCAGCCTTTAATTTTGCAGTGGCCAGGAAGTTTATTTTAGGGAATATAAAGTCAGAAGCAGGGTTAGTCTTTGGATCAAAATACACAAAGATTCACAGTCACTAGAACTAACCACCAGTTCAATTGCCACTCCATTCTGCTTCACAATATCAGAGTATTATAACTGCAGTTGAATTTTAGCATAATTTATGAATTTGAATATTTTCTATCCAATAATAATAAACATTGAGGGGTTTGGTAGCATCATGTACTACCTGTACTCTCCATATCTGACTTTGACAAGTGCTCTATCTTCTCCCCTTTGGCTTCTCTGCAATAAAGTTAGCTAATACATGCTAGTATTACACTTGCAACAGTAAAAGCTCAATTCAGCTTCACTGGGCAGAGGCACTGGAAGACAAGGCTTTGCAGAAGCTGGGAGACAGAGAATGCAGAAGCTGCAATCTATGGGAGTTTCCTTGGAGATAAATATTTCCCGACGTAAGCAAGCAGCTTTTAAATCAAAACAGAAGTAAGTACAACTTTGTTTGAAAATACCCTTTGGGAAACAATACTGCTGGTTAAAGTGTGCTGTTGCCATCTCCAATGACCGTGACTTTATATCAGGTCTGCTTAACGTTCTCCATTAATATTATCCAGCTTTGCAAGTGCTTTAGAGAAGCAAACAGTATCACAGTATCTGAAGCACAGAGAGGTGAAGGGACTTACCTGAGACTCCTGAATCAGACCAGAGTTTTACTCCTTCCTACCCCTTCAGCCACACAGCTTCCCTATGCACAGTACGCAGCAACCTGACAGCTGAACTAGCAAGGCTTTCAGCCTTGTCCAAGTAAATTGTCAGCAGTATTCCAGGAAACTGGGATAAACGTGCATAGAAATGACGGTTAAGCTACCGAAATGTCCTCAAATCCAGCACTTGGAGTTAGATATACAGGATAATTACATAATTTTGCTTCTTTTACTGACCACTGAGCACTCATACTGAAAACCCCATTGAAACTAAGGATATTAATCTATGGTTGTATTTATGTATCACCATGAAGAAGTCTCTCCACAGCCAGTGGGATCAACTCTTTGCAAAATAAGGAATTGTCAAAACAGGGATTGCCCAGCAGGAAAGGGGGAGTATGCACAAGTTAGAGAACACATAGATTTTCATTCTGCATTAGTGTAAAAATATTGCATTCCTCGTGTGGCTTTTTTACAGTTGTTCAATATCAGACTGAGGAAAATAAGAAAAAAAAAAAACAACCCTCAACTTTTGACCAAATACACATACATTACATACACACACTATAGCCTAATATGGTGTAAGGAACGGAGAAGATTTTGACACCTTTTAAAGGGAGCATATGCTATATTTACTGTTAGCGTTTCAGGGCCTTTTTAATAGCCAGATAAGAATAAGGTGGCAGTAACAGAACTGAGAATCAAACTCCATACCTGTCTGAACAAATATCTTGCACTAATGGGTTGAATTACAGGAGATGATCTTGTTGCCATATGTGCGTTTTGCTCCTCTTAACCATATGGCTTTATTGCTAAGCAAAATATTTCTAGATTTCTATTTTTTTCATCCTCAAGCTGGGACAAATGTCAGCATTTTGAAATTTTTCCCACATTAAGAATCAGGGGGAAAAATTTCATCACAGCAGTTAAAATATTTCCTTTACATCTCAGACTTTTAGAAAAGTTTCTAGTGTAATTAGTCTAGCTTACAAAGCAATCACTTATTTTGAGTTGGAAATAGGGAATTTTTATACAGAGAAGGTCAGAACAGAATGGTAATTTATCAGGATTTTGAAAAGCTTGAGGTTGAATGAATCAGCATATTTAGCAAATAAATACTATTTAAGTTTAATATTTTTTCCAGTCATTTCCAAATAAACATAATGCATGCTTTGTTATTTGAAGCGAAGCCAATAATCTTTGGTTTAGTGCAGGAACTGACTTAGGGAAATGTGAAAGTGGGAGAGGGAAGGCAGACAGAGGTAGGTTTTGTAGAGGACCAGAGGATTCTAATCAGGCATGGAATGGGACACAGGAAGAAGCAAAGTAAATTAGCAAATAAATGAGGAATAGCAAAGCACAGAACCCTAAAGATAAGGAGTAAGTAATCGGAAGAACTTTGGTAAGGACTGTGACCGCTTGTGACAAAGAGAGAAAATGTGAAGACCTCACTTTGTCATTAACCTAGGTATGACAAGCAAATTGCTGCCCTTATTTTGAATTTGAGTCAAAGTGTTGATGAAACCCTACAGTCACGAGAGAACATTAAACTGAGCCTGTGGTTTCAACACCCATTACCACATTCCTGGAGTTTATCTCCTCATTTAGTTTCAACCAAAAGGATTGGTTTCACACACCCTGAGACTACCCCACGATGTGAACCAAACTGGTAAGAAGAGCTAAGGGCAGATTTGTTTCAACAGCACACTCCTGAGCTGGAAAGAAAATGCTAATGTACCATATCCTTGGCTAGCTTTGTACAGAAGGATAGAGCCAGCCAGAGCATCCTGCCTTTGAAATGGCTTTCTAACTGGAGGGAGAAATGGTGGAGAGCTATGTACATGAGTGACAGCCATCTTTTAGCTTTTTCCCACTGAAGTCCAGCTCACATTACAATAAGAATATATAAGTGATCCTTCATCTCTCCCTTGGTCACAGGCATGAAAGAAAGATCAAGACCACTGATAACCTGGAGAGTGAAGATGGGAAAAAAATGGGGAAGTGATCCCCACCACATTGCAGGGCAGAGATGCTGGTTCTCTGCCACGTTTTGGGGCAGAAGGCAGCAAACAGTCCTGCTCTCCAGTGCCCATGGCTAGGAAGTACATTCCCCAGCTACATGACCCAACACTGTAAACACTTCTCCCAGTCACATAATCCAAAACAAGGTTATTCTATGGTAAGAAAGAAGACACCTGGGACACTCACCTCACCACAGCTGAAATGGCAGAGAGGGCCTGCTCTTGTTTCCGCAAAAGTCTTCCCATTCCTGAAGTGTCCTTAGATAACTCAGAAAGAGAGACCTCATCCTGTTTAAACCTGCAACATTGATCTAAAAGCAGATGCATTCTCTGTGAGTATTAGTCCGAGCAAAGATATGGGCAATTATTGCATATTCCATAACCATTTTAGGTTTTAAGAACTCAGTTAATGCAAAGTTAATGCATGTTTTCCCCGATATTTTCAAAGGTCACCCAACCTTTTCTTTAAAAGATCATATATATGAACTAATACCGTAGTAAATGTCCAACCCTGCAAAGTGTCCCTCCTCTGTGACATGACTTAGGTGTTTGTTCCTCTCCCTGCTTTGATCTTTTTCCAGTAGCACGCAGGCACTTTAACCTTTAAGTCTGAATTCAACTTGCAAACCCCTAATGACTGAGCAGGTTCAAAACTGAACAAAAGTAGTCTCTGCCATTCATTGCTAGCAGGAATAGAGGAGTCTTCCACACCTTATGCTGTCAGCATGGAAGGAGATGTTAACAATTATTTACCTTTAAATTAAAGAAGAGCTTTTGTACAGCTGCCAATTTTGCCACGCGTCTGCCCTCACAGAGAGCTACTGTGTTCAGGACCAACAGTTCTTGTCAGTATTTGTCTGGGAAAACAAATATTAGATGAATCCTTCAATGGCAAATAGGAATTGACCCCTTTTTTCTGCCTAGCATGGTAGGAAATGTCTTTGGGAAGCGTCTTTTCAAAAAAAGACCTTTGTCCTCCAAAACCATAAGCTAAGAATGTAGGGGAGAAGTTAAAAGACACCTCTGGGGGATAGGAGCTGATGCAATTTTGCCATTGCTACCTCTGCTGGATTTTGAAGCATCGTTATCTCTAGTGTTGCTCTCGTGCCAGAGTCAGCTGCCACTCGCAATGGTGGTGTTCACTAAATGGACAGCTGGTCTCCTTCTAGACCAGTTATTTGTCTCACATTGTCTATTTGCTCACTGCAGACCTACACCATGGTTCATTAAGGCCAGAGGCTCTCGCAGTGCAACACTTCAACTCCATGAGAGGTATGCAGATGGTGAGGCAGTAAGAAGGGGAATTAGCCAAGGGATCTTTAGAAGACCCTAGGGCTATAAGGTACCCAGCTCCCATGGATATGGGAGTTCATGAGACCCTGCTGTGACATTTCCAAATCAAAATTTACAGTAACTGGACAAAAAGCCTCAATATTAGACAGTTTTTGTAGACAGTTGTATTTTCCTGTGAGGGTGGACTAAGACATTTTTCATCCTTGCTTGGGATGGAGAGTTATTGAATGGTGACACCCTGAATGTCAACTTGGTCAAGTCATACTTTTAGTATGTGCTAAAGCATGTTGCAGGGTATACATGCGTACCAGCACTTTCTCCTTCAATTTAGAACTCTGACTTTACTTATGGTTCTCTGTAAAGACAGTGGCTCATTACCTAAGTTTTTGTTTATTATATGGGTAGAAGGTTAGGAACTACATATCATCCCTTATTACAACATGTACAGATATAGTTATTTAAGAGCAAAATAATGAGCTATTAAAAACAGCTGACTGGGGGACTGCAGCGAGCAATAAATCTATCTGATAATTTTAGCTTGCTTTCTCACAATTCTACCCATTAAAATCTCTTTTAAAGTCTATGAATTGCTTTGAAGCACAGCTCTGTGGATATCTGATACACTTTCTGCAGGGGAATTTGGAGATTGCAGCATGTTCTGAAAGAGCAATGAACTTACTGCCCCTTTCCATGTTGTCAACAGGAACCACCGTCCTAGAGAGATACCAGCCGGATCTCAGTAAGAAGAAAAGGTTGAGAGCTCCTGTTTTGTTCTGGGATAGTTAATTTGAGTTTCTTATTCAGTCATCTTTTTGGTACGGATGGGCTCTGTTTCTAGCCAAATTTTGCAGGCAATCTCGAAAACCAGTATTTTATTTTCTGCGTGCATGTTTGCGTATTTCAAATTCACTTCCCTTTAAATCCGTACATGTAATGTCAGACAAAAAGGACACCCCAGATTGCAGGAAACGTATTTCTTGAAATGTGATCACATCAGTATGCAGGAAGTGTTTCTGGCATGCTTCTTTTGCTTTTTGCTTTGTTTCAGTGTCTTATATTTTGGGTTTGTACTATTCATACAGCTCCAATTTAAGGAATAAAAATTTTTTAAAAAGGTTACCCAGCAAAAGGCACTGGCATATGCAGAATTTGTCCAGAAACGATTCTACCAGAAGTGACTGGTAACCAGAAATTGTTTTTCTGATTCTGCAATATCATGAAATAAATAGCAGTCCTCTTCTTGCTCAGGCAGCCGATGCGCTGCACTAAAGTTAAAATCTTACTTGAGGTTTGGTTATCAGAAAGGAGAAAACTTTGATTCTCTAAGTCAGGAGTAGATGAGTGCACATCATAGCAATGTTATGACCATTTAATCATTTTTCCATAAGAAAAGATTAAAATGCTTTAGTTATGCTAGATTAAATGCTCATTCGATAATTGCAATGGACAGTATGCTTTCAGAGTAGGAGAATTAAATTAAAAGAAAGACAACTACAGAAAATGTACTAGTGGTAGAATTAGACAATGTTTCATCAGTCCCCGATGTCTCTACAGTAATGAACCTGTCAAAAGATAATAATATTTTAGTGAAAGGTGTGATTGGATAAGTCACGTTATTTATTAACTGTTACCCTAAAATATCACTTTTGTCTTATTATTAAAGAATGGTTAGAGGGCAGCAGGGATGCCTGACATAAAGCATTAAAATATGGATTATGGCTATAACAGGCCGCGGAGTGTATAAGCTGTGCCGTAAACTCTGTAGCATAACTTGCTAATACCCGATGACTAGGAGCATTCAAGAAATCATAAACCAGCAAACTTTATGCAAGTTCTTTGGATTGACCTGGTAACTCAGTAGTGTATTTAGCCATCTCCCTGGATCTGTGTTTGTCAAAACATGTTAACCATCCAGTGTCTACATCTGTAGCTTCTAAACTTGATTTTCAAATCATTGAAATTAAATACTTCCTTTTTTTTTCTTTTTTTATGATGGTGTTAATGGTAGTAGGCAGGAGCGTGTTGTGGGAACAGGACCTATACAGCAGCGAACAACAGCAAAACATTGGTCAAAGATCACAACAAGCTCCTGGTATTCCCATAGCACATCCTTTTTATTGCGAGCCCAGACTAGGTCATCTAGCTGATGGTAAAGAATGGATCTTTGTAAGTCCACGACACAAGATAATGAAGAGGGAGGAAATAAGCGGTGGCACTACAGATGAGAGCAAAAGAGCTATTATGAGAAGGGAAGGATGTGGCTACTATAATGAGGAGACTATATCAAAACCACAGATAGTCTGTACACAGAAAGGGTCACTCAGAACATTACTTCCTTTGTTTTTGTAAAAGCAGCAGAAGTTAAAAATCAGGAATCCAGGCTTCTCAAGCAAAGTCTGACACTTTTACAAAAAAAAAAAAAAAAAAGGGAAGGCAAAAATAATTTTGTATTTATTTCATTTTTTCCCATCCGTATTTCCTCAGCTCAAGATCAGCAATTACAAGTAGGATTCTGCCAAATCATACTGCCCTGTAGCAGTTGCTGGTTGCTCAGGATATTCTGTCTTTCCTGTGGCTGTTAGATCACATTACACTGATAAAATGCAAGATATGGAGCTGATTACAGCAGAAGCTTTTAAACAGCAAACTGTACCACCTTTAACTAACCATATGAGATTGCCTAAAACTGTGCCTCAACTTCATTCTCAAGCAAAATATATCTTGCATTTCTAGAGCTTGTTTTGATTAAGAGAAGATGAAAAGTTACCAATTATGCCAAAAAAAGCTAACCTTGTGGAAGGAGAAAAAACTATTTAAAGTGAACCCATTCATTGATAAAAACACATATACTCCTTTTAGATGCAACTTGATCCAAAGTGTTAAGTGTGGGTTTACGATCCCTCATGTTTCTTGAAATACAAAACCTTCAATAAGTCAGAGGCACCAACAAGTTGTTGACTTTTCCCGTCATTGACAGAACTTCTGTTAAATGCATTAATTCAGGGAATAACAGTGCAACACTGGACAACACCAAACTGGCAAAGTCCCACCAGTACACCTAAGCTTTCAAGGCTCTTACAAAAAGCTGTTCACGGACAAATCAATATATTGTAGTAGGAAGTATAAAGGATGCATGACACAGCAGGACAGATACCAGGAGTGTGCACATCACCTCAGCTTCATCAGTAGCACTGCATCCTTGGCACACTCTCTTACCAGCGCACAGATGGGGCATTCAGGGCTCTTCATGAGGCATACAACGCCCACGTGTGCACATACACACCCATGTGGGAAGACAATATCCCACAGAATATGTATGTATTTACATAATTCTCATGCTTTACTCTTAATATTGAGTAAATTCCACTGGCTTTTTTAAAATGGATTAATGTTATCGAAACCAAAGCAGATGCGAAGTTATTGAGAAAACCCAAACCCTGGAGCTGCGGAATTACCCCTCTTTGGTTAAGTAGACAAACCTTGTTGCGTTTTTCCTTTCTGTGAAAAACTGGAATCCCGAACGGCTTCCTGACCTGGTTCGCATTTATGAAATTATACCTGAATCAGTATTCTGGTACCAGATTTCTGTCATACTCAGATAATTATGAAGACCCTTCTTCATGGCAAACCAAAGTTCATCATTGCTGGAGAAATTGCGTCAAATATTTTTTACTGTTTGATGCTTTTAATGATGATTAGTGCCAACCTAATACACAAGTGGGAGTATCAGAAATATGCAGATTGTACAGATTTAAGCCCTAACACAGGATTATATGAGAATACCTACTCTCACAGCATTTGCCATTGCAACATTATTGAGATAACGTGGCTGTAGCAACCAAGGACACCACACCTACCATGATGCCCGGTTTTGTAGGAGGGGAGGAGAATGGACATAAGCAAAGCAAATGTGTGATTTACTGCAAAGCTGAAAGAGCCATTGCCCAGAGCACACACACGCAAAAATACAGACAGTAGGCATGCCATCTTCATTTGGAGACCTCCTCAAATACAGTGCAAACCACTCATGACAGGAACTGAAAAGAAGGTTTCTGAGGTCATTTGTGGGAGGGCTGTTAAACTGCTTATTTGCATCTTTATGGCTGGCAACTAGACAGTGTAAATACCTATCTAATACCAACACCTATACCACTGTGCACTTACAGGAATACTGTTGCCCCAAGGAAGGTTTGGACCATATGGTACCGTTTGGAAACAGCTGCTTTAATGGGACAGAAGATAACCCACAGCTCAGGTTTCTAGAAAAGCATGTAGCCAAAAAAAAGAAAGGAAGAGGTAAGATTTGTTTTCAGCTCACAATAGATGGATACTATTTGTAAAGTGGCAAAGCAAGAGTTAATCTAATTCCCCAAAGCTACTTTTAAAATGACAGTTCTTAAAAGGGCTTTACCTACACTTACAGCTAACGATGCAATATGCAAGGAAGTGGAGAATCAGGCCCACTTGACTCTAATCCCACTGAGTAAAATATATATTTGTACATTAATCAGAGTGTGCACAGAAATACCTATATAACAATACATAAGGAAATGAACAGATTAAAGCACAGAAAACTCCAGATGCTGGAAAAGATTTTGCGTCCTTATTTTTAGCAGTCAGCATCAGCAAGATTGTCTTTCAAAGGAAGGAGAGAAACTGACTTCACAAAGACACTTGCATTTCAGGTCAGCGGTACTTAGGGAGTATTTCTGTTCCCAGATGGCTTCCTGAGTATATTTATAAGACGCGAAAAAAGGACCTGCGAGTATTTCCGCACTCACTGCATGTTAATCTGGACAAGGCATTAAAGGGAGGTGCTTCCCATTGCTTGCATAACAGTCGCTAACCCGCTTCACATACCAACGCCTGTCTGAACAATTTCCACACCAAAAGGACAGAGGATACTTGGCCCCTGAAGCCGAACTAGAAGAGCCACAGAAAACTGAAGGATGTACACGTACATCAGCACCAAGGATCAGACACAAGTTATTGCTAGTCTCTGTTATTTACTCCTGAAATTCCTTGCACAAGCAACAACAATGTACAATAATCTGATAAACAGCACCGCTTTTTTTTTTTTTCCAAGGTCAGTTCCAAGAAACCCTTGCTAGAATCAGCTAATTAATTTTTGGCCTCTTTAACTACAGGGTATTTGAAGCCACATGTTATGAATCATTTGCAGTTGAGATATTAAAATCAGATTACAAGAGAAAAGCCTTGTAAATATTTGCCTTCAAATGAGGCTAAGAATAAATATATATTCAGTAATTCATCCATATTTAGCAGATATTAAAGAGACAAAGCATAGCTTTAAATTCACTTATCATTTTATACAAAGAGGGGAAATATGAAACTTGGCTTGATTAGCTTGTTTCTTCCTATGCTTTGTAATACCTTATTAAAATTTGAACTTTGAAATTGATATCATCAGTCAAATAATGTCAGCAGAAATATTTAATCTGTGGTTAGAGCTTTATTAATAGAACTTTTATTTGAAGTGTTTTATGTCCAAAGAGAAAAAAAATAATAAAAAAGAAAGCCTGAAATGGACTTGGGAGGTTGATTTGACTTCACTGATTCCATTTTGAAACTCTACACAACATAAGAGGGAGAGGGAGTGGGGAGGAGAGGGCGGGGGGGGGGGGGGGGCAGAGACAGAAAGGGAAAGGGAAAAGGAAAGGGAAAGGGAAAGGGAAAGGGAAAGGGAAAGGGAAAGGGAAAGGGAAAGGGAAAGGGAGGAGAGAGAAAGATAATAGGGAGGGAGGGAGGGAGGGAGGGAGGGAGGGAGGGAGGGAGGAAGGAAGGAAGGAAGGAAGGAAGGAAGGAAGGAAGGAAGGAAGGAAGGAAGGAAGGAAGGAAGGAAGGAAGGAAGGAAGGAAGGAAGGAAGGAAGGAAGGAAGGAAGGAAGGAAGGAAGGAAGGAAGGAAGGAAGGAAGGAAGGAAGGAAGGAAGGAAGGAAGGAAGGAAGGAAGGAAGGAAGGAAGGAAGGAAGGAAGGAAGGAAGGAAGGAAGGAAGGAAGGAAGGAAACTGAGAGGGGAAAGAAAGAAAGATAAATGGAAAGAAGGAAGAGAGAGAGAAACAGAAAGGAAAAATGTGTCCAACTCGGCAAATTCTAATAAGACCCACAGTTTCTCAGTGTGAGTATGTGAGGGAATAAAAATACAAATATTAATTTCACAGAGAATCTGATTTCAAAAATGTTCAATAATCTTAAACTGTTTTTAAAAAAATGCAATGCCTCTATTCTTTCCTTTGTGTACCACCAAAGTATTCCTTATGTGAGGACAAAATAGAAGAATGCTGCAGTAGTTTAAAGAAAACCACATTAATATACCAGAATTTCTCTCTTTCTCTCTTTTTTTTCACACATACATAGGTCTGAATATTTGATTCATAAAAAAAATACAGGTCACAACTTCTGGGAACAAAGAGGGAAAAGATAATGTTCACCACTTCAGCACGGTTTTAGTCAAGCCAAAACCAGTACAGAGCCTAAACCCAAGAGATACCTGCAAAGATCTGACCATCATTTAAAATCAAAACCAAACCAAAACAAAAAGCCTTTCAGGTCCCTACCTCCCTGCTGATTTGTGAAAGCCTGGCTTTAATGATGCTCCATGTTACCAGTAGAGGTTATGGCATCATCCACTGTGAGCAGTTCATGAAGACAGGCACTAAAAAGAGGACTTTGAATTCTCTACTTGACTTTTTCTTTCAGAAGGAAATCTATGAAATGTGTTAATCACTCTACAGTAGAAGGGCGAAACACATTCAGTCCTGAAAACTTGACTAAAAAACCACACAGCCACAACTGAAGTTTCTGTACATAGCAAAGGGGGCTAAATAAATTGCTTTCCCAGGACTGTGGAAGTGAGGATGAGGAAAGGGATGAAGGAAGCTTCTTACAAGCATGAAATATTAAAAGATGTGTGATAAAACCACCAAAGCTTGCAATAGGGAAGGTTTTGCCCTGTTGCTGGTGCTGTTTCACAGCTAGTTTGCAGGAAAAGAAAACCTCCATGTCTAATGCTCTCCCTGGCACTGCTCCTTTTGCCCCAGACCCATCTACAGGTGCCTGCTGGATGCAGTCCAAAGCGGGAGGCCCACATACCATCTGTGGCATCCCTAAGGAGCCCCCAGAAGATCCTTCTAGAAATTCACTTGGATCTTTATTTCAAGCAGCATTAACTCTCATTCTCCTTCCTAACCTCCCCACTAAGAGACAGAGTCTTTATTCAGGTTTGGTAGAAAAAAAAAAAAAAAAAAAAAAAAAACAAACAACCCAAAACCAAGGACAGCACAGTTCCTGCCAACCAAACACTAATCAGGGGCAGAAGCTTTGGGTCCAACTGTCCTTCAATTTACAGTGACAGCTTTTAGCGCCAAAGAGGAAAAACCAAAAAAAACCAGAAGTGAAGGTTTCTGCTTTGTGCTCCTCCAGCCTCAATTGTGTTTCCTTTTGGTTTGGGGATTATTTTTTTTTGGTAGCAATTGGGGACTTTTTTTTTTTACTTTTTTTTTTTTTTTAGCAGTAGGCATTGCTTGGTGCATCGGTGCATATAGATGCTACTGTTTGTATCATTCAGCCTGCAGGATAGCATTACTTTGCTGTGACAATGTTAGCACTCACACTTTCTCAGTAGATCTTAATGATGTGACGTTACTGGTATACTGAAGCAAGCTTTTAAATTTTAGTACTTTTATAAATAATAAAAGGCTACCAGATTTGAGACTGGTCACAGCAATGAAGAAAAGGGCTGATGGCTGTGACATGAGATCAACTTTTTTAAAAAGCACCCATTACTAATGACTGTAGTCCAAATATTTAGATATTTGGATTAATTAATTTCCAAATGGCAAAGAGCTACTAATCAAAGTATTCCTGTTTACCTTAATAGTCACAATTTTGTCTTTATTGTAGGAGAAATTAAAAACAATGGTGATATTAAATGGGAGATTGTCAGAAGGAACCAAGGGATTGGGATCCCAAGTGTCACTGCTCTGCAGAGGAAGATCTTCCCCAAAGAGCAGGAGGAGCTTTTCAGAGTCCTGCCCCAAATTAACAATAATATTAAAGGCAAGTATTGCATGATTATATCAGCACTTCTCATATTTTCTCTCTAGCACCCCAGTATGCTGTATTCATTCAATTCCTCCCTTGGGATGGAGGCATAAAATAGCATTAAAAAGATGCAAAATAGCATGCCACCATTTTTAGCAGGGGGGCATATCTGTGGTGTTTTCTGTAGCACCGCAAGCTCCTTAAAAAACAGAGGGCACAGTTAATTTAACAGGGTTTCTATGTGACGATGGCTCCAGTATGCATCCTTTGGGCAAGTCCATGGGACATAGCAACCAGCTGGGATTATCGAGTTGAAGTGTGCATAGGCGTCTCCTGTGAAAATTAGCTGTGGTCACAATACCTTGGTTTGCCAGGCACACAGGGCTGGCTGAAAATCATTTCCCTCTGGCAGAGGAGCAGCAGCCTGGTCATGGGCCTGACTTGAAAGTTACCTCCCTTGCCCTTCACCGAGCCTGTGGCAGGAGCCAGAGCAAGTACACAGAGGACATGGCGGGAGCTGGAGGTTCGGAAAGATGTGATGAGTGGCAGGGAAAACTGAATTGTGAAGGAGAGAGGCGTCTGCTCAGGAAGGGAGGGAGGAAGGCAACAGCTCATGAGGCTGAGCCTTCTGCGCTGCTGAGGAGGAGCAGGGGAGGCTGCGTGTGTACTCTTCCAGTAGGTATGCCAAGCGTATGATTGCTGCTTATGGGGAAAGAGTTTCAGCGAACAAGCGCGTTCTTTGTAATGCAAAGGAGATGTTTCATTACGAACCGGTTGAGGAGCGTTACTCTGGCTCCCTGGATGCGTGAAACAGAGAAGCAGCATCCTGACCCATATGGCGTGACCCAGCTGTCGAGGCACCACGGCTACACGGGCCTGAAAGCTGGTTTTCTGAAAACATCGCATAGTCAGCTTCTAGGCTTTTATATTTAAGCCCTTGAATTTAAGTGCGTGGCAACTCCCAGGAGGAGTATATCCTACAGTTGCTCAGTGTGCAAGCACAGCTATGACCTCAGCATTTAAAACAATATCTGAAATACATTTTAAGCAAGAAAGTAGCAAAGCCACTCACTTTGGTATACGGCTTAGACAAAAATACAGACTAGCTGGCATCTTTTTGGCTTATAATATCACATCCATGGCCGCAGTGTGAATCTTGCCCTGATGAAACCCTGCAATCCTTGGGTTGCAAATGTTGTTGTGAAATCTTTAACTCCCTGAGGGGACTTTTTTTAACTGGTTAAAAATATTTCTCTCCAGCAGCAGTTCTGCAGTTTTCCCCTTTAATGAGTGAAACCAAAGTGTGGGGTCCAACTTTTCTGCCACTCTCCTACCATATGAAAACAATGCTGGCGTGTGCTTCGCGCCGCCTTCCCCCGTCACCCAGTGGGTGAATTTTGTAGCCTGCCTTGTTAGTGGCACAGCAGGCCGCCAAAAGGAAACCGAGTTGTTTGTATGAGATGAAATGTTGGGCTGCCAACTGTTATAAATCTTGTGCTACTTACAGCTTCGGCTTTTTTCAAGCCTACTCCACCCCCTGCTGTGGTTTCAACTGTTGGAGCAACATTAGGAGGCACAACTGAAAGCAGTAATATTGGCATTTGTGCAGAAAATAAGAGAATATGCTAGGAAGTGGCTAGACACAAACGTTTCATTGCAAGAACCGTATGTATAAGACCCGTAGCTGCAGAGATTTGGGTCCTGTGATGGTGGAAAAGGGATTTGCCCCTGCAATATTTACCTGTAGCTGTACCCATTGCCACCAGCTTGTTTTGTAAGTGTAACTGCTTGTAACCTCACACGTGCTTTCCCACTGTCATATCATATTAAATGAGCTATAATTGTAGTCTATTAGAGTGCAATAACCTAAAAGTGATAGTGCATGACAGCACCTGTCAACACGTCATGGAGGATTGTATGGAATGCTGAATTATACCCATTTTATACCACATTAATGAGGCAGCTCATTCTTATCCAGTCATAAATAAACAGGTTTCAATTTCTTTATACACCATGAGAAGCTTTTTTTTAATCTTTTGCACAGAGACCCACAGAAGTAATGAAAAGGTGATCTATTACCTGAAAAAGAGTATGAAAGTATGTACATTAATGACAGTGATGATGTTATTTTTGTCATTATTAATTGCTCTGTGAATTTATCTTGGTGTGACCATTTCTTTCCGTTTTTCTGGAGCAGGAAACAGAGAAACACACAAAGAAAAACAAGGTTGGTTGTCCCTAATATAGTTTTAATATAAAAGGAATCAATTGGCTGATTGCTTCAGCAGCACCCAAAGGACAGACTGATATGGGCAGAAACCCGCTCACCTTAAGATCAATGGCTGTGCTGGGGCTTGGTTCTCCTTCATAAACTCTTTAAGTCAGGTTTTAAAGGCAGATAGAAAGAGAAAAAAGAGAAATGACAGTAGGGAGAGGAAAGACAGAGAGCGAGAGGCTTTCAGTCAAATCAAAAGAAAAGCAAATGTATCAAAGTGCATGTATAGTGCCCATTATTTTCCATAACCTAACTGGATCAAGGTGTCTTCCTTTCGAATAGCTGCTTAGGCTTCAGAGCCATGAATAACTGCCTGTACTCTTGTGCTGAGCCCACGTGAGGAGAGGTTGATATAGTTCCCTTCAGGTGAAGATCTCCCCTCCCCGATGCAGGCAGAAGCCCCGTGTACCAAATACACCAGGTCAGTGATGCTGAGAGATGGATGTGAGAAGGGTGGTCATGTCAGACAATTTCTTTCCTTTTCTTGCTCAAAGTTACTCAGCTAATGCAAGTAGAAGTAGCGTATTCAGTAATTTTAAAGTGCATATGAAGTGTGATGTGCAAAAATAAAGCACGCTTTTGAAAGAGAGAGACTGATAAAGAGTAGATGGTACTTACAAGAGAGAAAATACTTTCAATATAAGGAAGAGTAAGGGGTTGGGAGGAAGGAACCTGCTACTAACCAAAATGATCACTAAAACCTGTTTCTTTGCCAGGCACCTCTGCCAGACCCATGTGATGGGCATCTTTTGGGATCTTGGGAAATAGCCTCGGCTCCTTCTTTGATCTTTGAACTGTTGCAGGAAGAAGAGCAACCTTGAAAGCACAGCCCACAGGAGGCAAGCCAGCTTTTCCCTAGTGAGTGAAAATGAGAAGTTCAGCCTTGGGAGGTGACACCCAGGCAGCCAGCATGACCGGACAACAACCTCCCCTGTCTACAGCTCCACAGAGTGGCCCTTTGCACCCACCGTTGCCACCAGTTTGCTGCAGGAATGATGACTTTGTAACTCCACTGCAAATCCGTGACACTTATCTGAATACTCTGACACCACACATTATTTTATTCTGGTTTATTTCTTAGGGCTGGTAATTACTGATTTTACCAGTAGCAGTTTGGATGGACTGCTTAAGAATAACTACTTTCCTCATCAAGCCTTATTTACATATTACCTTAAGAAAAACCCTGTAGAATCACTCCAATTCAATATTTCCTCTGTAATATTAGCTTTATAGCAGAAGAATGGGTTTAGAATTATGTCCTTCATCTCCAAGAGAAGTGAGTTAAAGATCCTAATTTAAAAATCAAATTGTCATTTCCCTCAGAAACTGTTTGCAACTTCTCTTCCAACAAATGCACAGTCCTGTGAAAGCAAGGTGGAAGGACAGAGGGAACCATTGTCATTAGGTATCAGGCAAGCAGATCAGGTCAAAATTGTTCCTGCCTTTGGCTTGATTTGGCTAATAATTTTGACTGAAAATAAGATTATTTCAAAAGAGAGAAATTATTTCCATATTTTCACAATATTGCAACCTTTTGTTCAAAAGTTATTATTTCTAAACTTCTCTAAATTTATAAAGCACTTAACGAGAGTTACAATTCCCCCAACTAAGTGAACCATTAACTTTGACTTCAATCCCAAATCAATATTTTAACTTTTTTTTCATTTTGCCAAGAAAGCCAATAAAATTTTAGTTTCAGGTCAATCCAAAATGAATGGTTTTTTTTCTTCAGTTTGACCAGTGAACTGAAAAAATCAATTATTCACAGAACTCCACTTCAAAGTGGCTAGGAACTGTCTAATTGTGCATGTAGGCAGTTACTTACTGTGTGATCTTATTACTACTCTCCTAATTCTTGCTCTTTCCCCTCCTAATTGTTGTTGTATTTTGTTCTAAGTCAAACCCTAGACTGCTCCGGGCAGACGCTTTGCCTTCCCATTCTGAAATGTGTGTGTAGGGCAATTATCCCTGTACCGGTGGTAGAGAAGTGGCACATTGCTGTGTCCATTACGTGTCCATCAGCCCTCCCTAACACCTAGACGCCTTCCTCATCACTGCGAGTGACACTCCCAGCATGCAGGATTCATGACCTTCTATTTTCTCCTGAAAGTAATCATTCAGTCTTACGGACTAATCATTTAACCTTTCATATTGGACCCGTCCACTGCCGCGTGAACTGGAAGCCAGCTCAAGGAAGGAAACACAACAGAAACCTTACAGATCTCCAGAGCAGAGGGAGAGCTAAGTGTTTGATTTTGAAACTGGAAAGCAGATGAAAGAAGCAGCAAATGACAGAGAAGGTTGGAAGAGTCTCATTTCTGCCTGCTCGCCAATGCTGGCAAAGGAAGAATAGATAAACAAATGAATGGCTCTTGGTGTACATATAATTACCAGATCATTCAAATACATCTTTATCTTTCAGTGTCTCTTCCAGCTTTTTTGTTGTTTGGTTTGTTTGTTGTTTTTTTCTTTCTTTCTTTTCAAAAAGAAACATGTGGTACTGTTTTCGGGTCTCTGCTTAGACTGGTCTGAGTTTATTTCAGGGGACTTACACCTCATTTACATTGTGGTAGCAAAGCTTTCTTTGCATCCCAGAATAACACTTGAAATATGATGAGAAGCGCTGTAAAAAGGCTTGATTCCTCCTCAAAACCAAATGGATATTTCACCTTGACCCAGACAAATGGCAGATTCTGCCAAAATCTCACCGTAACGAGCAGGGACAGAGGAGAAAGCAAGGTTTCATTCATACAATCGCCTCCAGATTACTCTCAGTCATTCATAAGTAACTCCAGTGTTGGTTTGGGTTTGTTTTTTCTTTAATGATTTTCAGTGTCCTTATAAAGTTTCACTGCACCCCTCTTCACCCCATAACTAACAACGCAGTTGTCATAAATCTGCCTTCAAACAACATGACACACAGCCTGAAAAACATGTTTTCTCTCTGAAAGCGAACTCACTGGCAGCTTATAAAACAAGCCCCTTCCTATCTGCAAAGCATTTCCCGTATATCCTCTGTACCTCTAAGTGATAGCTCTCTGCCTCTCTGCACGACCAAAGCTGACACAGAATCCCTGCATTAGACGGCTGTGTAGTGTTTCAGTGCATTGAACGAACGCTGACGGGGAAGACCATGAGCAAGTGGCATGAAGCTTCCACAGAAACCCTGATGCTAGCCTAGAAAAGTGACCATTCTTGTCCTGCCCTCTACCTCCCACACTGTTATTTTCCAACAACAAAGAACTACGCTTGTAGATCTTCTCTGGGGTCCTAGCTCAGAAGGCAAGCGATGGCAAAGGTAGCCAAAGAAAGACCATCACAAGTCCAGACTCCAAGACTACTAAGACTTTAGTCCAAAAGAAGACTTAATATTTTTGGTGCCAGTCATGCCCTCCACAACATCAGGTACAGGCCACAGTCCCGCACACAGCATGTGAGAAGGCATCAGCACCTGAGACTGGGACCACAAGGGACAACTCTGGAAGCAACATCCTACATCGCTAGCAGAAAACTACACACCATTTTGTATGTAGGGAACATACTACGGAATAAATTGTACCTGCTTAATTAACTGTACTTCGCAGTTCTATATTATTAGCTGCTGAGGGCACCTGGCGGCTTGGCACTGTAGGCAGTGTGGATTACCTACACAGCCTGAACCTGCTAATTGAGTATGAGCAAGTGTATGCAGCTCGGCTGGCTCATGTCCCAGACCCTCCCGCACCACTAGCAAAGTGTCTCGGGATCTTCTACTGGACACCCGGTGCAACTATGTAGGTTAAAGTACCATCACCTCTGTAACTTATGCGTGGGGAACAACTTGCAGAGCACATGCTCGCTGCATGATACCAAATTTGCAAAAGCTGGGCTGGGTATGGAAGGAGGCTTTCTTCTCCTCGGTTGCATTTCTAAATGAATTTTTATCTGACGCCCGAGCACCACCCACATTTGCCAGCTGACGCCCTGCGTCAGGTTCTGCTCCTGGTTTTGTAAATTCCATGGAGACCCCAGGGACAGCTGAAGTGCAACAGTAAATAGATCTGGGGGCTTGGTTTTGGGGGTTGGGTTTTTTGCTACTCCTTCTCTATGCCAGCAGAGTTTAGAAAGATGAGTGCAAATGATACAGACTTGCGTAACGCTTGATATTGATTTCAGCAACATCTGAGCTCTCTACAAAATAAGTTTGCAGTTTAATTAGAATGGCTTACATCCAGCAACTGTGTTCAGAATAAACAAAAATTAGAGCATAGGGATGATTTTTTTCCTAACAGTACCTCAAACAGGGAGAGGGGAGAATTTAATTACACCCACACAGTCCGAGTGTGTTTTAGAAGCGCACTGTCAGGACAGATGCTTGTGGTTGGAGGCCAAGGGGACACCCCACAGGCCAAGCTAGATGGGTTGCTAGTGGGAAAAGGGCAGGACTGATATTAGGCCTCTGCCCAGAACCCTTCTTTTTGCGGCCCCAACTCTGCATAAAGTACAGGAAAGGATATGTGAAGCCTGACTGTCCTCATAGATTATTTCCTATCTTTTGAACTCCTCTTCTTGCTGAAAGTATCACGGGTAAATCACATTAACTTTGATCTTAGCCTTTCCCAGCACGCCATAAAACACAGCTTTGTGCACCAGGACATGAACAGCACCAATAAAAGGGGTGCACTTAAGGGCAGGATTTTATGGATCCATCTGCCAAGCATTTCTTCACAAGAGAAGAAACACATCATGAGTCTAAGCAGATGCCAGGTCTCACCAAACTGTTCATTGCCAGCAAAACATCAAGCCATCCCCAGAATTGCCTGACTTGGTTTCTGCACTTCAGAGCTCAATCTGAAGAAATCGCTGAGGCCCTGACTCAGGGAGGACTTCAGGGAATGGTGCATGGCAGCAGATAATGCTGAAGGCTCTGAAGTCTTTTCCTGTTCACCCTTGACCAGTCATGGTCCTCACCTGCAGAGTTATTCAGGTTCCTCCCAGAATGAAGGAGAGGGAAAATGTACACCAGATTTATAATCGGTTGAGGAGATGTATCATTCAGCCTTCCTGATCTCTGAGAATGGCAGAGTAGAAGAACAGGAATTGCCACTGCATAAAGCTGGTAAATGGCATGCAGAAAACATGGGCTCTGCTCAAGGACATGGCTAAGAAAATGTGACCCAACATTCATAGACTTATGGAGTTAGTTTAGTTGGAAGGGACATTTGGAGGTCATCTGGTCTGACCACCTTCTCAAGACTGGGCTAGCTTTGACATCAGTAAATCAGATCCACCATAGTGAGGGCATTCAATCAATCAGTCATGAAGGAGAACATGCTTTTTAGAGCCCTGGCAACACCCTCTGACACCCTCAGTCCCCTGGAACAGACAGAAGTTGCCTGAGTCCCTGATGAGGAACTGGGGAGGGACGAGCAGCCCATGCAGTATTCAGGCTGCCGTGTAGCACTCATCAAACCTTACTATTTGGCCGGGACAAAACTTGAAGAACTGGGCCTGCTCCGGTTTTCCCAGGAAGCGAGGCAGACCAAGCCAAGCCCAACGTTTGTGTCACCAGTGTGTCCAGAGCATGCCTAAGAGAAACTTTCTGTGGGGTGCTGAATTCCTCCCTGCCTTTTCACATAGGCTGTGCTTACTGCCACAGAAGACATGCCTCTCAGGAGTATTCCAGGACCAAAACACATGCAAAATGTCTCCAGATGAGTGTCCTTCCCACTGTCTCCCATTCCTGGTTTTCTTCTCTTTCCTCTTCCCTTGTTGCTCTTCCTGATGTGGAGATTCCCGGCACTGCTTGGGAGGTATGACCATGTAACCTCTGCCTCCCCAGGCCTCCAAACACCTTCCCAGCTGCAAACACAAGGGCAGAGCACGGGCGAGCGCTCACCAGAAGGGTCCATGCTCTGGGAGAGATCTACTATTTGCACAGTCAAAAGCTCCTCCTGCACACCTAGGTGCCAGCAAAACCTGACCACCCAAATGTTTGTGCAAAGGGAATAAAAGGAGCAGAAACGTGATCAGATGGAATCACTAGCCAGCTTTAGCAAACACAGGCTCTAATTAATTTTTTCCTCCCATTGTTTACCCAGCTTTGTATGTAACTGAGAGCTGAACTGGGCTTATCAGTAATTACCAACAGTTCTGGAAACTTCACATGTTATTGTACAGTGTTACTACACAGGGTAGTGATCCATGAAGACGGGTTTCTCTTCACTCATTGCTAAGCAATGTTTTACAAAATGGGAAAACTGCTCTGAGCTGCTATTAGGGTTGCTGCTATAGAGGAGAAAAAGGGGGGGAAGCAGAGGGCAGCAGCACATCTGTTTCAGATCAAATTATGAAAGTTTCCTGGACATAGCGGTGTGCTACCTCGGCAGCAGTGTCAGAGGATGCTCTGCCTGCAGCCAGGCTCCTTTCCCAGCCCTGGAACTGCATTTTCCCGTTCCATAGTGACACCTGCTGGGAGCAACTGAGCAGAGACTCCCCTGCTGCTCCGCTTGGCAAGGGGCTCGACGAGTGCAAAATGAAGGGTCTACAGCAATCAGGCAGATTGATTCTCCTCCTTTCCTTGCAGATTGAGCCGGGCTCTTATCAGAGGGAAAACGGATCTCTGCGGCATGATTAATGCTGAGAAATGCCCTGGGCGAGCAGCCCCTCAGAAGAGGCGCTGGAGCATCAGCCGGAGGCCTGCAGGAGAAAGGAGCGAAGGAGATCGAAGGGTCGTTTGGATGTGGAGGGCTAAATTTAGCCCATGTGGCAAGGAGGTGAAAGCAGGGGTGAATCTGCAGAAGCTGACAGCTCACTCGAGAGGAAAGGTCATGTTACATTAGCTGTTTGCTGAGAGTCTTTCTGTAAATACTGGCCACCGTAGGAAGACAGGATCCTGGGCCAAAACCTTTGGTCCAATTCGATCCAGCCATTCTTATGACAGCCCGAACCGTGGCTTCCCTGTGCTTTCTATTCTCCTTTCCTCCTGAGGATTTCACTGCTCCTGCTCAGCATTTAGATCCCATCAGGCCTGGCATGTGGGCTACAATGCATGCATGCAATAACCAGGGAAATTGCAAATCTTGCCCTAACGCTGCACTCTCCCTTCCCACCTCGAAGCTGAAGGGAAAAGACAACCTGGCAGGAAAAGTGCCAAAATGTTTTAGAAATAAACGACAGACACCAGTGTCATCATACTTTTTCTTAGGCAGGATAGTAATTTCTGTAATGTATTTTTAACAGTGAGGAGTGATGGGATGGAAGCCACTTAAATCTAACGCAAATGGAGGATTTGTCAGGTACACAGTTTGCATAATGTCATACCTAGAAAATGTTATAAAAGTGGAGGGATTATGGAGAGGAGAGACATTTCTAAAACTGGAGGCCTCCTTTTAGGTCTTTAGCCCCCTCACTCTTCCAGATCACTGGGAACAGTTTTCTCCGAGGGAGGGCAGGAGCCTATCTCAAAACTGTGACAGCTCCCTAAGCTACATGTTAATTAAGAAACTTCGCTCTCCTTCTCACTGCTACCTCTTCCAGTTTTTGCCAACTGCTGCTTCTCCTCATTTCAGCTCTTCAGCGATCCCCAACCATTTTAATCACAGCAGGGCAGTTTCCAAATGCTTCCAGGCTGTTTTCTTCCTCCCTTCAAGGCAGCAGCAGCTTCTGTGACCAAAAGCCTTATCTAATACGGAGGATTCCTGCTGTTTTGGTTTTGGTTCCAGCCTTGGCTTAAAGGTGTTAGAAACAGGAGCATTTGCCCGGTTGATGCACAGTGACAGCAGCAGTTACGAGCATGTCTGGAAATTCTTTGCAGCAGTGGTTCGATAGGGTTAATTGCACTGACCTCATTTAAAAAGCACTTTGAGATCTTATGAATGAATATAAGTGTTTAAAAAAACTCCATGTATTATAGTTATTAATATGTATTACTCTCACGGCTAATTATTTAAGCAAGAAATTATTGAAGCACCCGTTTATAGCAAAAAGTAGAGCAGCACTGCGGGAACAGGAATCTGGTAGGCTGTAAAGCTTTTAGCACAACATTTGGGGCTGTCCTGCCCCAGAAACGGCCTTTGTTGTTATTAAGGTAACACAAGACCCCTGCCAAGGGGAAAATGTGCTTAAGTGTATCAGCCTCAACTCTGTGAAGGCCGACAGACTTGCAGCCCCCAAAATAAACAGGGAGGCCGAGATACCTTTAAATGGATAAAACCTGAGCTAACAGCAAACGCTCCGCGACGGGAGAAAAGCCAAGCTCTTATTAGGGCTAACAAGCCGCTTTCTCTGGAAGCAGCTCTCGGCTGAGCTCCTTTCGAGGTGAAATGAAGCCCCCCGGTGGCCGCCGGCCGCCTTGCAGCCCCCGCCCGCCCGCGGGCGGCCCGCAACCGCTCCCGCACCGCTCCTGCATCCCTCCTGCATCCCTCCTGCATCCCTCCTGCACCGCTCCCACACTGCTCCTGCATCCCTCCTGCACCGCTCCTGCACCGCACCGCACCGCTCCTGCATCGCTCCTGCATCCCTCCCGCACCGCTCCCGCACTGCTCCTGCATCCCTCCTGCACCGCACCGCACCACTCCTGCACTCCCACACTGCTCCTGCATCCCTCCCACATCACTCCTGCACCACTCCTAGGCTCCTGCACCGCTCCCGCACCACTCCCACACCACTCCCTCATTCCTCCCACACCACTCCGGCATCCCTCCCGCACCGCTCCTGCATCACTCTCGCACTGCTTCCATACCACTCCTGCATCCTTTCCACATCCCTCCCACATCACTCCTGCACCACTCCTGGGCTCCTCTGCCTCGGCCCCGCTGCCCCACGGCTCTGCTGGGAACTCCATAGTTTTGCCGCAGCCCAGCCTGCCCCTTGGCACAGGGCAGACCTCGTCACAGCAACACACCCCTGGCCCATGCACCCCCTCTCCGAAAATTTCATCGTCTTCATCCAGCCCGCTTTTGAGTTGCCGAGTGAGGGTAAAAAGTGGTGGGCTGATGGATGCAGGCATCAGCTGACGGGATGCCCATCCTGCGTACAACATATGGGTTGTGGCTTGCACAGGGGGTATTTGGATACTACCTGTGTTCCCTCTTAAGATAAACAGCAAACACAAATCTCTATTAAACGCGATGCAGGTTGCAGTTCTTCTTTCACAGAGAAAGCAGTTGGTGGGCAAACTTGTCCCGTGAGATGAGTTTGTTTTGGCCAAACATTTGCCTTACACTGGAAGAACAGGTAGTTCAGAAGCTCGTGTAGTACAAGTGTCCTTTCCAAACTTTCCAAGCCACGCCTTCAGCACTCTTCGTCAGCAGAATCCGGGTGCACTGAAAAGCTGGCATGGGCCAAATGCTTTTTGTTAAATCGCTCTCTCAGCGCCCCATCTTATTCTATTATTGATCAGGTTTTAGACACTCTTGCATCTAAAGGTATCCCTAAGTCTCAACATACAGGCGATAACCGAACAGGCAGTGCGTTCGTACTGGAATAAGGATCTGACCAAATAACCCTAGCATACGACTGATCAAAGAATTTCAGATACCAAGATGTAGGGCATTAGCTTCTAACTGGGGCTTTTACTTTGGTCTCTCTAGTTCATGAATTTCCTCCATCTCTGAGTGCAGAAGTTCCTTATTAAATTAAAAAGCCCATAGCTGATTCATGCAAAGTCTTCAAGGGATGTGTTTATTTCACTGGAGCAGTGGAGATACAGGCACAGATTACCAAGGGCAAACTGAAGGGTATTTCACTGACATTGAAATATGCATAGAATTTGTTGGGGTTCTTTTCTGCAGAGTAAAAATGTCAGACATACCTTTTTATAGCAATTAATAATTGGGATATAATTACTTAATATTCCCACACATCTGAACTAGGAAGTAATGCTTCTTTCTGCAGAAACGTTATCCAAATATTTTCCTATTGGGTGAATCACAGGTTAGAGTTATAAGAGGGTCTCATGTACTAGAACCGGTTGCCACCATCCTGTCTTTGAGCATGTACGTCATTGCCTTGTGACACCAGTTTTTATGGGACTGTTCGTAAAATAAGGTACTGCTAGGTTTTAATTTGGGCTAGAAAAACTAGGCTGATAGGAGTTGGGGTGTTTTTGATCGGGTTAGTGCTTTTTTTTCTGGTAGCAAATAGAAACACGTACCTCTTGTGGATTGCATTCTCTATAGAAACAGAGAGTTAGTATTCTATCAGAAAGGTCTTCCAAGGAAATATGAAGCTCTGCACAGCTTCTATACAATACTGTATCAATCCAGCTGAAGAGTCGCAACCTACACGTATCACGTTCTGCTCTGAACGCCACCAGGCTCATTTCCTCAGACACAGCTGATATTTGGAAAACCTACAAATTAATGGTATGTTGTGCAACTTCAAGAACAAACCAAGAATTTGCTTTAGGCAAAGGTATAGCTACAGCGATGGGAACACTGGGCCATGTTTCTGTGGGCAAGGCAGAGAGCATAGTCCAGGTTATAGGCCCTCCTCTCTCTTTGGCCAACTCTGTCTTGCGCACCACAGCACAGTCATCATCAGCTGGCAGAATCCAGTACTCGGGCAAACTTTTTGGAGCTAGTTGGTATGTCCACAGAACATTGGTACGTAGACATCTCTGGAGACTGCATTTTAAGCTGTATCCTCCCACATCTGGACCCCAGTGTGGGTCCTGGAGCAGCTCACGTAGCTGTGCCGGCTCGTCTCAACACGAGGCGTGTCCGGGACTGTTGTGTCCGTGGCAGCAGCACAGCAGAGCCTCGAAAGCATGCGGTGCCCCGAGGGAGCCTTACCACTTCCCTCCCTAAAGCCTGCTCCTCAGGGAAGGCTGAAAGCCGTGCTCTTGTACCAGATTACGTGATGTACGTGCGAAAGAAACAAGTTACGTCATAACCTCAGCACTAGTCCTGGAATGTATAGAACATCCTGTTCATATTGCTTTGACTAGCGATCTGCTATTTAAGGTTCAGGGCAAAGATTTAAACCCTGAAAAGGTTTTGATGTAATTGTGGGAGAGGGAGGGCATGGGATGGGACAATGACAAATGACATGGGCAGGACTTTAGAAAAAAGGAGTAAAAGAAGGATTACATACAAAACTTCAGTCTCCTAATCAATACCTACTGAAGCTTCTGGGTAAGCACTATCCCATATTTCCTGATAGAGGTTAAATGCAAGCTGATCGCCCCAGCTCCTCAATTTAATACATCTATCAAGGTTAACAATGACCTGGGTATGAGATCAGTCATTTTATTTCCTATGGAGAATTCTCCTATTCTTCATTAATAAAATAATTAAACTCCCTGCAGTGTAAAGTATTTATTGGTTAATTCTTCTTGGGAGTCACTTGTCTCGACTTTGTTCAATGTTTTGTAAAATTCAAGATTAGGCTTATTATATTAAGATCAGGATTCAAATCTATTTCAAATCTCATAATGGCATCCTCTCCTGCTACAAAATCTCGTCCTGGACTGAATATGGGAAGGCAAAATTAGTCCTTTTCAAGAAACAATTATCAAAGATCAATGACCATCAAAGTGCTTTACTTTGGGGAAAAAAGGGAGAGGCCAAACTTCAAGATAGCACAGTCAGTGAGGCTGGAGTGCCTGAAGCTGGTGGAATTTAAGTCATTCACAAATACCATATCTACCCTTGACAGGTCATTTCATTCTATTTAGCACTTTTTATTCTCTGTGGTTTATAAGCTCTTAAGCAAATGTAAGAGGTAGGAAAAGCTAACGCCTCTGATAATACACTATATCAGGCTGACAACCTAACTGAATTTCCCTTGTGGTGCTAGCAAAATGCTGTTCCAAAAAGTAATAATGCATACCAAAAAAAGAAGGAGAAAAGGGGGAAAAAAGGGATCATAGAGATCATGCCATCACATTTAATTTCAGAGAACAAAACCTGATGCTGATTTCTCTTTAGATCAGTTGTATACCAGTTGGAACACGGGTGCCTAGCACTGCGACAGAGTAATATGATCTGAGCTTTAAATAGCTGCCAAATAACCATGTGGTGGCTGGCAGCATTGAACGTGTTGCAATGAGAGTGATCTGTTTCAAAGTAAAGCCACATAACAGAGGATAAGTCAATCTGATGTGGTATAGAAAAGGAGGGGGGAACGTTTTTCATTATCTTTTTGGGTTTCTTTCTGTTTTGAATGTGTTTCTATCTTCAAGATGCATGAATTTAAGATCTTTTCCTTAAACTGATTAAAACCTGAATCATGTGCAGGTCATTTCAGAGAACATCTCCTTGGGCACCCAGGGCACAGGTTCGGGGGAAACGGTGTGCCACATATGAAGTACCACCACTGAGACCATTCCCTTGCTGCAACCCAGTTCAGAGTGGCTGCCTCCCAGCATGAAAGGCACCTTCCATGTGTAGGGACTCCCCCTAGTTTGTACTAAATGCATCCTTGGTAATTTTTAGGAACAGATAAGGAACAGACCTACGGCAAACAATTTGGGGTGACTTCTGCTTCAGGCTCTCCCCTTATCCTCACAGTAAAATGTAGAGCCTTGCAGCACTCCACGAGGCCCCTCTGGGCTCTTTGGGATGCAGGGAAAAACTAGGTGCAGAGTTTGGAGGTGTCTAACATAGGAGACGCTGCCAGCCCTCCATTCCTTCTTACCTTCATGTCAAATGGCTCTACTGATTCCTATTGTCAACATGTCTCTTGGGTAGATGAGCCACACTGTGGACCGGAAAGATAGACCAGTTTAAACCGGTAGTGTGAGGAAGAGACATGGAGGGGAAAGTGGCACTGTAAATACTTGTGATTCTTCATCCCTTCTGTCACTTTTGATTATAGATGACTGAATTCTGTTTTCAATTTCAGTATCTCCACCGACTTCAGCAGCATCAGTCCAGATTTACTCTAAGTTAACACAGCAGAACTTCACGTGAACATACTTTATCCGGTCTTCACTGCCTGGAAATCACATTGCCAAAAGTACAGATAGGAACAGGAGAGGCGGAGGAAAACCCAGCTGCTGCATCAGAAGGTAAATAGCTCATTTAAGAGGTACAATATGACTTCATAAAAGATAACAAGCACAACATATTTTGCAGCCAGTTAGGCTTCTGCAAGAAGGGGGACACAGCAGTGCCGACAATACTTACGATCGTCCTACTAGCAGTTTACTAGCACACTATAGCATACAGACTCAGCTGCAGCAGCTAGGCACCCTGCAGAGAAATAAGGCAGGCTTTATTTTGCATTTCCTCAGAGGAGAATATTCCTTTACCTCACTAACATAAATGTCAATAAACAGCCACATATTTCATGAAGTTCAGCTCCAGTGAATCTTCCAGCAGCCACCCCAATGAGTAACAAGGATAAACCCGGCGCAAATCTTTTTCTGACTGTTTTTGTCCGCAGCTGCCTTTGCCACGGTGTGTCAGCGCGTCCCCCAGGAATCCACAACAGCTGCACAGCGGGCTGGCAGAGGGCATCGCAGAGGGATGCTCACCCTCATTTCTCTCCCTCTTTTCTTACTTCCATCCCCTTATTTTCTCGCTGCCTCCTTTGAGGGCAGTCATGGTTCTCGCCATGTTTGCACTGGACAAGCGGATGCTTGTCAGATTGAAACACGTTACTTAAAAAAATCTCTTTTCTTCCAATATGACCACAGGCTATTAAGCAAGCCAGGCAATTAAAAATAAAAACTCCAAAACCCTATATGTTTGTGAGAAACACAGTTCTTCAACCAATTTCACAGAATATTTTGATTACAGTATTTAATCCCCTTTACAATCTTTTACTCAGCTCTAATCATGAAAATCCCTGCATCGCCGCCAAGGATTTTCTAGACAAAAGCATATCTGGAAGAATGCCATGGAGTGAGTCTCCTTAGCTGGCCTGTCTTCCCTGAGTTCTTACAAACCTATTCCCCTGCATATAGTTCTTTAATGAAATCAGAAGAACAAGAGTTAGTCTGTGCTTGTAGGTAATACCCATAAAGAAATGCCTCCCCATCACCCTCAGCGACGTTCCCTGGTCTGCAGCAGCTACATCATATGCTCAGCTACATACATGTTTTTGAGGGAGGATGCAACCTGTCCACACTGTTTCAGAAGGAACCTGACTCTCAGTTCTGCCGTAAGGAGAAGAAGGTGGTATCCAACTAAAGCAAATGGACAGGGCTATGGACTATTGCCAAAAGTGTGAGTTTGAGTGAAGAATCTATGAGTACTCAAGCAATTTCTACTGACGCCAGAAAGGCTTCCTGAAGTTTCTAAGGAAACCCTCAGAAACACCTTGGATCTTCAACGGCCATTATGCCCGCAGCCTGACCTGAAGGGTTGCCTCCAAGAGAGGCTGCCTTGCACACAGGGGTGTAGCTAATTTAGCTGCATAATGGAGAGAGTTCTGAAGATGCACATGGGCTGAATTAAGGGCTCCACGGGAGCCTTTGGCTCATTCCTTGCAGAGTTTATTAGTTGCTGCTGCACACATGGTTAGGCTTGCTGGAAGAAGTCCAGCTCTGAGGCACCTCTCAATTCCTCCAGCTTCTAAAAGTCGCAAGAAAGTGGCTCAAGCGTATTGCCCCCTCTAAGCTCTTGTGGAGAAGGACTCTCCCCTGCAGAGAAGCAGACGGGGTTTGGGAGGGATACCTAGTCAAATAACTCTTGATTATTGAATTTACCTCCACAATTACCAGTGAGTATCTTAGACTGTAAAGGGAGTAAATACCAACAGATTGTATTATTTGAGAAACAGTATGTGATTGTGTAATTAAGGGCAGGAATATAATACCATATGCACAAGGGGCAGGGTTAATTTCACCATTTCCTGACTAACCAATGGCATTATGGTGTAACACTAATGTTCTCCGGATGGCTATCATTTATATGGAGTTCATATATATGCTTATGAATATTTGGTTAAAATTCACCCATCATACTCTCTGACACAGTAATTAAAACCACCATGTTAGCTGCCAATAAAAATATTTTTGTGATTTGGTAATTGTTCCAAACCTCATAGTCCCAGCCCCCCCTACCCCCCACCCTTGTTGTCTTCCTGTTCTATAATGTTGATGGTGGAAAAATAAATAACTAGAAGGGAAGGCTGGAAAGTTTCCAATGACAAAAGCTCCCAAAATGGAAGCAACATCCAATCTGGCCCACCACATCTTCTAGGTGGGCACTCCTTTCCTGCCTTTTAGCGATGCTTTCAGTATTCATAACAGCTGTGGAATTAAGCATTATGAACAAGAAGAAACCAACATGCAGTCTTTATTTTTCCCCATCAGTCCCAAACTATTCTGCATTGGGTTACAAAGTGAAAACCAACACACTTTCAGATGGATTTGATTTCAGCTTGGGCCCAACGCCAGACAAAGTTTCTCTATTGTTAAAACTCCACTCCATCTTTTCCATACCATGCATACAGTCCCATCCTCACCCATCTTCTAAATATATGCGTGCACACACACACACACACACAGACACAGAGAACCAGCCACTCCTGCAATACAGAACCAGATCCATCTCCCCTGCTGTCTTAGATAGTCTCTTTGCTTTCCCTGGGATGACTAGTAGGCAAGTTGGATTTGGTCTATAAAGTCAATTTTTAATATTTGGGAAAATGAAGGCTACATAAAACATACATTTTCATGTCCTAGATATTGTCTTCATAATAAACCTTTTTTAATAAAAAAGTCATTTTACACAACCAGGAAAATGTTTGTTGAAGGAGCCAATTATTCCATTCAAAAATTAAAGGTTTAAAACTTGATTAAAATATTAATGCTATAATTCAAAGTACAATTTCAGCGTAACTTCAGCTAGTGATTTAACTATGGCATATTGGCTTACAGAAACATGCAACAAACATGGATTTCAGAATACAGAAGTATACAGCTTTCAAATGCACACAGAGAAGAGAAACGTGTAATGGAAGCAGTTAAGCTTTTACATGTACGGACTAGCACCACGTCACTGTTCACGGCAATTGCCTTCTCTTCCCATGGATGCTGCACGAACAACTGCACTCTATTTTTATGAAGTGCAGACATGTTTGGTTGCATTGAAGCTAAAGCAAGTAGTGGAAAACAGGAGAGGATGTAGATTGAATTACTGCGTGTGAATGTTTGTTTTCTCCTCCACGTTTTACCATTCTCCACAAGCAGAAGCACAAAGTAAATGTTAAAAGACAAATGTATAAAACGTTAATTTGGCCCACTTCATGTTGGGCTTTTGGTTGCAGGAAATTTTTGCCTTCCTCTGTTTGCAAAACTACAAAGATGCTGCTAATAGCACAATATGGAGAACCACGTGGGTACTTTCTAAAGAATTAAAACCAACCCGTTGGGACTAAAGGTGGTTTCTTCATGTACTGAGTTTTGTGTCCTTTACCCTTAAACAAGTAACAAAAGAACTTTCCGAAGTCTGACTGCATACTCAAGGTCACCATAATGGTAATAATGTATAAAATTTTGTTCCAGTTTACAACTGTCATGAAGCTTCACTAGGATTCCTGTATTCTCTTCAGCAGTGTATGACTAGTCTGAGTGTAAATAAATGGCACGCCCTACCAACAAGAACAGCATTCCTGCTAATAAAGCAAAAAATACTCCTATAGGAGCCAGCATGAAAGACCAGCCATAGCGTACATAAACAACAAAGTCTGGGCAACCCATTTTTTTCACGTTTGTGTAGTTTTCCAGATCAGCCATCGCCTGGACCCAGATGACATACATCACGACTACCAGCGAAAACAGGACACCTGGAAAAGAAACACCAGGTTTTAACAGCAGAGTGTGAGAAAAATCCTGGGTGCATTTACTGTAATACCTAAAAACCCATCAATGCTTGAGGCCTCGTCTGCAAGGCACGGTCAGCCACCACTGGATATTTTCTGCCTTTGGCTTCCCCTAACAAGCACTATCTCCACCTTGCTTCTGATTTGCACTGAAAGGCATACTCCCATGACAAAGTTTATATCTGGTTTTGGTGGGCAGACACCCACTTTGTTTAGCGACAAAATTCTGGCAGGTATTTACTATTTTGAATTCATGAGCCAAGGGAGGGGAAAGAAGAAGGAATAGGTCAGGATGACCTGGAGGAAAAAAAAAAAAAAAACTACTTCCCAAACTCTGACATTTTTTCTAACACAGTGCTTTGGATGAGATACGGAAAGGGGAAAGGGATGGCAAATCTTTCTATCACCTTCACCTCTCTACATTTTGCTTCTTTTTTCTTATGAAAAGGGCTTTGTTTGGAACATACTAGCTTCAGAGTATTCTACTCAAATATTTTGCAGACAAATTCAGATGCATTTCATTCAAAATCCTCCACATTAGAACAGAAGTTCCTGGTACGGGAACAAAACCCAACAATAATTAAATAATAGCTATGAAGCAGGCTATTAGTATTAACCTCAGATTGGATACAACAGTTTCCTGGAATTAAACCACCACATAATTCACAGTCTTTTCCCAACCACTCCTCTGAAAGGCCTTTGGATTGTTTACACATGATAGTAATAGGAGCACATGTCCTTACAAACTTTGTTAATCTCTTTGTTACTATGCACCAGAAGGAGATATAAGAAGAAAGTGCTTTCCAAAGTATCAGTTGCATGCCTAATATTTCATTTCACTTTAGAGGAATGTGGACACTTGAGAAATGCAAGCCTGCAGCACAGATGCTCTAGCAGATCTGCTGGAAAACTGAGGGCACAGGTCTGAATTTTTCGCATGCTCCAGCCTGTACCCACTTGCTCCTTGAGCTCCAGCTGTCACAGCACAGTTACAGCAGCAGGACTGTCTATTCCAACATTAAAATATTTGGGAGACACCACCCCATCATGTTTTTATCCCAGGATGTTTAGGTGCCTCATTAAAACCACAACCCCATGCATACTCCTGGGGACACTTATTGCCAAATTTGAGTCTACAGGCTGTAGAACAGCAGAGTCAAAAGAATTTGTGGTCTCTTCCCCATCCTCCTAAATACTTGCAATGCGACCTTGAACAAATGCGACATTTGTGGCAAAATGCACTTTGTCAGCACCCATGGACAGGCATTTGCTTCCAGACCCACCAGTCCTGGTAACCTGGTAACCTTTCCCCAACCCCACCCGGGGACGCTGCCTCACCACCTCCTTTCCCTGCCCCTCCTACCTGCTTACCAGGGAGCAACTCTTGTCACCACTCCCTCACTTGCTTCAGGCAAAACCAGACAGGTTAGCTGCAGCAGTTTAAATTGGTGATCTGCTGACATTCTTGCTGGTGCTTTATTGTCAAAATGTAATACCTTTACATTCTGGACATCCTGAAGATCTGACAGGTGAGAGCTCACAACTCAATGTTTGTGAGCACTACCTTTTGAAGCCCACAAAAAAAATGAACTGAAGTAGTTAACCTGAGGCATAATCGAACCACGACTGAAAATCCCAAAGGATCTGCAATTTTTATGAGGCTGAAAGGAGAAAAACTAAATAAAGAAGGAGGCAGACACATTTCCTGTCTATGAAATACACTTCCAGGATTACATTTTTTGCTAGGGCTCAAATTACTAACAAAGTTTAAACAAAAACAACACTCAACTCTAAAAGGCATAAATTCAATTTTGAAAGAATTTTACCTAAGTAAAACTCCATTTTGATGGAATTTAGTGCTGCAGTTGTATTAAACATAAAAGTGGTGAAACAATCGGAGAGGAGGATCACCTTAGGGCCAGACTTAAAGAATAAGAAATTAAATTGAAGACTCTCCAAATATAAGTCAAACTGAGCAGAAGATATCTGTTACAGAACATCTAATGATAACAGATAATGTAGCAACACAGGAAAATTGGAACCAGAAGTAGTAACTTTTGATGTAAGAAGATTCAGGGCCAAATTCATAAATGGAGTTATTAGAGATACAGAGTTTGTTCAAGGTTTCAAAACTTTAACTAAAAAATAAAATAGCCCAAAGATTTGGAAGGAGGCATTGATAATATGGCACAACCCATATGAACACTGGAATTTACCTCTTCAGATGGCTGTGCCTGTGCCTTTTCAAATGTCTGTAGTTTTCTGTTTACTCTCTCCATCGGGGCAAACTTAGTCCAAACCAATAATAATTACAGAAAGTAGTGATGTATATTCCCTTACTGTAGCAGCCAGTAAGTGTAACCAGAACTTGCACATCTGGAATGCTTTTGACCTCCAGCACCCCAGGCCAACACAAAGCTATATAGCCCAGTTAGTCAGAAGCATCTGCCATTAAAACAAAACTCATTCAGAGGTGCTTCAATCACAAAATGGGCATCCCTTGCTCTTCAGGCAGTCTGAAGCAACACCTGCTAGGTGGTTAACCTAGGGCCAACTCCACATCATAGGTGCAAAATAGCAAGCCAGTGCTGCCAGTGGTAAAACAACTTCAGGGAAGCTGAAATCCATCCGGTGATTTCACAGCAAGCTGCTAATACCTGTGTGTGGCAAATTGTTGGGTATGGAAATGTGCTGAAGAAATGTATGTCAAGCAGAGATAAATGTCCTTCTTTAAAAGAAAGAAAAAGAAAGGGAGAATATGTAAACCCTCTTAGTTAATTAAGGCACTGGAGGAGTATTTAAGGGTTCTCACAATCTGCTAATGGAGGATAATTAGTAGGTACATTGCTTAGTGTGTTCAAGAAATGTCTTGAACAGTAGAATCAGGCTAAGTAAAAACTGACCGTGTCCTGTTGCCTCCAACAGCATTTCATTCGTTAGTGCTCCTTTTGGCTAATTTTCACAGTTATGATTTCATGGGAGTTAAGCACTTTCACAGGAGTTTACTGAGGCTCTTGTGTGTTACAAATGGTAACAGAGAAAAAGGAAAACAGAAGCATTTCTTAACAGGTAGACCCTCTGTTTTGTCCATTTGGTCTTGTTTCCTAAGATGTTAGAGTACTTGAGAAGCAGTGGTAAGAGCAGGGAAGCAGATCTTGTACTTCTACTATCACTAATGCATCTACTTAAAATGTTTGATGTTTAGGGCCAGAGGCATTAGTTCCTTCCTATGCATTAAGCACTTGAGGTTGTGCTTAAATTTAAGCATATGTGCAAGTCTCCTTGACTTAAAGTGTTCTTCCTCCTGGCATACACACTGATTGCATCAAAATACCTGACTCAAAGGCATGTTGTGAGCTTAATGAATGGTTACTAGCACTTAAGTATTTATCTGGTTGCTCGATCCCAAAAGAATACGGTTTCTTTTCAGATTATATGATCTCATGTCTGTTTGCATTGTCTTACTTTAATGAAATGGAGGGATGTCAGCAGTTCAAGAACGGTTTGAAGAAAAAGCAGTATCAAGAACAGAGTACAATTTGCCAAGCAGACTGACTGGCATGTAGAATTCAGATGCACATAACGTGAAGTATTTTTTACAGGCCACTAGATATCAATTTGGTCTACGCATTATGAACTGTACTAGTCATGTCAAATAACAGTCAGCATTTCATATGGTGTTTACAAAATTACAGATCAAAAGCTGGGTTTATCTCCACTTTGTAGAAAGAAAAATAAGGCACAGAAACAGCTAATCTGATATTCAGAGGTTCTAACTACCCAAGCTTTGGTCTCGGCTCTGGCTTCAAAGGTGTTTTGCTCATCAAAGCCAAGGCAGATTTGCTTAACACATAACACATATCATAACGGAGTTGCTAATAAATACAAGTCTTCTGCCTCTTCATCCTTCTACCTTGTGTGTACATCTACACTATTTCTGCAACATTCTGCTTTTGTTATTTATACCAGTCAGTGAAGAATCATTCACTGGAGCACACTTAAAAGGAAAGGCATTAGACTGAAGGCAATGCAAAATCTTACGACATAATTGTCTGTCTTGATCTGCTTAAGTGTTTCAAACTAGCTCCTATCACTGCAAAATCTCACTGCATCAATTTATATGTAGAGAATATGGTATTTTTGAATGAATGAATATGAAGAATTATCATATATTGCAAAAAGTTTTAAATTAGCCTATGTCTTTACATCACCCCCAATCACAAGATTTTTACTTGATTCTGAAGAATCTAGTAGAGTCACTGGAATATTAGTAACACAGAACCATTGGCAGAGTCCATGCAAAACTGAAGGGAGAAAAACTGAAAATCCCAAATTAGACTCTTTAACTGCTGGAGAACATTTTCTTAGATAAATTTTATGCTGCTTGTGGAAGACAATGGGGAAAATTCCTCTATTTGTATAACTACACTACTGCTTTTCCATCCTACTTCTGTACTCACAAGTTTGCCTCACTAGCTTGTCTCTTTCCTTCAGAATATTAGTCATGCCAGTAAGAGCTGAGAAAGCATCCATTACAAGTGTAATACGAATGCCTGTCCATTATGGAGAAGAACATACTAAAATGAATATATATTTATTCTGGGAAATCTGTTCCTGCAGTCTTGCACTGACTATCTGTTGTGAATGTCATGAACTTTCATAGCCAAGATCCAAGGCAAAATTACTGAGATTGAAAAAAAAACCTCCATAATTTCATGAAGCAAATATTTTTAGGAACAATGTGTGCTATGATGTATTTCTACATTTTCAGCAGTGAGACCTTTTGCATAGTGTGTGGGTGTCCATTTGCCCTTGCCTTTTAGTGAATATAAAATAAAACAGCAGCTGCATGAATCAGGAACGATGGGGGAAATTATTCCTAGAACATGAAATATGTCTGAAAGAGATTAAGACAAATAAATACTCTCCTCCCCCTACTTTTTCTTTCTTTTTTTTCCATTTTGCATTTTTTTTAAGAACACACGTTTGATACACAGCTCTGTGCAGTGTGATAAGACATGGACTTCTCTGAGGTCACTATTTTCTCTCTTTCACATTTATTCTTTTGAATTTCTTTCAGACAATATGCAGACTTGTGCATATTGCAGAGGAGAAAGAATACAGAACCTTTAGAAATGTCTATGAATTCAAGAAGCAGTTTGCTGGCCTTTAGTACTTATTCTTCCCACGTAGAAATGCCTTTCACTTGTCAATGGTGAATGGTTGTTTATGGCATGAATCTTTTACTATGCAGACACGAAGACAACAGGTGCTAGAAAGAATGATATGAACTTTTTCCTTGTGCCTAGAAGCTTAGAACTCTTTATCTCACTTGAGGAAAACTTGTATGCGTGTGTATATTTTTCTTTCAATTGCATTTTTCTGTCCTTGTCCTTTTTACAGATTTTACCACCTACCTTGGTCTCTTGTGACCTTTATTTTAAAAGTATGGTTGACATTCTGCTCCGAAGTATGTACAAAGGATCCCACTAAAGAGTTATGGGAGTTGGCACATAGCTCTGAAGACAGATTTTTGTCCTCATCTAGGAGCTAGAATTAAAATATCAGCTTCTTTCACTCTTTTGGCAGGAAGCAGAAGTCATACTTGTACTTCAAATCTTGGTTCTTCACAAGGGTGTGATTCTGTAGTGCTCCGTGCACGTCCTGGGGCTTGCTTGTTTGACATCAGTAAAGAGGACAGTTTTCACCGCCACCCAGGCAGGAACAGGCCCAAGGTAATCATGGACATTATTGAAGGCTGCTCTAAGTGACTATTTTATGGCAGCTTTTCCCTCCTTTCCTATGACCATTGAAGCAACTATAAGGCTTCTTACAGTTTGCACTACCGTAGCTGCCTTTGTCCTTCCTCTGATATTGCAGGCATGGAAGTGAGGCTGCAAAGACAGTGCTCAAGTCACTGGCTGTGGAATCGCTGAATTGATAGGCACTTTTTCCCCACAGGGGTAGCATCTGTAGTTTCACCTGCAGCCTCAGGTAGTTAATGCGGTTACAAAGCTTAATAGGGAAAGCTGCTAGTCAATAAGCTGCCAGCAGTACTAATAATTGTGTGTGCCTCTCCATTTGTGGTACTTCAGCTGCATCACTCAATAAGAGAAGTGGGCAGCCTTTCTTAAAGATCAGGATGAAGAAAAGGCAGGTGTGTGACTCTGCCACAGATCAGACATCAGAATTGCTCTGTGGGTAGGTTTGCTGTTATTCTGGGCCCCAGACATGTGACATTGTGGAGAGTCTTCTGAGGCTCTTTTGGCCCTCAGAGAGCCTTTGCAGTTCATCCACCCAGGCACCAGCTGGCAGAGAGACCTTTAGTCCTTGAGACAGCCTGCTTGATGGGAATGCTTTGCTGGATGGATACAGACCCTTTAAGAACGGGTAGTTAAGATGGAGTGGGGTGGCTGCAGCCTGCACAAAGAAATACCTTGAATGGACAAAGATCTTCTAAGTAACAGGAGTTTAGGGGTTAAGATCAACAAGGTGGACAAAAAGGGTGTGGTCATGGTGGGCATCTGCTACAGGCCACCCAATCAAGAAGAGGAAGTGGACCGGAAAAATAGTTTTGATTTATGGTTCTCACGAGGTACTCAGCCACCCCAACATCTTCTAGAAGGGCAACATTGCAGAGAGCAAGCAATCCAGGAGGTAAGTAGCTGGACTGCATCAAGGATAACTTTTTGAAACACATGTGGAACAGACCAACTATTGGAAGTGTTTTGCTGGACCTGCTAATCACAGATAAGGAAAAACTGGTCAGGAATATGATAGATGGTGTTAGCTGTGGTTATAATAGCCATGAAATGGCAAAGTTGAGTATCCTAGGAGGAATATGGAAGGTGAGTAGGAGATTAAAGACCCAGAACTTCAGGAGCACAGACTTCAGCCTGTTCAGGGAAATGGTAGGTAGGATCCCAAGGGAGGCTGCCCTGAAGGGCAAGGCTGCCCTGAAGGACAAGGGATGCCATGAAGGGCAAAGGGGCCCAGAACAACTATTTGTTCCTCACAGGCAACTTCCTTAAAGCACAAGAATGGTCCCTCTCAGTGTGAAAGAATTCAAGCACGTCTGGCAGAAATTAAAGTTAACCTCATGCAGAGCTGCGTCAGCAATAATACTATTTCCATTTACTCAGCACTTGTGGCATCATATCTGGAATACCGTGTTCAGTTTGAGGCCCCCTGCTGAAAGACAGATACTGATGAACTGAGGTGATGACCACCAAGATGCTTAGGGGAATGGAGGACAAGAAGAGGCTGAGCAATCTGGGGAGTTTTAGTCTGGAGAAGAAAACAGTCTTCATCTTTCTAAATGGAGTTACAGAGAAGATAGGGATAGACTCTTCACAGACATGCACACTGGAGGAAAGAGACAGCAGTCACAAGCTGTAGCAAGGACAATTTCAGGTGGATATAAGTTAAAAAAAAAACAAACAATTTTTCACAATACAGTTGGTCAAACTGGGACAAGTGCCCAAATATGCTGTGGAATATCAATTATTGGAGATTTTTAAAACTTGACTGGATAAGCCTCTGAGCTGCCTGATCTAACTTTCAAAGCCCTGCTTTGAAAGGGATGTCACACTCAATTGCCACAAGAGGTCCTTTCCAATCTAAAATTATTCTGTGTCACTCAGGATCTCTGTTTAGGCTCCTTCCATGGGTCCCTCCAGAAGGCAAGTCTATCTGCCCTAGCACAGGTAAGGTGAATTGTCACTCTGAGAGTGTGTTTCTTATTATTGACACTATAAGTTTAAGTAGCTGGTTCACACAAAACACTTAGCTTTTGGATGGCTAAATACTTGGCATGAATACCATTCCCAATAATTTCTTCAGCTGCTTTCTGAACCCTAAGATGGCAGAGAAGACCATTCTACAAGCTGTTCTCTTCAGCTGAGGCAGAGCTTTTATCTGCTACATAATTTGTCAGTTAAGGTTGCAAAAGGAAACAGATACTTCAGTCCAATAACAGGTATTAAAATTGCTTCAGCTAATATTTTTCTTAAAAGTAGGAAAATGACTGGTCTTTCTATCTTCTCCCAAACTTCCACAGAACACCCACCTTGTCTAACTTCCTTCTCAGAAGCTTACTTTTCTTTCCAGTGTAACATCTACTTGAACTTTGTGGTAAGACAGCATCTGGGCCCTTTCAAAACAATGTACATAATTCTTTTTTTTCTTCAAATCAATATGCTGATTTCTGTCTTACAAGAACTCTAACTTCACCTATGATCTAAGTCACATTACGTCTTTTTATTTTCCCATTAGGTCTGTGTTTAAATAGATGCACACCCTGGCTGCACCCGATTGCATGTTGGTATGAGTGGTAAATTACACGCACCACTTCTCATCACTCTCCCCTTCCATCCCCTGTTTCCCTTTGGGAGGCAGTAATTGAACAGGCTCTCTAGTCCTGAAGGAAGTGGGTAGAGGAGGGGGTCAGGACAGCAGGGAACACAGCAGAGCACACCACCCTGCCTTCCAGAGGCAGGTAAAACACTCCTGCATCAGGTTCTACCTTATCCTGCTCTGCTCCCAAGTTATCCCAGATTTAAGATATTAATGATGGTGAGGAATTCCTATTGGGAGAGGAAGAGAGAGCAATTTCATGCTGTCATACCTTTGGGTCTGAGAATCCCTCCTACTCTCCATTTAACATGACAGGCCATTGATCAGTAACACCACAGGAAACTGAGTTGTTGCCCAAGACATCCCACAGAACATAGCTTTAACTATGGACAATGCAAAGTATTTTGCATAGGCTCTTCTTATACCAGTATGGTCAGTCCCTCCAGCATGATTTTAATTCATGGTATAATTAACCCTCACCATGGCTACAGGAGTATACTGACTTGTGAAAAGAGGTGAGAGCAATAAACTTTTTTTAATGTTTTTGTGGGTGAGGTGTTAGATAGGATTAGGATATTTACGGTAAGTACCTTCTCCAAGCAGCCCTGCCCTACTGGTGTGACTAGGAGTAGATGCAGAAGAGCTTGGTTGGGAACTGTGTCCCCTTACCCAAGCCAGAATGTTTTGTGCAAACTGAATGGCTCTAGGGTCCTATACTCTGCTGCCACTATCACCTTTTGGCAAATGATAGCAGGACTTTGCTAAACGTCTTTGCTTTTCAACAACAATGGTAATAGTAAAAATAACACAGCTTTTCTGTGAAGCCCTGATTGAGAACAGTCCTGAATTTGAAAGATACTACATATAGAGAGAGTAAAAGGTCAGGATTTCCCTTGAAGAACATGTGTTCTATAGGGACAAAGGGTGAGAGGGGCAAAGAGACAGGCCCAAGGTCACATACAGGGATAATAAAGCTCACTTAACTTCATGCACCTAAAAAAATAGTCTCTCTAGATTCCCCTAGTAAAGGAAAGAGAGGTGTATGGTTCCTCCACAACACAATCATCCAACCCATATTAGACCCCTCTTTCATAATTAAATTAATCCCCAGATGAGGGAACTTCTCACACACCTACTCTCTTGACTGCCAATGAATGTTATTGCCTCCTGCAGGCCTCCTAGGAAAGACAAGGGAAACCAGTGCGGACTTGGGGATCTAACCTTCCCCTACCTAAATGAGGGAAGATGGACTGACCCAGAAGGGAGAACACACACATTGCTTCAGACCTCTGCCCATCAGTTCCTGGTGCCTTCCAAGTGCCGTTTCCTTTCCAACAGCCTGTGCTACTTCCTAGGGACAACTGAGGTTTTTTACAGATTACAAGTGCAGGAAAAGAGTAGGACTTCCATGGGCTCTTACCCTGCAAATTAGTGACAAAACGCAATGAAGTGTCTTAGGATTTCCATCAGACTGAATATTTTCTGTATGTCTTTTAATAGAGTGGAGGAGTAATTCTCAAGGGATTAAATGCAAGTATGCAGGAGTTTTTTCAGAAAAAAATATTATAAAATACTTCCCACACTTCATTCAGGGTCCTTTAAAAGGGAATAATGCCCACTAGCTGCATATGCAGAGCTGCAAGGCAAAGTGAATAAGCAATGTGGGCAAGTCAGTAACAAGTAGAAAGAGAGTCCAGGCCTTTTGGTCCTGATATGAGTGGCTCCACCTCATAACACATTCCTGCTTTCACAGGACTACCTCTCACCAGGCTTTATACAAAGAAGAACAGTGATTGATCACATACTATCATTTACATCCTGCACAACTGTATCTTACACACCAGTGTGGCATCTTCCCAGACTTTTCAAAGTTAACAGAACAGCGCCCATATCAGCTGAATTCAGGGAGGTTGCATCCTCCATAGTATGTATGGGTTATGAGGAAGGAGGGAATTCAGTTATTTGCTATCTTTCATTCACAGAGGTTTAGAGCTCTGAGTTACTCATATGTGACAACTATTTTGTGTAATCCAAAATCCAATCCCATCCAAAACATTTTTCCTATATTGGTCATGTGAATATGTTGCATCTTCCAACCTCTTTAGAGACCACCATAACCATCTTTTGTGTCACTGACTAAAAAAGACCCTTTCCATAGCTAAAGCCTTTGAGAATCCTATAAGGCAGCATCCCTAATATGCACTCTTTTTCTTTCTAAAAAGGTAGATTGAAATTGCAGTGTAATTCCATTATTTGCCTTGGATTTTTTTATCTTAATCTAAAAGTAGCTTTTAGAATAGCTTCATGACTAAGTAACTGTGGAATGAATTGTGTCCAAGGCAGGTACTCCACAACCCAAAGGACAGAAGCAAATGCTTTTTCTGTCTTTTAACCATTATTAATATAATTTTTGGTCATGGGAAATGGAAGAAATACTTCATCCTTTCTATTCTTTAGTTGACTGAGCAAACAGTATACCCACCAGCAATGATGAAGCAGCCTCCTCCTGCTTTGTACAGAATGTGGCTGGCAAAAGGAGCTGCACAGATGATGAAGAAACTGGCCATCACAATAGTGAGCACTCCCAGGAGCATGAGAACTGTCCAGAAACCTCGATAAACTGGAGAAAGGGAAGAAGTAAAATAAGAATACAACACTTCTTACAACATAAACAAGTGACATATTTAGCTAACAAAGATTTTTCTTCTCCCCTTCTCTTTTCTCCTGCCTTATTAACAAATGAAACATTCATTCTATTGTGCATATATATGTTATATACCATGTGGACCAAATTAGGTTTGAATGCCAGTCCTTATGTGATGATGGTGGAAAATAGGTTGTAAGTTCCCATGAATGAAATCCATCTGCCTAATATTTAGCAGTGGATTGTATGAGAGCAACCTGACCAAATTTATGCTCTTTAGAAAATGGTACACCAAAGCTGCAGCAAGATTCTTTGGGATAAATTATTGGACTGAGAGGACACAATTGTTTACTGAAATTGTCTGGGAGAAGCAGAGAACTGTAACATCTTGGCATTCTTAGTGCTCAGAGTGTATCACCAATAGCAATCTGTAAGTTCTTTGCAATTTACAACTGGATAATTCTCCTTACATTCAGTCATATTCAACAGAAGGAAATCTAAAGCAGGAGGGGGGAGAAATTAAAAAAATGTAACCTGGGTTTCTGAAAAACAGTTAAGTATTTTAAACCAGCTCTAAAGCTCTTTGCATTTTATTAAATTTAAAATGTGATGTTTCAGAAGTCTCTGTTAGACAGTGCCAAGCAGTGCTGAATTAATGGATGCAGCTGGTGATAAATGAGCCGAGAGTTTTGTGACATACTCTGGCCAAAAAAGTCTTTCTAACAATTATTTTTTAGCTGGCTAATTGCACATCCATTTAACAAAGTCATCATTTTACAAATGCTACAAGAGTGACATAAATTTCTCCCATGAATTTAAAAATTGGTACATTAACACAACCCATTAGTAAAATTATGAGTTGCAAAGATCTCCATCGTCAGATCTGAAAATCTTGAAGCACTGACAATTCAGTCAGTGAAAAACATTTCCACCCAACTGAGGGAAAGCATATAAGCCAGCTGGCAAGTCAGGAAAAGTGAGTCACAAAAGAAACTGCCACTTATCATTTGACAGCACCTACTTACTGTTATGGCAAAACACAACCAAGCAACTATTATACTGGTCCATATCCTGAAAGTTTCAAATTCATACAGCTTGTTAGAGCCAGCTATTCTGGAATAATTGGGGTTTGCTCTCATCTGAAATCTGAAAGTGCACTAGGCATTATCGGCTTGTGCATCCCACTGATGTGTTCCAAAAATCTAGTTTTTAACTTGACCAGCTTAACTCATGTTAAAGTATACACCGTCTTGCTTCTATCAGCCTTGTAAATGTATTATCGAGATCATATTCACAACATCACATTAGCTACATTTTTTTAAATAACATCCTTTTTATTCCAGGCAAACATTCAGAGACATGGTTTTCCACTACACTGATCAGCAGATTTGGGCATAGGAAGGACAAATGTGTCTGAAAGTAGCTGGCAGAAGGGTTAAAGTTGTGTTTTGGTTCATATCCAAGTTTCCTTGCCACACAAACAAAAAACATGGAAACAGTTGGTAAGGAATAAGGCTGTGGTTCAGCAAAGCAGTTAAGTGTGTGTTCTGGCTTAAGCATTCTACCTTTTACGGGATTTAGGTACCTGTTTAAAGTTAAACACATAGTTAAATGATTCACTTAATGCAAATGGGCAGTGAATGGAGACCTAGAAAGGTAAATCTCTCAAGTCCTTCAGTCTTGGGTCTTTGAAGCAATTTCATATTATTTTACTCATGGGACTACTTTGCTAAGCTTCATCGCAGTCCCCAAGTCCATGGGACATTACTTCCTCATTTAAAACTTAATACCGCTAAATCAGTCTATAACCACCCAACTCTTTTACACGGATGGCCCAAGGTACTTCAAAGTCATGCTACATAATCGGGCACATTGGCCAAAATGGACCTTGAAAAAGCTTTCTTCGATATCATTATGGTCAGTCACCTAAGTCATACAGCAGTGTTTCTATTTTCTGAATGGATGAGGACACAAGCTTCTCCAGCATTACAAAATTAGTATACAGTTTCATTATCTGCTCTTCATACAGGAAGCTTTGAAGTCTGCTTTTAGTCAAATTTTACCAGAAAAGCTTGATTTTTTCAAATATTCCTGGAACCTGAACACAAAAGGAGTACAAATGCAACTGATGAAAATTTGTTTAAACTTCTCTGTAACTACACAAGAGAAAAGCAGTTTCTCTGCTCCAACAGCATAACTATTTTATGCATTATATGTGCAATACTGATTTGACGTAGCTATCATCTGAAATAAGCTTCCATTCTATTTCTCCAGAAATAATTATTTACTCTAGATAAATACATGTAGAAATTCTGATGATCCTAATACTTGTTTAGCCAGCTAACTCTGTCAATTAGAAAAAAGAACAGAGTTGGCAGGTAAAAAGTCTGCAATGTTCCCAAATCAGCAGCTTTTCAAGTGAAAGACTACCCCTTCTAATCTGCAAGACAGTAAGTCATTTGTGTCACAGGTCTGAGGAAACATCCTAAGAGCATTTAGGCTTTTTCTTTAGTAAGGGAGTTAAAAAGCAACCAATTTTCTGCAAAGAAGGCTTCCCTTATTTCATGCTCAGACCATTATGGCTCAGACCACATTTCCCATCTTCTCTGCTTAGATGGGCAAGATCAGCTCCTGCAGAGCTAATCATTCAAAACTACAATGCAGCCCGACCGCTGTCATTTAGCTTTGCTGGCATCTATAGACGAACACAAAAGAGCTGGATGAAATTAAAACCACCTAAGAATGAACTTACTCTGCAAGTCACAGACTTTGCTGCTCTGAGACTGAGGTGAACCATTACAGATAAAAAACAACAGAAGATCCTGCTTTGAATTTTCCTTCTTTATATCCCATGAAAATGGATGTGATCCAAGCAGCCTGTTTCAAGAAATAATGGTTCAGTGTACCTATACACGGTGTTTAGAGAAGTTTGCACCATTTCAAATTTCACTGAGACAGTTCATAAGACAGGCCATGTTCTGGTCCACATGATATGGAGTGCCCTTGCCTCTGCAAGGTACTTCACAGACATGTTTGAGTTAGCTACCTCAACTACATGCATTATTCCTAGTGTTTCCTACAGTAGAAGTAATAGAGTACAAGCACTACCGCTCAGACAAGAGTCCGAGGTAAACATATCTGCAGTGTTAATCTTAGATACCATTGCTCTGTGTTGCAAGAGTGCTAAACAGAAGGTTCTGTAACTTCTCTTGGTAAGCTGCCCCTTCGTTGGGGTACAACATTTGGCTTGGCAGTGACAGGCAGCCCTAAAAATAAAATAGGACTTAGAGGAAAACAGGAGTACACACGGTATGCTTGCCTTTGAGGTCTGTACCGTTCAGCCTGGATGCTATGGGAACATTATAGCTGCAGTATATTCCTCCAAAATTGCATGACCTGTAGTTTTCCATTGCCACTTGCTTTTCTCCCTAAAGGTCCTAATTTAGATTCCTCTGGAGACTTCTGCATCATTCAAAAACTGGAAGAAATACCTGGTTTTGAGAAAGGGACCAAATTTTTGAGAAATAGCTGAGAATTATCAAAAGCCTGCTTTTCTAGTATAGTAGATCCCAGTGTTGATTACAAACTGAAGCCAGATTCGTATTTTAAGATGTTGCTGGTGCATGATATGACAGAGAAGCAATAACATATGTGACAACGTTACGCAGCTGTGTCACCTGCAACGCACGCTTGTTGTGTAGTAGCCTATGGGCTATTCAAGAACAGGTTAGCTAATGACACAGTGCAACACCCATGGACAACCGGAGATGTTAACACCAACTTCCTGAAACCACACCACGTATTTTTATTGCCCTTGCTGACTTCAAGCGTTTCAAAATCCCAGCCATTGGCCCAAACATTTTCTATGGCCTGTCAAAAAAACCCCAGTCACTCAATATAAAATTCAATATCAAACACGAATTATTAAGCACTACAAAGCTGAAAAACTTTTTGAAGCATGTGTGAGTACAGTGCTGCATAAACATTACTAAGGATAGGCAAAATGACTTGGAAATGTTGCCTTGTATTTTCACCCACAAGCTCAAATCCTAAAGTGAACCTTTCCTGTGATTTGACTGTGGATTGTATTCTAGAATATGTCTTTTTTACCTCTCTATTTAATGTAGGAGGTATCAAAATGCTTTTGACAAGAGGTGTCAAAATGCCACCCACAATATAAAATACAATGAAAGGTGAAATGTCTGAACTGCTCTAAATCAGGAGTATCTTCTCTGCAGATAAACAGCTATAAATGAGATCACACATCTCATCAGCAGTGCAAGAGACACATGTGGCAACACAGTAAACCTTGCAAAACTTTTCTCAGTTTCACTCAGTACCTTTTACTATCCCTTAGTAGTAGTAATAATTTTTTAAATAACATTAACAGTAAAACAAATACAAGATTCACAGTATGAATACATTGCTTTTTTAAATACTCTTTGTTTTATCACTGCTTGGTGGCTGGGGAGCTCTCCTTTAGTAAATGTACTGTATTACAATCTCTCATGGGCAATTATGTGACTGTATTACATAACAGCATTTTTTTGCCCTAGAAATAGGCTACTGCTAACATTTCACTGTACAGTTTTTATTTTCAGATTTCATTGCTGATATTATCTAGATTACTTTAGGTTAATTTCAACCTAGTAAGAAATGTGCCAATAAATTTGATCACACCATTTTAGATGTAATAGTTGCTGAACAACAATTTTGCTTCAGTCCTGTGAACATTCTGTATTCTAACATTATATTAGGCATTATTTCAAATGCTGGCAATGTGCCCAGTACTGGACAAAATAAGACACTAATGCTTAGGAAAAAAAGTACTAGTAACTACAAATCACAGTATTAAACTAATGTGTTGGCGCAGCCCCATTAAATGCCTTCCAATTTATATTAAGTAGGCACTGGGGCAATTTACAACAGTTAAGGAACTATTGTTTATTTCCAAGTTAAGTTAAAAAAAACCTCAAAAATAAAATTAATGACTTGACTAAGTGCTAGATCTTGCACTTCTTTGTCTTAGGAATAGTCTCACTGTAGCCAATGGGACTACTCGTACAAGTAAAGACTTTCAACATTTTTAAAAAACAGACCTAGAATTGTCCTGTAGTAAAAGAGAGTTTTATAAAAGTGTGATAGTCCTTGAATGTCAGTGTTCAGTAATCTAATAGCATGATACCATGCATTAATCTAGCTAGCAATTAATTATTATTTAAGTAGTAGATTATTATGTTTTCAAAATAGCCTGATGGGATAACCAATCTGATAATGATTATACAAGTGTATGTTTATTTTAGAATGTAGAGGTCACTACTCTGGCACTTTTATTGTATGGGCTAATTTCAGGTTTTTTGTTCCTAGCTTGTAGTTTGTTGCACATATGTTTGTGGATCATCATATAAATTAATGTGCTGGCAACACAATGAGGTGCTGTCTAGGTCTACTTAATAGCTTCACACTATAATAGCTGTCACTATAAACCACTGTACCATCACTGAAAGTCACTAGAGTCAGGCTTCCCCTGAGTTAACTTAGATGCCTATTTCAGGTTAAGATAAATGAAATGGCCTACAAATTCCTTTAAGCACATTAACCATAAATGATGGTTAGCACAGCTGTGGACTGCACCTTACACTGCAGCTAGGTGAAGTCCTCCCCACTCTACCAAGATATTTAACAAAACCTGTGAATGAACAAAACCGTTATAACTGCAATTAAAAGATACAGAAAGCTGCAATTTCAAAGCGTGCTATCTAACTCTTTGAAGCTGATCATGCATCTGACAGTAATGATGAAAAGAAACCTGAGACATTAAAACATGCATTCAAATCCCCAATATAAGCATGACTGTAGGCTCCTCTGTCTTTACATTTCCATCTAAGGCTATAATTCTTGACACCAAGAGCTCATAGTCTAGGTTTGCACAGCAGGATGAACCGAGCCTTTGGTGTAAAGCTTTGTAAAGTGTACTAAAATGCTTAACTTGAAGGTCTTTTGGGAACTATCACACAAACACCATAAAACCGACACACAAAAGGATGTAAATAAGCTAAGAGGGGACAGATTATTGAGTGTCTTTTGAATTCTGGGCCAGAAAAGCCCCGAGTCAAATTCCTACTGATACTAACACCAAAGGAGTTATGTCAACAGAGAACTCGGTCCAGTCACTGCGCTCAAAAATCATCAGAGATTTTCTGTTCCTCAGGAAACTTATCTTTGCCTGAGCCCTTCTAACTGGATGGTAACATGGCACTCCACCAACAAACCACACTTGCGTTTCCACTAGGGGCTGCAGTTAAACCCAAATTCCTCTGATAAGGTCCCAAAGTCTCTCAAGCCAAACAGTCTGAAAAGAAGTCATGTGCCTTTGCTTGCTCAGAAACTAACAGTACTGTTAACAGAAAGCCAGAGATTTTTAGAAAAATGTGTTGTACATACATGTTTGGTTTTTCTAATAACGTTTAAAGCTTTTTATTCAGCTGTTTATTTTTCTATGAAAGAACAAACATTTTTTCAAATGACAGAATATTTCTTCTTATCCACTCCTAATTAAAATAGGACGTGAGGGACTCAGTAAAAACACAGTCATAAACCTGTGTGGGAGATTTCTTTTTTTTTTTTATCCCCAAAAGTGAATATGTTGAGAAAGCTATGAGCCATGAAAATGGTAATATTGTATCAGGCAGCAGTAGCAGAACCAAAAAAGAAAGGGACAATAGCCTCAATCTTTTGGTAGTGCCCTTTTATTCTCTGTTTAGTTGATGTAAGGTATTAGATGCAGCCAAATGGATGTACAAATAGTTCATGAAATCTTGTTCTTCATGAAATCAAACCAGGGGTGTTTGCCACTGGCTTTTATAGAGAAGCATTTCCTCTGCTGCGAATCAGGAAGAAGAGGATAACCTTCTAGTATTTCTTAATTTAGCAGCTGCAGTTGCAGCAAGGTTTTAAAAACTTGTTTGCCAAATATCATGGGCAGGAGTGTCAAACTAGACTAAAGAAACAAGTTTTGAACTAACAGAAGAGATGATGACATAACCTTCTTCAAAAAAGTTGTGAAAGATTCTTGAACAAGCACACCTCCTCTAGTAAATAACTCGTCTTGGATGCTGAAAATGAACTGAAGGCATAGAAAAAAAAAACCCTCTTCAGTTTTAATGAGCCCAAAAGCAATCCAATTGTATCTATTTATATAGCAGGAATGGCTCTGAATATACTCTACCTGGGCCAGCATCTATATTACAGTTCTGTCTATTTTTAATCTCCTAATATGAAATATAGATAGGAAAATTATATTTGAGCAGTGGTTCTTTTGGCAAACATTAACTAAAATTAATTAAACTTTTGATGATATTCCTTCTCCTTTCCTTATTCTTTGTTTGTCCACTTCTGTGTAATCATGCAATATAATTTGAGGATCCTCTGTGAATGTATGAGCGAATGGTGGAATACAAACTCTGTCTAGATTATTAGGAGCTGATGACTTTGTCACTTTCAAATGGAAAGATAAATTGTTCTAGATGTGCTGTGAAGTTACAGATTAGATCTCTGAATGGTGGGGTCTGAATTCCACCTGGACAAACAGGTCATAATTTCTAAAGATTAACAGAACCATTATCAGTCCAACTTATTTTTTTCTCATGTCTGCAGCATAAAAATTGGATTCTGAAGACACTTCAAAGTTAGCAAAGGCGTAATAACAGCTTCAGGACAGGAAGGGATCATTTAAGTCACCGAGTCAGCAAGCTCAGAGATGTGCAGCATCTACACATAACGGGTTATTTAAAAAGTCATATGAAATAGGTATCACAAGTTATTTACTACAAAAACGTTTGCATAAAGCCCTTGATCTGATGAAATGTGACCAATATTTTTAAGTGGAATTGTAAAAACAGCTTTCCAGGCATTATTCAAACGTAAGTTTTTAAATTACTCTATATTTTCCATATATATACACATCTCTCCTACTGCACTAGAGTTTCCTGGTGCTAATATGTCAGTTTAATACAGTAAGTGTTTAAAACTATTATAGAGAAAAAGAGCTTAGCTCACAAAACAAAACTGCCCATTGCTACAATCTTAAACTACATTATGGATGTATGGCACACACTGTTCAGTATAATTTCAGTGCCTCGGCTCCTTATGGTATCAATGGAGAGAAGCCAGCACATCCAGCTGTCAGTGCAGGATATCTGAGTTAGTTGAATAAACTTAGACAGTATCAAGGACCCTCTCCTTCTTCCTCACAAAGTAAAAATGCAATATAATTCCATATGTGATTATTTATTTAACAAAAAAAAACCCCAGTTTTATTGGAATACATGAGAAGTACTTGTTTCATGCATTCAGCCCAAGGAAGATACTTTTTATGCTGGATAAAAAAGCACTACAAAAGGAAATGCCTCTTTTTTTAGAAAATACTTCCATTCTGCCATCATGCTTAAAGCTAAGCTTCAAGTGCTTTGCTAAACAGTGGCTTAAATATGCATGTTGTAAAATTATGAGAAGTACGAAACACCAAAACTCTGTTAATTAAACTGTGTGGAGCGATAAGGCTGTTTTATACTGAAGCATCCAAACTGTTTTCTTGAAACTACAGGCCTTGTATCCATTTGCAGCCAAAAAAAATACTTACTGATTGCAGAGTCATAGGAGGTTGAATTGTGTTCATCTCGGATAAGAGGAAATGGTGACAGGTAAGCATGTGTACAGTTCTTAGAAGGTGACTGGTTAGCTAAAAGTGAAAGAAAGCTAAAGATTAATATTTTACTGCCTTAACAATAAAATATTTTAAGCCTACTCTTCAAATGGGCAAACTGAGTTTTGTAGGTCAAGATTCCAGGTTCTTTCCCAGGCAATAGCTTTACAGTGGATTTTGCTTTGGTAAGAGATACCAGCCTTGTTAGCCAGCCAAGGATATTCCTTAAAGGGCAACACAGATTTGTACTATGGGAACAGTAAAGCAGCCTTGCCGAAGGCAAGGATCTGGCACACTGCAATTTATATGCAATGCATACATGTGCTTTTATATGCATACGTACCTTTCTCTTGTGAGAGTTAATTATGTCTGTCTCATTATTGCATGTCCCACAAAAAAAAAAAAAAAACAACCAGGAAATTACTTTTTCTCTTGTTAAAGAACATGAAAAATATCAAGCATCTTCAGAAAGTCTGCTGTCTCAACAAATATGAGTTTAGTCTATGGAATCAATATCCCGCGAGAAGGGTTATTTCACTCTGTATTAAATGCTTATAAAAAATCACCATCCTCCTTGTGAAAGATAAAGGCTGACTATAGCTTAAACCACATTTAAATATCAGATTCCTGGCCACAGAATTCTCCAGATAAATAACAAGGGGAAATTAACTACAGTGAATATTATATTTTTCATCTAAGACCAAGCAACATATTTAGCAAATGTGGGTTACTGAAGTCAAATTTGTATGATGGCATCTGGTTTTCACAAGGATTGTGGAAATCTTGCAATAAGGAGAGGGAGGTCTGTACCTCAGAGGTAGGGTCAAAGCCTGCAAAACAAGTTTTAACTGACCTCTTCTTCATGGGAGATTTTTGTTATAAAATACTATCTGATCTTCCAGAATCCTGGCATGTAGTGAAAGAAAGCAAAGGATCATCTGTGAATTTAGTAGAGGGATTTTTTCTGGAGATGATATGTCCTACACCACTTTCACAGTGGAATTGCCCACGCCCTCCTTAACCCACTCATAGAATTAGTTGGAGAAACTCTCCAAGCAAAACTTCATGGACCACCCCAACCACTAAGCTCTTTTCACCTACGTTACGGAAATAAACTGTTTAACAATAAGTGGCAACAAACTGTCCTGATAAGAATAGACTCAGGTTAACAGGACAGCCATAACACTCACAGCATAAGTTGATAGTTAAACATGTATTATTTTGTTCCAGGGTTTCCTTTAGTACAGATTACAAAAGCATTTGTCAATAACTTAATTTACGGTAGCTGAAGAACCTGATCACCAAAGAAGCCATGTGAAATCCAGTGATTCATAAGATGGAAAAAACCCCCACAACGATTTTGAGAACTACTGTAGATAATATAAAAGGAAAAAGTTACTTACTATACCAGAAATTCCACATGCTGGCATTATTCTCTCCTACATTTCCACTAAACCAGCACCTCCAGAAGAAACCTTCATGATGGAAAGTGGCCTTCTCTCCCTGCAGGGTGGGGGGGAGGGGGAAAGAAGCCATTATCATAAAATTTTTAAATGCTGAAAGAATCAAGTTCAACTGAAATAGATATTGAGGTAAAAAAATGCTACTGTCACAATGAAACACAGCCTGTCTGAATATATACATGACAGTTAGCTATAGCATAACTGAAGTTATACTTCCCTTGAAAGACTGTCATTTGTGAATACTACTCTGGGAATATGACAAAGTCATTTTAGAGTTTATTATAGCTGGTTACAACAGGTTCTGAAGCAGGCTTGTAAGCCTCCAGAGGGTCAAAATGAGTATATTCAAAAGTTCATACAGAATTAAATGCTTACAAAATAAACACATCCAAGAAACCTACGTATGTAATTCTTATTATAAATAAAAATGTCCATACTAACCCCAGCATCTTCAGGTGCTTTTGAACACCTTCCTCTTTCTGTAGCAAGAAGCCAATAATCAGTTCCAAATGCCACTAAAAAAAGCAAAACCCCCAGAGCCGCAAAGAAGCCTCCAAAGAATATCCCCACACTCAGTTTCATTATTAAAGTTATCTTAAAACAAAACAAAACAAAACACCAAAACACTGCTTTTTTAATTACTTAAAAAGAAGCAGTAAAATAAATAAATAAAATATTTGGGAAAGTAACTAAAAAGCTGTTTGGAGAATATAGCTCATATCTGAAGAAGTTTCTCTTCAATTGACTTTCTGCCTGTGTTTCCCAATGCCCTGTGAGTTGATTTGCGTCTCCTAATTTGTGTTCCATGTGGCTGACTCAAGCCTGACAGATGAAAAGGGCCTTCTATTTTAGGACACTGATGGCACAGCTTCATTCTGTTTCTCTGTCTGGGCAAGGCCAGTCAGAAATAGCTGACCTTCCCCTAACTAATCAGGGATTGACTTGAAATATTATTACAGCTGGTGCATCAACATCAGTGGAGATGGCGATGCAATGGCTCTGTCCGTCCACGTGAACTGTGCTACAGGGCACACACAAGCAGCAAGGACTTCCAAAGTTCAGGCTTGGTAGTGAATGTTTCCTTGGTCGCTAGCAGGGAAAGAAACACATGCAACACTTTGGAAGTTACTGCAAATCATGTTAATAAATGAAGGCTGAGATTTTATTATGGAACTTTGAAAACATGGTAGCCAAATTGCAGAGATGCCTTTGAAAAATCCTGACTTCTATTACAAATCCAGTTAGCGTTAAAAATCTACATCTTACCCTTAAAGTAATAGCTTTAACGACACTAAACGAAGCATTTAACTTCTTTATTTATTCAGATGCATCTTACCTGCATCTATCACAAATCCCAGCTTCTTTATCTTCTTTCTTTATCAGATGATAAAGAAACTTCAATCTTTTAAAAAAATACACTTTCCTATACGTGTGCTTTGGTCATTTTGGAAGGTGATGAGGTAACACATTTAAACTCTAAGGACTCGCTGCACAAGAAGGCAGCTTTTCCAATAACTTCTTTTCATGCCAAGCAGGCCTTCCCAAACATCTCTAGTGGATTACAGAGCATGCTCCTGTAGAGATCTGTTGAGTTCATAACGCACCAGATCCTGCAGTCCTTACCCAATAAACTTCCGCTGGTGTTACCTAGCACTAGAGTAGGAAACATTCCACTGGCTTCCCATGCTGGGAAGCTCTGGGACCAAGAGAAAGATGAAGTCACTTTACTCCAGATAACATTTGTCACAAAATTTTATTGCAACAGACTTATGTCTCCAGAGGGACTCCTACTTCCAATAGGCCGGTATCCTTTTGGACAGTGCAGCAGTGTGCTGAAGGACAGCAAGGAAAAGACTGTTTCTACCACCTTGCCTTATTTCCAGACAAATGAACCGAGATGTGCCCTGTTTTTATAATACATTATCTGCCTAACGCCACATTCCCATTTGTTTCAAGTCATATTTTATGCAAACCTGTTACTATACTAGCCTCATACAAAACCACATCTAGTATTTTGTGGCCTTTTTGCACAGCACAGTCTCAGTGTATGCAGAACAGTAAATGAATTTTTGGTCAAACAGACTCTTTTTGCCATATTTGCTTCCCCTGACAGCCAGTGATGCCGTTCACTTTGCTATAGCAGAAAGCGATTTTTGGAAACATCTCTTTGGAAAGTGATGTCTTATTGTTCTTTATTGAAGAAAAATCTTCAGGAAAAAGAAGAACACATAGAATGTGCTAGAAACAAAAATAAGGTATATTTCAGAAAATAATTACCTGCAGATTAGAATAATACTTCAGCTTTTGGTGAGCCCTGAAGTGGTCGGGCAGTTGGAATAGAAGATTGTTGTGGGTCCCTACCGATCGAACTATTCTATTCTATTCTATTCTATTCTATTCTATTCTATTCTATTCTATTCTATTCTATTCTATTCTATTCTATTCTATTCTATTCTATTCTATTCTATTCTATTCTATTCTATTCTGTCCAAAATAGAGAGAAAAACAAACAAACAAACAAAAAAGGTAGGACTCAGTTCAGGACTAATGTGCCCAAATTCAGACAATTTCAGGAGTTAGATGTTTTTCCACTATAATCAATAGCAATCTAGTCAATACAGTCAGTGGATCCTGGAGAGCAGTTCAGCACAACCTAGATTAGAATCAGAGAGCTCATTTCAAGCACTCAGGCAGACACCTAGCTCTGGATCTCAGCTGCCACTGTCATATTTCTGTCCCAGTTTTAACCATATCTGCCAGCCCCATGCAGGGGTCTTAGGTACCCTCTTTCCCCTCAAATGGCACTAGAAGCCTACGTGATGGTGACCGCATCAAGCCTGGACAGAGGGATACAGTTGCCTTACTGATATCTCCTGCCATTGGATGCTCCAGGATGTCTAAAGCATCCATATTTGGCAGGTAGGTATGACAAGGGACTTAGAGCTCTGAGACCCACACGTTTCTTGAACGACAGCTACAGGCCAGGTTCACACCACCTGAAAGTGATGCTAGATACCTCTGTTTAGATGGCTGGAACCAGTCTCCATTAGCTGGTCAGGTTATTCTGGAGGCACTACTGATTGTTTTAACCAGACCTCCATCGACTATAACAGCAGCACAGATCCCATTTCACACAGAGATGTCTGAATGCAAAGGTCTTAATCTGGAACTGAATCCCACTCAGTGGGCTGGAGCTCCCAACCATTTTGCGCTTGTATGTGTGGCCTTACAAAGCATTGGCACAAAGCTCAAGAAACTTTACTCAGTGAAATCCAGAGATGCAGGTAGTTGTGATATAAACAAAATCAATGATACAAAGTTCTTCATGACAGCCATTTAAAAAAAAAAAAAACAACAGATAAAATTTCATTACTTCTGATGTCCTGTTTAACATAACACCATTTAGCTCATCTTAAATAATGTGATTTTTCAGCATTATAGGATACGTGTTTATAACCTCCAAAACACCAGCTGCACAGCTCGTTATATGACTACTGCAAAAGATGCAAACCTGAGTTTGGTGAATTTTGACAGTGAAAATAATAAAAATACTTTTCACTCTCATGCTTTAGTCTACAAATCTCAAAGCTTTCTTCAAAGTTGGTTATGCACTGCTATTCATACCTGTAACTAAGGAAACTGTGGTTCACAATGGTGAAGTGATTTTCTCAACGTTACATCAGAAGTAAAAAGAGAACTCCAGCCACCTGACTCAGCCACTGACCCACAAGAATAAAAGAAATAAAACGACTGGTTTCAGTCTTATTGCACCTACTTGGTGTCAGGTCAGAAATAAGTCAGTGTCTCTGTTAACCCATTTCTTCATGAGAGTAACTTACTCTCATGAGTAGCTTCACTGAAATTAGTTTGCATGAAAAGTTTCACTGAATTCAAATGACAGCCTGTGCAGTACAAGTATTTATTTTTAATATACTGCACATGCACTCTGGTCTGAGTTTAGCATGTTCATCCTGAGAGGATCTAATGTAATTACTCTCTTTTATATTTATGGCACGTTCTCTGGCAGTGCTATCTTCCAGATTCTCTAACATCTCCAGTATTATGCCTGGCTATGTCAGGAATGAATCAGAAGCCATGTTAAGACTCGTTATGTCAGCTTAAAAAATTCATGTTATCCACTACTTGAATACTCACAGAAAGTCTCAGGTCACTTTTTCTTCAGTTAAATTAAATTCTGAAGGTTACTCAATAGAAAAGAGAAAGTTTCAAGGCAGGGAAAACAGGGCCAGGTTATCAAGCCAAAAAATATTGATTATTATTCTGAATCTTAAACAAGGTAATTCCACAACTCCTTCCAAAACTCCTGAATTTCTACAGAAAGACTGGCATTTTAAAACCAAAGTGATTTAGCCAAATTTATCCCTACTATGACAATGAAGTAATTAGATAAGTTTTAATATACACTCAGTTTGGCCAATTAAGCCCAACATTCACTGATTTTGTTGATTCTTAGTGTGAAGATTGAGGGCCCCCACATAATGGATGGATTGCAATCTCATTTAACAAAGCTGGCAAAAGTTTTATGGTTTTATTTCCGTGCACCTTCCAGATAGGTAGGGCTAAACTCCTAAACCTCCATATTTGATTTATGTATCTAAATAGCTCCAGCTTCAACATAGTATCTGAGCCCCTCCTTGTATTTAAAAATAGAAAAGAAGAAAAAAAACAAAACAAAACAATAGCAGGCTGTCTCTTTCTTCCTTTTCTATCTGAAGGAGAAAAAGCTTGATTAGTTCATGGGAGGAGGAGGTTGTTTATTTGCTTGTTTATGTTTGTGTGTGATTGAGTAAATGTTGTATGTGTATGTTTGGAATTGGCAGGCAGCTCCTTATCTGTGCTGGCAGATATGTCCATGATCTAAAAACAGCCTTTTAGAACTGGCTGCATGTCTCACTCACTATACACCAAGAAAAAATTTCAGCAGCTGCCTCAGAGCTGAGTCCTTCTGAGACCTCGCTGCCCATTTACTGTTGAAGAAAAACATTTTGAACAGCAATGGAGTATCTCACCTGCTGATTCAGATCCTCATCCCGTCCATCCTCCCCAGCCGGGCAGGATGTTATCCATCGCACCTACACAATCAATCGTCAGCAGCGTGCTGGGCAGACATACAGGGTATAGTACACCTTGTCCATTAAATCTTTTGCTGGGATTCATCTTACCTAACACTAGACAGCTGCAGGGTAGCTGTCTCCAATTGAGCTGGTCACCTCAGGTTTCCTTTACAGTCATATTGGCACTTTTATGGCAGTCCATCTGACCTATTTTTGGATGACTACTTCAATGTGCAATGAATCACACCCTAAAAGCGCAATTACATTTTTTTCTCTCTCTCCACTGACTACAAGGGGGCCTGGAATAACTAGTTTGAGATGCGACCACTTTAATCTTAATACTACAGTAAATCAGGTCAGAAATCACAGAATCACAGAATGATTGAGGTTGGAAGGGACCTCTGGAGGTCACCTGGCCCAATCCACCTGCTTAAGCAGGACCTGGTTGCCCAGGACCATGTCGAGGCAGCTTTTGAATATCTTCAAGGCTGGAGACACCAGAAACTCCCTGAGCAGCCTGTGCCAGTCCTGGGTTGCCCTCACAGTAAAAAAGTGCTTCCTGATGTTCAGAGGGAACCTCCTGTGTTTCAGGTTGTGCCCATTGCTTCTGGTCTGTCACTGGGCACGACTGAACAGAGCCTGGCTCTGTCCTCCTCATACACTTTCTTCAGGTATTTATACACATTTAAAGGATCCCCCTGAGCCTTTTCTTCTCCAGGCTGAACTTCCCCAGCTCTCTCAGCTTTTCCTCATAAGAGAGATGCTCTAGCCTCTTCATCATCTTAGTGGCCCTTCATTGGACTCTCCTCAACAAGTTCATGTCTCTCTTGTACTGGGGAGCCCAGAACTAGACCCAGCACCAAGTGTGGCCTCACCAGTACTGAGTAGAGAGGAAGGATCACATCCCTCAACTTGCTGGCAATGCTTTGCCTAATGCAGACCAAGATAGCATTCACCTTCTTTGCAGCAGGGGCACATTGTTGGCTCATGTAAAACCTGAGTAGAGATTGCAGAGACTCTACACGTGAATGAAATCAAGCCATTTTGAACACAGGTATCATCACTAAGACATTAATTTCATATGAGCTCTACTAAACTCATGAAGAGATAGATGATGGTAACTACCCTTCTGACCTAAGGACAGAAGCAACCCATATCCCAGCAACAGCTTCAACAGGAACTCTAATAAACCAACATGAACAATCCTCTTTATGGACCATTATATCCACACGCATTTATGTATCCAGGGATTATATCACACACGCTGCTTATTTACTGTGTGGGAGGCAATGAAAACTACAGCCTCTCCCTCGCAGTTCTATCAGCACAATCTGGTGCAACACACGTCTGCAGGAACATGTGGTACACTTGCAGCCACCCAGACAAACAAAGCTAGAGGTTGCATATCCCATTTGGACCCTGCCTCACCCCGTCTCTGCGTTCAGGTCTTTGACGCTCTACAAAGCATCACAGAACGGAAGAGAAAACTTTAGTATGACTGAGTGGGTCACTCTGTTTCACGTATCCCATTCTGCAATGTTTTACATTAAATCTACATTGCAGGTAAAAAATTTCAGAAGGTACAATATTTTCAAATTGAGTCATGATATTGATTCAAGTTGTGATGAATATATGTCCCTGCAAGAATCATCAGAGGTACAAGAAGGTGCATCTGAATTCCTCATATCCTTGATGAGTGCTCTGAATTTTTCTTACACTTGTTAAGAAAGCCAGGCCAAAGCCATTAATGTTTCCTGCTTTAAAGAAATGACTTATCCCTCTGTGCAATTTATACAGAAATGAGTGAGTTGCCTAATTTTAGGAGGTGTTTCAGGCAGTTTCCCATGGAAGCAGTTAATGCACCTGCACACCAGAAATAGTCGGAAATTAAGAGTTGCACCCTCCTTTAATGTTTCTATTGCTGTTTTACACGTGCCCTTTCACAGCAGGAAGGTATGATGAATGTCTGAGGCGGTAACTCCTTCCACCTACTGCACGGACACTTTAATACACATTTTAGGATTTCATTCAGGAAGCCTGAGGAACTAGCTTCCAATCCTTTCTGTACACTTCCAGCTTCTACAGAGCTCCTAAGATTTAAAAAAAAAAAAAAACAACCTCAAAACAAAACATAGGCTCTGTGTGTGTGTGTGACATAAGGGTACTGTAGTACAAGAAATGGATTAGAGTCAAAAGGAGTCATCCAGGCCATCCTCTGCTCCAGAGCAGTATTAGTAGTATCTAAACCACTCATAGTGTATTTATTTTATCTGTTAAACACAAATTGAAAGAAACATGGAAAGCTACGTGGTCTTAGTTATGCTGCCATGGAAAAAATCCAGAAGGTAAGAACTAGGCCCAACGCCTGAAATAATTCTTTCCTTTATCAAGGTTTTTAGAAATGTTTTCTAAGTCACTCTGTTACGCTCACCAGCACTTGCAGGTTTGAGGATGGAGTCAATTAAGAAGGCTTCTTTCCACATTCCTTACATCTGCAGATCTTTTCAGAGAGATTACACTTTAAATGTCTTTAAGATTAACAGCAGTTTCCAAACTCAAGTTCATTTACAGTACCTCTTAAATTGTTCTGGATCACTGGATTGTAATTTTTTCTACCGGGCTCAATTTGTATATGAAAAGTTGAAATGACTGTTGAATGTTACCCTAATGATCTGAAGCAGTAAACCAGAATGAAATAAGTCATTGTTAGATTCACTACATCTGATGACAAATTGTACATTTGGGGGTCTTGACCTTACCTATTTGTAATGAAGGAATCCAAGAATATGTTCCATTTAACTACAGTAAATTGCTGTAGTTGTCTTAGATCTGTCTTACAAAAGTATTTTACAAACTTTATTTAAGAATTTATAAGGTTTAAAATTTTCTCCCCTGTTGAAGGAATGCAAGGATCTTTTTTTTTTTCAAAACTTTGTTACATTTCAGGTTACTCCCATCACTTTCACTTTGTCATGGCTTGGAGCACACTCAACCACATAGCTGTCTGAGAAAAGGCAGCTGCAGGCTGCCTCAACCCCTTGCTTGGAAGGCGACACCAAGCGTTTGCCACAGTGGATGTTTTTAGTAAAGGATTGCAGACCCTTCAGCCCTCTCCTCATTAGCAAAATGAACCTCAGACATTCTCTCCCGGACTAGTTCTCCTCCATTCATAATCTGAGGCAAGAACAGCTCACTAGGGAAGGCTGAGGACAGTCCGATCTCTGGCAGCCCAGCACTGTAAGAAATGTTCTTTCTGCCATTAAAATGCATTTTTTTTTCTTTTTCTTTAACCCTCTCCATTTATTCATCATTGATCTTCAATTAGGACAGCAGAACTAGACACAATGTTGCATTAAACATTCAGACCAAATAACTGATACCATTGTTTTCCTGCTTTTCTACTTCAGGTTCCTCTATTCTTATAAAAAACTGGAGTTCGCTTTTTGGGCCACAGAATAGCAATAAAAACATACGGTCACTGGTTATCTACTACAACTACTAAGTTCATTTCATAATCACTGACTGCCACAACACATGTGCAACCCTTATGCGTGCATCACGCTTTGTTTCTAGCTGTGCCTTTACACTTAGAATATAAATAATTCATGAAAGCTGAGTACTCAGACTGTGTTGTGATAGTAGTCTACATAATTTCCCATAAAATCAATAATTTAGATTCTATCTCTTCTTGCAGGTCATGGAAAAAGCGTTAGAAATGAGAAGACCACCTAGACTTACCCTTTTTTCCAGGGAAGATTATCCATTCACAAATACAGTCTGGAGATATATCAAACAATTCTGAATCCACATGCTGTTTGCCATTTCTGAGTATGTATTGCTCTACTGTCTTTAAGAATCATCCAGTAACAAGTCAAACAGCTTAAAGTAGCCATGAGTCAAATACCTTAGAGTAATGTAAGTGTGCTATATTGATAGCATCATTTTAATCAAACAATGATGTAATTCTGCCCCCAAAGATATCAGACTGGTTCTGTTTTCCTTAAGACTGTGATAAAAGGTCTTCATTGTATTTCATTCCTTTAATTGTTAGTAAATTCCCTTATCAGTCATACCATCCCTTTATCTGGGAACATTATCTTAAGATTTCTTTATTTGGGAGCCTTTATCTTAGATTTTGTAACTGCAATGACAGAACATGAGTGGAAACCTCTGAGGTAGCAGGAACCATCTGCCTTCAGTTCGAAGGCAATGGAGATATTTGCCATGTTACTATATATAAATGCCTTTTTATTAATATATTATGTAAAAGTAAACATGTAATATGCTCAATTGTTTAATAATCTAATCAAGTTTGCCAGGACAAAAGCAGTAAGAGATCTGTTAAAGGAAGACACACCTATATATTTTCTAAATACTTTTTTTCTCCATGAACAGTGTTATTGAGGCAGCAAAAAGTTCAGTTATTCTCTGCTTTACAAGCCATTCTGCATGGAGGTAGCTTGAAATAATAGACAAAACTAAAAGAGAGTTTTCATTGTCAGGGAATTCAATATTCCTGCCTACAATATTTTGTCCCCATTATATTAGATCATTTTGATCCTCCAAATCTGAGAATGAAGAATTGTTAACTCTGGTTTCTGAGACTTATAGCAGAGACTGAATTTACATAGAACCTCATAAATTTCACTTGGGCTTAGTGTTTGCACAAAAGTCAATCTGCGTTGTACCCCAGGAAGAGTACCTAAACCCTTGCAACATCCTTTAATCATACTCCTCTTCAACAGCTTCCTCTGATAAATCTTCAGGCCCTTTCCATTTCTTCTATCAGAGTTAAAATTAGTGCAATATTGAGCAGACAATGTAGTGCCAATTCCCATGACGCTCTAATATTTCAATATCTTGTAACCATTTTGTCCATTTCAGAAGGAATTGTATGCAACTGTGATCTCCATTAATGTTATATCCAGAATTTAAAAAATCTCACTGAGAGTATTTGTTATACAAAGTGGCCTCAGAGAGGTAAATTAATGGGATGTATTGGTTAAGCCAACTATAACATATCACAGTCACTGGAATATTAAACAACTGAGTTATTCTGGAGACTCTGATAACACCTCCCTATACATATGCTAGGCTAAGCTTTGCTATCTTATAAATAAGCTGCATATCTAGGAATATCTCTTACTTTCCCTTTTTGGGTTTGGTTTGGGCTTTTTTTGAGCTTATTTCTTCATAACCATAAGGAAAACCACATTCTTCCTTTTTTATTACCTAAATCTGCTGAAGACCCTCGATCCTGTAATATTTATTTCTTCTGAAAACATGAAGATAGAACTGAAGTTATCCTATTATCAGTTATTGATTGACCATTCTCACACTTTATCAACCGGTGCTAACTTTTTAAATTTGAAAGTCATCATCATTTTTCAAAAGCAGCTTCTTACTGATAATTAAAAAACAAGTTAAAGCATCCCCTGTCCCTTTATGCACTTTGGGTTGTTTTTTTTTAAGTATTTAAAACTGCAGCCCTTTCACGGATACCTGGCCTAGCAGCTATGTAAAAAAAAAAAACCAAAACAAAACCAACAAAATAATAATCCCCTCTGTCTCCAGCATAAAGGTATTTTGAATGCGACACTCGCTTCTACCTGTGCAGCTCAGGGATTTAAGAATGCCATTTTACTTCTTTGGATGCAAATGCATTACAACATAATAGCCATCTGCAACTCCAGCTATCCCCGACTTGAAGAGAAACGCAGCACAGCTGCGTAAGTGCTAAGCAGAAAGAGGGATGCCCTTCTTGCCTGGCTTGGTACCACAACCACCAGCCACGTAAGAAGGCAGGAAAATGCTTCGCCACTTGATGAAGGCACCGGGCTGAGCCCCGTGAGAGGGCTGAGAGACACAGCAGTGGTGGGACACAGCCGCTTTTCCCCACGAAGGAGGCAGGCTCACTGGTGCCAAGGTTTAAAAGTAATCTTTCTACAGCAAATGAGAGAACAGTGCAGGGGAGAGAACACGTTACCATGTTCCTAGGGCATACAACTGTCTCTAAAGCCCCTCCACCCTACCTAGCCCTTCCTGCTTTCCTTAGAGCCTCAGGCCCTGAGGTGACTGGTTGCAAAACTCTCCATTTACACACAGGCAAGAAGAGGCAGGAGGGGCAAAGTCCTACAGATGGTGGGGGGCGGCAGAGATCCCGATGGCCTCCGAAACCTGCGAGGATCCTTATTCCTCCTCCTCCTCGCGTGAAGAAAAGGAAACCCAAAGAATACACTCGTTAACGCAAACACAACACCGCACTTCGCCCCTGCGGCCTGGCCTGCCCCGCCGCCGCCATGTTCCCGCCGCGCCGCCGGCAGCGCGCATGCCCAGCGCCGCCGGCCGCCACGGGGCGCGGGCCAGGGGCTGCCGTTGGCCGGATGGAGGAGGAGGAAGATGAGGAGGATGGAGGCCAGGGAAGCCCGGCGGCATCTGTCCGCTTCGTGCGGTGCCTTTACGTGGTGGGCTTCCTGGTAAGAGGGGCGGGGGGGAGGGGGCAGGGTGCGGCAGTGGCGCGGCCCGGGGCGGGCGGCCGTGCCCGCCAAGGGAAACTCCCCCACCCCCTTCGCCGCCCCGTGCTGGCAGGCGGCGGCGGAGGGGGGGCGGCTCCGGAGGGGGGGCGGCTCCGGAGCCGTGAGGTCCCCTCAGGGCCGTCAGGAGATGGTGCAAAGCCGCGGTCGGGCAGACGCCCCCTCCCCGCCACACACACACACACAGGGACACACACACCTGCCGCCCCCGTGCCCAGTGCCTCTGCCTGGCTGAACCCCGGGGGCGCCGGCGGCTCCCCCGTTGCGCTCTAGATAAGGCTGCTGGGTTTTGAGGTACCTCACTTTAACTGCAGTTTTTTGGGGGGGAGTCTGAATGTTGGCTTGTAGCGGCTGCATTGTTTTATCCGTGCAGCGTGATACAAAGGGGTCATTTTTACCCTGTGAATGCAATGGAATAGCGCAGCGCCCTTAAAGACGAGGGTTACCTTCTGCTTATCGGAGAGCTGCTCCTTGTTTCCTTGAAATACCAGTGGCTGGTGTAAACTAAAAACAAAACAAATAAAAAACCCAACACTCCCCCCCAACAAACAAACACAAGCCAACCAAAATGAAATAAAATTTAAAAAAAAAAGCAAACACAAAACCCCTTTACTTTTTCTAGGAAAAAAAAATCCTTACAGAAAGAACATGGTGTATAGAATTTAAAGAGGGTTTGTATTCTGTAGTGATTCGTGAGCCCTGGGAAGGTGCAATATAATTCCAGCAAATACTCCAGGAAAAGTTGTGTTAGAACAAGCTTTGCTTCTTAGCTCGCTTCTAAACATTGTGGATCTCCAACCCTGTAGTACGTTGCTGACACTGAGCTGGCGTACACAAATCTACCAAGAAGTGGGTGTCCTTTTAGAGGATGGTTGAAAGTGTGGTGAAATGTCATAATAAAGAGCTGTTGCCTGTGATGTCGGCTTCCTATAACCAAGGCAAGTACAGCACAGTTATCTTTCAGCATGAGAAATTATAGGTGAAATGAGAAATAACTAGCCATCAGAGGATAGTGGTTAATGGGTCTTGCTCTGCCTGCATGCCTGTGACAATTCCAGTACTGCCAGGCTATATTCTGAGACTCGTTCTTTTTAATGCCTCTATCAAAGACCTGGACTAGGTCATTGAACCTCTCTTCAGGATTGCAGGTGACACCTAATATTGTGTTATTGAAGATGTTCATAAGTTATGTGCTGTGTTTGCTCACGCTGATTTATTTAATAATGATTCTAACCTTGTAAGTCTCAACTTCAACCATCAAAAGATACTTAATGACAGACTGAGCATTTACTTAGTGATACACCTTGTCACAGTTATTCAGGCTTTGGGCGTACTATGAAAGGCTAGTCTAGTTCAACTCAAGCAGTTACTGATAAAAGGTGATCTTGCTCCAATACATCTTCTGTAAGCCTCCTCTGAAATAGGACACTGTATGCTGTGCCAGACAGTAGTAGTGAAAGAACTACTGGGTCAGTGTGGTTAGCTTAACAAAAGATAAAAAATCAAAAGGAATGAGTAGGAGATCCTTGTACTGTTCTGGATGGGCAGTGTCCTTTGCCCTCCTTTTACAGAACGTTGTTCATTTATGCTTTGCTCTTTTTTTTTTTTCATGTTTCTTTCTTTTCACTACATTTCTTAAGTTATACACAAAGGCAGTCTGTAAGTAGGTTTAGATCTACCATAGCTTCTTCCCCATTGTGGTTAAGTGTTAAAATACTGTAGATTTTCCAAATATACTGTCTTTGTACAAGTAAAAATTATTTTAAGGTGATTGAAATTTCAAACTACTTTGAATTTAAACAGATAAGGTTTAACAGATAAGGTTTAATATACATTAAAGGAATATTTAAAATTTAAATATATATCTTCAGAATGACTGTATCTGGAGGGCAAAAAGGGTTGCTATTTTCATAGTTTTAACTCCTCTGTGAGGCAATCCTTTATCTTTCAGTTTGTGTGTTTTTGTAATTTTGTACAAACTGGATGCATTGTAGAGGTTACAACATACCACAATGGCCATGAAAAATTTTCTTTTAATCTTGTATTGGTATAGAAATAATTTATTTTGTTTTTGAATATTGACTGTTATTAAGCCAGGTTGCCATCATCTTTGTAAAAATGATCAGTTATTAAAACTTTTGCTGCCTTCTTTTCAGGATTTATTTGGTGTGAGCATGGTTGTTCCATTAATGAACCTTCATATCAAATCTCTAGGAGCAAGTCATACAGTTGCTGGAATAATAGGTGAGTTACAGTACTTGACTGATTTATCAAAGAATAAGGTAATGTGAACTGGATTATGCCTTATTGCAAATTGGACACTGTAAGATAATTCTTCTTTGCTAGTAGAATAATAAAAAGTATGGCCAATTTGCAAGTAAAACTGCAAGGGCAGCCATGCTGTGTTAGACCCAAAGACCTGTCCAAACTTGCATATTGACAATAGTCAAAAGCAGGTGCTTGGGAAAGAGCATTCTTGGAAAGAACAGGTAAGTCTTGCAGTAGTACTTGTACAGGTGCATTTCCAGCAACCAAGAATTGACAGCTCAGCAACTTTGGGAGCTGGAGGTGTCGCTTTTAGTTTTATTGTTATTTACAGGCTTTGTAAACAATACTTCAGCAGCTGGTTCTCCTGAGCTTTCCAAAGCCTGTGATTGCTCCCAGTTTGATTGAATTCCTTGCAGCTGGCTTTTGGCAAAATAATTACGTCTTTAAGGAGTGTCTACAAGTAAATTCTGAAGGTTTGGAATTTTATCTTAAAAATGAAGTGGTAAGATGAAGTTCTGTGGTTCTAAAGTTCTTATTTATGTCTTATGGTGCTGTTCGAAATGATACAAATATGATTTCTTTATGGCTACATGTGGCTGACATGGGCTCTGTTATTCAGTCTTTTATTACCTTTTTTATTTTGGATGAAATTTAGCACTTTTCATGAAATAATTCTGGTTCTGCTCTGAGTTGTCAGAGTATTATTTTAAGCAGCAGTTCATAAAAATTATGTTTTCATTTCAACAGTCTGCTTTGATGTTTAACATTGAAAGAAACTGGGTTTTCAGTTGTATTCTTATAAATGAAAGAGGTGGCAGCTGTTTCTCTCTGCTTCTCTTTGCTGCTTCTATTCTGTTGCTAACTGCTGCTAAACTCCTAGCCTCCAAAATGAGAGAGCAGGGTCTGTGGTTTCTTCAGGGCTTCTGTGGTGCCTTGTAACACGTTGAAGCGCCAAGTGGAAAGTAATTAGACCCTCCCAATAATAAAATTCTCTCCTGATTCTGAGAAAGCATTTATAAATACCAAGATCTGTTTTGTTTAATACGCTACACAAAGCAACATCCTTCTTCTTTACATAGTTGTACTATGCAGAAACTATTTCCTTGATTATGTGCTAAACTCCACCCTTGGTTTGTCCTGCTCCCTCTTATTCTTCTAGTAAATTATTCCCAGAGTTTTTCTCATATTTCCTTATTTAAAAATTTTGTGTGTTTTCATTTTAAAAAAAATCAGTTTAATTTTTAACATTGGTATTTTACTTGTTTGGTTTAGGATCTCTCTATGGTATAATGCAACTATTTTCCAGCACACTTGTGGTGAGTTCTAACCCTACATTCCTAAGTAAGTTGGTATTTCTATGGATTTTAGGGGAAAAAGGATGTAGTTATTAATAGTTTTTCTCGAAATTTTTCAAATGTTTATAGTGTTTATATAAGCATTTTTGGTTGGTTGATCCAGTTTTTAGTTTGTGTGGAAAATGTTTGTATCATTTATAGGCACTTATCAAATTTTTCAGAACGAAACAGAATACAATCTTTAGACAAAAACTAGAATCCGGGTTTGGGCTCAGTGACACATGACTGGGTAGGTCTCAGTCGCACAGCTTTCTCTTCAGTGTTGGTACTAGTAAAACAGTTTTCTTCAGTGCAGTAGCCTGTCCAAAAAGCAGTCTCACAAGTCAGCTCTTCGTAAGCTTGTTATCTAGAGTTTGCTTTCCCTGCTTAATAAGTAGTGCCCTGTAATTTGCCATCTGGCCTAAATTAATGCATTATGCCTTTAAGCTTTGTTTGGTTTTGTTTTCTATTAGCATTTGGCTTTTTTTTTACATCCTAATCTAAGCAAGAGTACAAAGATTAAACTTCAAGGCTGAACCTCTTGAATGGATGCTTTATCTATCAATACCTTAGATCCATTTGTTTAGCCAGGAGCACCTTTAATATTACCCCGGTACCTCCTAGCTTTCAAGAGAGCAGATTTTGAGCATCTCATGAAAAAAACTGTTTCAGGGTTTGTTATGCAGGCCACCTGGGATAATTTGTTTCTATAGTCTTGTGGCATTTTCTTTGAACAGCAAGACTATTGCCTGCTTTCTTAAAAAATGTTCTGTTTGGAATCAAGCTGATTTATAAGCATGCTACATGCAAATTTACTGTTTGCCCTCCTCATAAATAATTCCTACTTGTCTGCATTCAGATGACAAACTCCTCATAGCTAAGATCATTCCTTTTAGGATGCTCAACAAGCATCTAGTATATAGCAACCATTGTTGCAAAGAAATATTTGTGGTTGGTTGTGATAACATGTTCAGAGGGCCCCTGCTACTAATATTTCATGGTGTTTATTGCAGGATTTTATTTTTAAAGAGAGAAATTATTTTTTTAAAAGCTGTATGCATGACATTGAATAGAATGATAGTTTTAGCAGGTGCACTGCTGGCAGGGCAGAACTCTGCTCGTCACTTCCAGTTTTTGAGCACTTGGGAATGTTGTGCAATATACTTACTGAGCTTTCATTGACAGTCCTCTGATCTTTTTTCTCAATTTAATTTAGAGTTACTGATTGTTCACTGTACATAGTTAAATGTTATAAAAAGCTAATATTAATTTCCTGCTTTCTGAAAGGGCTGCTGGAGTGATATAGTAGGAAGACAGTATTCCCTGCTTGCTTGTATTCTTCTCAGTGCACTGGGTTACTTCCTTCTTGGAACATCCACCTCTGTGTTCCTGTTTGCCATTTCTAGAGTCCCTGTAGGTGAGTAAATGCTTGGCATTTTGCAGTTGAAATTCCCTCTAGTCTCAGGTTGAGAATTTCTACTAGAGAAATCATGGTATGTGGATGGCTACATAGCAGCATCATCCAGCGGCACCAACTGTACCCTAGTAATGGAAAAATCTCTACAAATCAAACTTTCACGTGGCTTTTTTTTCTGAAAATAATTAGAAATGAATACTCAAAAACTGTCACAGCTTTTATGCCACCTTGAGTGGCTGAATTTTATAAGAATAGGAGTGCAGCAATTTCCTTGAAAGAGGCTATTATAAGGGTAGTCATAACAAGTACACAATACACCAGGTCACTGCTGGAAATCTTGGCCTGTTTTTACAATGTGGAATGGAATATGTGGATTATTGTTTTTTTCCCATGTATAAAATATACCTCAAAGTGATACTACAGAATTTGGCTGAAATTTTAGGTGACTGCTTCAACAGAATATTTATGTTGTGCAAAAGCATGTACGTTTGCAGCACTGAAGATGAGTTTGTGCCAGGGTTCATATCAGAGTTCTTATAATAGCTGAATACCTTTTGCATATATTCTGATATAATAAGCATTGCTATTACTGTGAACACATCTACTGAAGGGCATTTTTATGGCCCGTAGTCTTGATTTAGGAACTGTTTATATTATGTCTTAGTTTAAAGACAACTTACTAATGAATTATTTGGTTGCTATTTCATTACTTAGTAGACATAATACTTTTTAACGTAACAGCACTGTGGCTGTGACAGCATTGCCCTGGTCAGAGGGAGGGAGCATAAAAGATTGCATTATTAGTCTTCCTGCAGTATGCTTACCCTTCTGTGCTCTTCTTTTGCCACCCACCAGTCTCCCATATGAGTTTGGTATGTCACAATCCTGGAAATCTACATACTCAGCAAAGCTCGTACAGAGCTATGTTCATAAACAGAGAAGCCATGCCTACTCCACCATTACCCACCCACGATTTCCTATTTTAGTGGCTATTTTATTCCTAGTGTGCTCCAGCACTCAGCTAAATTACTACTTCTTTCAGCAGGGGTGCAGAAGCATTTCTTCAACACAGATGCGTGAATAATTTTGATTCCCAAGTCCAACCCCTTGATCCTGGCCGGGATGACGGTCATGGCCCAACGTGTTGCATGACTCTAGCATTGAAGAATCTGTCACTTATGGAGTCTTAAAAATAGATTTTGAACATTGATATTTCAGATAGTTTCTGTCACTTGAAGTATTTTGGACTGAGCAATACGTGTTTATTATTTTGTTTATATTATGTTGCAGGTATTTTTAAACACACTCTCTCCATCTCTAAAGCCCTGCTTTCTGACTTGGTTTCTGAGAGAGACCGCCCTTTAGTAATGGGACGCTTCAATGCAGCCTCTAGTGTGGGCTTCATTCTGGGGCCTGTCGTTGGTGGCTACCTTACAGAGCTGGAAGATGGCTTTTATCGAACGGCTTTCATCTGTGCCTCTATCTTCCTTATGAATGCTGGTAAGCTGCATGTCATATTTTGCATCTTGGGTCCCTTCGTTCCTCACTTTTGTGTTTTTACGTCATTTGTAATACCTTGAATTCACAGTGTGTTTATCATCTATGGCACACATTCTGTTTACTGATACTACACTTTGAATTTGAGCCTGTGTGGACGGGTGGGAATTTTGAAACAGTTAACCTCCAGGTGCTTCTCCTCTGTATTGTATGTATCACTTTTACGTTCCGACACAGGAAGGGGAATTTTTCATGTGCCCAAAGATAAAGACTAGAAATCAGAATTTTGGCTTTAACCTTTAGATTTGTTTATATCTTGCAAATGTATCACATCAGTGTTTCTACCTTCCTTGTTTTCACCACATTTAAAACTGAGCTGATACTGTGAATAAAACTAGACTTAATCTTTGTAGTTTTTTAAAGTGCAATGATTGTTAAAGTCCTTTTTTGGATTTTGATCTTTACACTAAAAGTGTTACAATCAGAGTAACGTCTTTCACGTAAAGTTAATGCAATTGAAAGAAAGCAACTAATTTCTTGATCTATAAAGGTCTTGTGTGGATGTTACCCTGGAGTGAAGAAAGCACTGGCAATCGGGAACATCAACAAGGCAACAAAGGAATGGACAGATTCTCAGCAAAGGCAAATCATGACCTGCACTTGAAATCAGCAACTAGTGGAGGAGCTCTGGCAAGCAATAGCCTTTTCCGGTCTCCGTGGATCCAAGTTGCAACAGTGCTGAAGAGGATTAAAGAAATCGCGTGCTCTGATCTGTGGGATATATTTTTAGTGCGGTTGCTGATGTCTGTTGCTATACTGCTGTACTATAGTAATTTTAGTCTGGCCTTGGAGGAGAGATTTGGGGTGAAACCCTTGTTTGCTGGATACCTGATGAGCTATAGCAGTGCACTTGGAGTCCTGGCTGGTTGTCTGCTTGGACCAATAACAAGATTCTACCAGTACAACACCTACAGAATGTTGTTGCACTCCAGCAGTCTTACCTGCATGTTGATTCTCCTGTACGCGTCAGCGCTGAGCATATGGATGGTCATTTTGTCTTCCACATTTTTAGCCTTTTCAACTACTATAGGTCGTACTTGTATCATTGACCTTGAATTGACCATTGGTGGGAATGAGGCCAGCGGTACGCTCCTAGGCGTGGGACAGTCTGTGACATCAGTGGGACGTATAGTTGCCCCGCTCCTTTCTGGAGTTGCTCAGGAGTTCAGTCCTTGTGGCCCTCCAAGTCTAGGGGTTGTACTAGCTTTAGTAGCTATTCTGATAATGAACGTGAACAAACAAAAATACCGTAGCCGTGGAAATGTTAAGTTAAAAAAACAGTAGCTGCAAATTTGTATTGCATAGAGGTATCTTACAGGAGAGGCAAAGTGAATCAACCTGGGGTGATGCTTACACCTGCCAGACTTGTGTAGTAGCAACAGGATCGTTTAAGAGGGCACGTAATACTCATGTGGAGGCAAGTACATGTAAATATTTCTGCTGCAGGGATGTTAACTCTAGACAAATGTTATTCTAACTTGTACCACTAGAACACTTGTGAGAGGGACAGGTGTTGCTGTATTGTACTGGCTCGATTTTTTAAATGGATTTTTAACCTTTTTGGAGGGGAAAAAAGAATGACATGAAATACAGAAATCCCGCTTGTAGTTCACATTTGAAATGTTTAGATTGATAGATTGTTAAAAGACAGAAACTGGTTCTTATTATTTAATCCGAGGTGAATTTTTATTATTTAATCAGAAGGAGAATTTGCAATACAGCTCGTTAGCCTTGATATCTTATGCTGTGGTCTGCTGCCACTTGTCTGCTGTGACAGTAGCTTAATTAACAAAGCATTTGCTTCCGTGATTTTTTAGGCATACTTTGTCTATAAAACTTGCTGCACAGCATGACCAGGCACCTTGGGTAGCCATCTGGCCCCTGCTGATTCCTGGTCTTTCCCAGGTAACAGAACTGGGTGTATGCTAACCTCATGTATTAGAAGGCCTAAAATGGACAATGTAAGGATAATACGGGGTCATTCAGCCTGAAACAGAGACTGAATGTAAGCTGTATTGAAACTTGACCTGGTGGTTTCTGTTTAGTAATAACTTCTACTGAGCAATTTTGTCATAAATTATTTGTTAATATTTCCTGTGCAATTTTTGTACCTTCATTTTAAGAATAAATTTGCTTCTTAATTCTTTTGAATGACTGTAAAGGTGTGCTGGAGCAGCTACTGGAAGTTCATGGATCTGGATTAATGCATTCTCTCATCTCTGAAGGCATAAGTGACATTTCAGTGACAAGAGAAAAACTGTGTAATTTTTGGTATTTTAGTCTTCATTTGTCTGCAACGCTTAACTAATGAGGGATTACTCTCAGAGCTCTACTAAGAGTTGTAGCACTCTCCTGTGCTATTTATTGTTCAAGCTCATACTATTTGCCAGTCAGCAATGTCTGCATTTCATTTGAAACATAGAAAAAACTATTTTGCACTAATAACGTTCCATATGCTTTTCCCAGTATTATTTGATGAAAGTACAAAGTCACTTATGTATAATTTTTGGTTTGGTTGGGGGTTTATTTTTTTGGGGCGGGGGATGTTATTAGAAAGAATTTAGTTATCTCCTTGAACACATGCGTGCAAATGGTGTTGCTGCTTCAGGAGAATCATATAAGGTGTTTTGCATTGTTTTCCTTCTTTACATTTTCCAGTGCCTGCTATAATTTAAATTCTTGTTGAAAGCTCAGTGGTTCCCCACCATGGGAATATGTATAGAATTCTGAGTTGTTTTAATTTTATATGTTGACATAATGAGTGTGTGTCATATTACTGCTATGATTTCAGTACATATCCTCAGAGTTCCTTATCATAATAATCTGTGTTTCATTCCTCCCTAGGAACCTGAGGCATTTTCAAGTGTTCTTGTCTTACTTGTTAGGTGCCCCAAAACATTCTTGCCCTAAATTTCCTATGTTCTTTCTTTCCATCTTTGAAAAATATTTTTTTTTAACCTAAAGCTACCCTTCTGTAAGTCAGGAGCTTCTGTTTTGAAACTATAGCAAGGGGGAAGGAAAAAGGTAGGGAAAAAACCCTAAAAAATTAATATATATGAAAGATTTAGTAGTTTTTATCATACTTCTTGTTATATGAGGTAACAGACAACATTTACCCTTCTAGGCTGCTGCACTGATTAAAGCTGAATTCTGTCAACACCATAAAATTCAGTTTATACTAACATATACAGCTGCCTGGATATTGCTTTTCTGCTTAAAAAAAAAACCTTCAAAACTTCACTGTTTTTGGATATACTTATGTGAAAAACATGCTTTCCAGAATCAGCAAATATTTTTGGTTTATTTTGAAAAGAAGTTCTCCATATATGCTAAGTAAAAATGAAATTAAATAATCGAATTGAGAAATCTGTGGCAGGCTGTGGTATCAGGGGGATGTTGCAACTGATGCTACAGAAGAAAGTCTTTGACTTGTAGGCCAAAATGATTTCTGAAGTGCTGCAGAAACATTTCTTCTTTTTAAGACTCAGTTACAGAAAATTTGCCCTATTTTTTTTTTTTAAGGAATAGAAATAAAATGAAGTGACATTCCACGTCTGTCATTTTGTCACTGTGCTTTTTCCCCTTTTCCTCTGCTGAAACTACAGCACAAAATAGAGGGGTTCAAGTCAATGTGAAACGGAGATGTTTGTTTTCTCTTCAAGCTGTTCCTTAAAATGATCATTTGAATCTGCCTGCGTTTCACACAAAAGGCACAGGAGCCAAGGATTCATCCAAGAAGTGGCTTGACAGTGAATGAAAAAGAAGAAATAAAAGAAAAAAGAGAACTTACCGTTTTTATGCTGGAGTGCTTAAAGCTACTGTTCCTAGTGCCTGGAGACTATGTTTGGATCCCCTGTGCTGTCTCTTAGTTGCCATAACCGTGCAAGTTCAGAGAGTGATGAGTAAATGACATCCCTGGAGATGAGGAGATGCGACTCCCCCTTTTAAGTTGAAGGACCAGTTGCAGCTATTTTGCCTTCAGTCTGGTGGGCTTTGCTGAATTACTCAGCAGTTTCTTGAATCCAATTGTGGCATCTGAAGGCTGTAACAAAACAGAGATCTGAATGTGGACTAAAGAAAAGAAAGTTTCTACATGGAAATCACTGCAGATTAAGATTTTTTTTTTGCTTGCTTGCTGTTGCTCCAGTTCTGGGTCAATTTCTGGGGGCTTGTAGGCAGGGCTGGGTTTTGGGGTTTTTTTTACCTTTTTAAATTTTCACTTTTTTAACAGTGACTACTTTTCTGACCTTTATGATCAGCTGATGTTGAAGACGCTGTGTCTACAATATAGTAATTTATTTCTGTAAAACAGCTGGTAGCATATGATATGTACTGATTTTGTTGCTTTGAAATGATGAAGCATATGTAAGATTTATTCTATGTTGGTGTATACTGCTTTCCTTTGAAGAGATCCTTTATAAACATACCAGTTCTGCAGATTTCAGTTTCTTGTCCTGTTTTCTTTTCTCTGAATTTACTCACCGCAGCACCATCAGAGAGGTCAGTACCATTCTCATTTTCTGAGAATGGGTTGATTATTGAGCAGATAACGCAGCACCAAAACAGGACGAGTATTGCTTACTAACTGGCTCGCTCATTACTTCAAACACTCTGTGATGCCATCTCGTTCTAGCTGATGGGAACCTCTCTGGGTATGCTCAGGTGCTGCCAGCCCCCATTCCGCTACGGGTGCTGTGGAATACGCCTGGGTCAGTGAGGTTTTATAGCCTGACACTAATTTGAAAACCCAAGATCCGACTGTGCTCTTGTTGCTGTAATTTTGAAGACTCGCAAAGAGCTGATCGTGAATCTTGCAAGGGAGCAGATTGTAGCCTGAACTCTGAGAATTACATGATTGTGAGTGGAGTTCAGACTGCTTATAAAAATGAAAGTTTGTAGGGCTTGTTTTAAAGGGAAGTTTTGAAAAACTTCTGTGTTAACTTACAAGGAGAAATGAAGCCAAATTTCTAGGGGTTTTTTTAATCCTATGTTAGCATCAAAGGACTATTTTTGAGATGTGCTACATGATAGGAACTGGTCTTCTGTTGTCCAGTTTGTAATAAATAGGTCTTAGATATGAAACAAATGAAGTAAACTGGGGTATTTAAAATGCATTTTCATTTTTGTGGCAAAAAAAATACTTTTTGAAACAAAACCTGTGGCAATTAGGGTGCTGTTGTGACTCACAAATCATACATATTCACCTGAGCACGTTTCAGATCATGAAACACTGAGACTCACCAGAGCAGCCAGGGCAACTATTACTTTCCCTCCTACTAGTCCCTCATATTCTGTCAAATCTCACAGGATAAAAAGGTTTCCAAAGCATGTCTGTGCTGTATGGGAACCGCATCAGTGTTTGCCTGCTTGGGAGAGAAATGATGCTAACCCAATCTCCCATCGTGTTGTCCTATTAGAAGATCTGTCTACCACCTGCAACCCATCCGTTGTTGGCCTGGCTGGGACTGTATTGCAGGTGCCATGTTTTAAGTATATCCACAAGCGTATTTTTATAGGATCAGAGCTCTTACAGTATAAACCCCATTCCTCCAGCCAATTTCAAAATCCTTCATCTTTTTTCAGGAGCGGGAGGATGGTCACAGAACTTAGACAGTTTTGGAAATGGTGATCAGCTGAAGCATTTCTTGCGGAGTCAGCCTTGAATGTTGCTGGAGTCTGGCATTGGTGGACCTCTTGAAAAAGGCTGTGCAGGGGGCAGCGCGTTTGCTCCCAGAGACCCCAAGATACTTTTCGTAACAGCAGGCATGGTATTGTGGCCAAATTTTTAACTTTGTTTCTCTGTGTGATTTCTCCGTGGCTTCAGCAGAGAAGGATAAGTTTCTAAATTGTTACGCAGCATAGTTTTCCTTTGTTGAACACCAGTGCTTTCTGTAGAGCTTGCACTATGCTTCTATCTACTATTGCTCCTACCTGGAGAGCCCTTAAAATTTTGCCTCATGGCAAATTATTCTTGTTTTCTCTTTCAAATATCTGCTTAAAGCAGATAACTGGTTGTCTTTCTACTCTCTAGCCCTTGCTATACCTACTTTCGTATCCTATTTACCTTTGATTTATAGGCCTCTCAGCAGCTAAGGGGGAAAGAAATTCTCAGAAAACCCTAATTAAGAGTGTAACATATATATTTTCCTACTGTCCCTAAAACTGGATAACTGGGCATTGTGCTTCCTTACCAGGGCAGTAAAATATCAATTCTACAGAGTGTACTGGTGAGTCCATCTGGAAACAAAAAATTGGTACATGGATTTGGCGAGTTTCCCAGTCACTGCTGAAGATGTGGTTTCCTGAAAAAGTGAAACACATGTCCCCAGTCAATACATGACTTTCCCCATCAGATGGTGCTCGAGGACAGATTTATTGGGCATTTCTTTCTCGAGCAGAAAAACTCTCTTTGCTACAACATTAAGGAAAAGTCTCCTTTGCAAACTAAAGTTAGATGGGCCTTTTAGAAAGATCAAAAAGTGCTATTGAAGTTGGTTTTCCTTCACAGGAAAAGAAAAAAAAAAAAAAGTAGGAAAAGGCAAACCTCTGATCCAAACCACAGCAAGAGTTGAATGAGAAGGGCTACCTGGGACACAGACTGTCACCTGCCGCTGTCATTGCTACTGAAGAGAACAATGAGGATAGTTCCCATAGGTGATGAGGGTCTCACCCAGCAGTAGTGAAAAAGAGCCTGAAAAGGGTGGGAGGAGCAGGAGTGGGGAAGGGAGAGAGCACTTTTAAGGTAAGAGAGTCCCAGGAGATATGTGATTCTGCTTCACAGTGTAATGTTGCTGCAGGTCTGCCTTGATGCTTGTCTTCTGTGGATCCCAAAGTGCTTTGGAAAGGTAACAACATGCTAGCATGTTTTGAAGCACCAAGAGCTTAGGACCAGATTTCATAAAAGCAACCTCCAATTTGATGTGCTTGTATTCTGGGGCACCCGGTTTAAGTACCGATGAGCTGAGCATGCACTGTACTAAAGGACAACCAGCAGAGCAGTAAAGTTCCTGAAACCTGCATTCATTATTTAAAATTGTGCCCCCCCAAAAATGACAACCATTTGAAAACAAAAGGCAGCTTTCCCCAGATACGAGCCAATTGCTTGGCTGGTCATTACCAGCTCATGAAAGAGAAAGCTCCACATTGTGTAAACTAGATGTGTTTGTGCAACATTTCAGATTTATTTATTTATTTATTTATTTATTTATTTATTTATTTGGTCAGATTTCAGATGGGCCTGCTACAAAGCACCTAGTCTAAGCAGTCTGATCTGCCAGGAAGACGTGGTTTCAAAACCGAAATCCAAACTGAAGGCTTCTTTCTTATTCAAACATGATCCAGATAAGGCAGTGACAGAGTACTCACTGACAATTTTACTGATGAAACATGTTTTCCTGTTGAAAGACAAATTAAAAATTTGTTTTTAAAGCTTGGTGGCTTTGTTTGAATCCCATTTTATTTCCAAACAGGAGGTGATCATTAAAGGATAGCTAAGTATTGCCTTCCACAAAAATAATTTGTCGAGAATAGCCATGATCATTTGACTGAGATTTCTCGGATTCGCATAGCCATCCCTCGGCAGCTTAGAGGGACATTTGTCATGCAGCAGTAACTTCCATAGCTGGAACAGAGGAAAAAGACTAAAAGACCTATGCCAATAAATGAGTTTAGGAAGGTTAGACATTTCAAATAGACACATGAAATAAAGATTTTGGAAAAGCTGTTAGAAGAAGGAAAGTCTTAAATGCCCATTTATAAAACTAATTCATCAACACCGCATGTGAACATTTGAAAGAAATCTACCCTGTGATTTTAAAAGGAAATTCTGATTTTTAATAGTTCTTTCAAAACAAGCTTAAATTAAAAAAATTAATCTTATTGCCCACAGATTTAGAAATGTGCTAATGAAAAGTTATGATTTCACAGTGTACATTCTTCAATGAAAGTTATCAATCTTGCAACAAGTAGAATGAAAACAATTTATGCATTGTGCTGAAATGTGTATCTGTGCTAAAGCAAGCTCAAAACTTAAGACAGATTAAGTGGGACAGAAAGTGCAGATTCCTGAGAGCTACAGTTAAGTATCATTTATTTTAATGCACCCTCCCTTCCCATATGCACTCAAATGGCAGCCTTTTACACTAGGGTGACGAAGTCCATGTTTCTTATGGGTGTTATTAAGGTGCACAGTGACTTCAGCTGATTCCAGGGCCCTGCTGTGCTACTTTTCGGTACAAACAAATTAGACAGAACATTTTTGTTCCTTGGAGTGCATAGCTCAGGCAATGAAAATATTTTTTTCCCCTTTTACAGATGAGGAAAGAAAAAGTAAAAGAAGTCGACCAGGGTCATAAGCATGAGTGAATGCGTTTCTCGAGTCTCAGTGGTCCCTGACTCAAACAGGAGACTGCTTGCTTTGTCTATGTGCAGTGCTCTGCAACTATTCTACCGCTGTGTTTGCACTGCAATCAAGAAACTAAGGTGCAAAAAGCAATTTTGAATAAGAATGTTATTTTTCCGCTTGAAATATTCTCTTTTAGGGCTTCTGGTGTCTTGGTAGGTGTTCTCAGCTCTTGCTGACATCAGTGAAGGTCAAGGTCATTCAGATTTCCCTTGGCGGCCCTCAGTACCTTTCAAAAGTTACATAATGCCAAAAATTCAGAAAGTAAAAATTCAAGCTATTCAGGTCTTCCCTCTGTTGCAACTCCTCTCTATATACTGTATTTGCAATTCTGCTCCTACAGCTTGTTCCTTCTCTTCTTCCTCTTTTTCTGCATCACAGCTCTTCAAACAAACTGGGCTTCAGGAACATATTTATTCTTCTTATAAAGTCTGTACGATAGGTGCATTGTGCAATTTTCAGTGTTACTCATATTAAAGCTCTGGTTAAAACAAGTATTACTCGATTATAAATAAAATCTGAAGTGATACAGAATTTTTTTAAGAACCCATTCTTCACCAGACTTTCAACAATGATTTTCAATGGATAACTGGGTACTGAAGCTGCATGACTTGGTTCCACAAGAGATGATGTGATAAGGCACATTTCCATCCTATCTTAATAGTGGAAATAATGTAATTAAAGCATTGCCATGAGTTATTTATAAAAGAGATTTTTTTTGATGTCTTCAGCTTTGCAATTGCTTCAGTATTCCTTTCACTTTATTAATGGCAATGACTTTACCCAAATGTAAGTGGTTAGACCCACATTGAGACTTGTTTTTTTTTTCAATGGATCCCATAGTCTGATCAGATAGTTTAGAAACCTAATTAGATACGTCCATGGTTTATTACCAATAGTTCTCTTTTAGCTATGTTCAATATGGCTGGTTCTCAGGCTTATTTCTCTGCCTTTCCCCTTGTGATGCCTGCCTAACTAACCGTGGTGGTGGTATAGGTCTTGCTGACCCATGGTCTGCAGTCAAATCTTCCCTGCTCAAGGTGCCAAATCTTGGTCGCGTCAGCAGTGGCTGCCTGAACCCGATGGACGGCTGAGGCAAGGTGCTCGGCTCCTGCTGCTCTCCTTGGCCATCCTGGCTCCCGTCAACTTCGTTCTTCCACTCCACCCTGAACTCAGGCAGTGGCCTCTGCTGTCTCAGCCTCTGGTCTCTCAAGATTTTCCCGGCTCTGGGTCTTAGATTGAGCACTGTGGTAGCTGCATCCATCTCAGAGTCACTGCTGTCACCCACTGTTTATTGAAAACAAAATTAAAATTTTAGGTGCAGAATAGTACCGTTTCAGGAGTATTCAGATAAGAGTACACTGAGCACCAGCACCCAAAGAAGAATGTTTTCCTGTGTTTCCTAAATTTGGTGCTTTCTGATTAGACCTAAGAATTGACACTGACCTCTGCCAGGACAGGATAGATCTGACTTACAAACATCCCTCCCCTCAAAACTGCGATTTTTTAGAAAGCCCTTGCTCAGCTGTTCCTTAATCGCCAAGTGCTCCCCTGTTTGAGTTGACATTTCTGCAATTCTGCCTCTGGACATGGAAAAACCTGTCTTTGAGCTACCTGGGGTCTAGTTCCCACTTACGTCCAAGCAGGATACAGAAATGAGATTTCTCACCCTCACATCCCATGAAAGCTAATCTGAGAGGCATTTCCAATGTTTTTGGAAATGTTCCATGCACAGGGGCTCTAGAAACCTGACTCTGGAAAAGGAGCGTCAATAGCCCACTGAGCAAAGGATCTTCCAACGACAATGTACAGATGGGAGGAAACATCCTATCCTTAATACGCCTGAATGTAAGATATCAGAGAAAATCTACATGACAAATCTCACAGGCTGCAAGTGCTGCAGACTCCTTCACTCCATCACAGCAGGGTAGTAAATGGTCAAGGTAAAGCTGACCTTTTGGTCAGTTCTTTCTGAGAATCGTTCAGGCAATACCCTTAAGCGATCGCTATCAGGGAAACTAAGCTGGATGTGTACGTGTGCATAGACTTTCCCCAGCAGACTTCTTTTAAATTGACTAACATCTTCACCAAAACTTGCACACTTCAGTCATTTGAGAATAATTTTAACAATCATTTATGAATGCCTCAAATTTGTTCTTAGACTTAAGTCAGCTATGATTATTTCAATATATCAAAGCAAAGAATTGTGTATTGTGCAACAGTCATCAGAACAACTTCCATTAGTAGCCTACATGTTATTTCTTTTAAAAAGGTGAGGAAGTGGTCAACAAAATATATCACCACATAATTGTCCGTTCACGCAGATAAATATATATCAAGGAAGGTCTTCATCAGACTGTGTTTGCAGGCTTTTTCCCCCCTAAATATGTCAAATAATACATTTTTTGACAACTGAATAATCTGGAGGCACATTTCCTCTTTAATTCTAGGTGACAGTAGGTGACCTCTGCAGATAGAACTACAGAATAAAAGGCATCCTACATTCAGGAGAGCAAAGATATAATTATTAACAGACAAAAACATGGTCTATTGCTAAATTAATTTGGAAGAGTGGGAATCAAGACATTTTAGTGATTGTGCAGAGATTTCATCTTCCCAGCAAGTGATCTTGATGGCCGCTTCTCATGAAAGGGAATGCTCCTGAGCACGGTGTAAGCATGGTAATGCAGCTGGTAATAATCAAAAGTAATATATAGAATTGGGCAAATTTTCACACCAAATTGTTGGTTTCCTCCAGATTTTTTTTTTGTTAGAATTCAAGATCTCCAATAGAAAAACATCTGTGAGTTTAGGCAGAAAAAATTATTACATTTTGGTTGTAAACTACAGCATTTTGAGAAGTTCTTCATAAGAACTACAAACCAGATTTCATGTACTCATTCTCCCCTCTAGTTTGGTTCTCAGGGCAGCGTCCTCTACCCTGACCCCAGCGAAAAAAGAAACCAAATAGGCTAATAATCCAAGAGGAAGACCTGGACATTACAGAATAAAGACAAGGAGAATGAGCCATGGTAGTGCAGAAGTGTTTCAGATTGCTGCTTGCTCATAAGAGGAGATGTGCTGCGAGGACTATGCCACCGCGGCATTTGAACTGAGAAAGCCCCGCAAGGTTTGAAATACATGCTTTAGGACCCACCACTTTTAATGCTCTAAGACCACTGCTAAATATCCAATACTTAGAAATATGCTATGAAGGTATTAACTCTGGAACGAGAGCAGGTGCACATAAAACATTTAATATCTATTTGAAAATTAATATGCTGATTTCTCTACATCACCCCTGGAAAAACTTTCCTTCTACATAGGCAAAACAACTGCACCACAGTAAAAGACAGCAGAAAAATTTTCATTACCTCTGGATGATGTTTTATTTCTCACTCGTAGTTTCTCTGGGAGTTTAGTGTTTTTAGGAAGTGAAAGGAATCTTTTTGTATTCGCAGCAGCCTGCGTGCAAAGAAATACAAGAAATGTTAAGTTACTGCAGACTGAAGTACCTGTATAATGTATGTTAAGATACACAACTGAGGCTTGAACGGGGTTATGTAGCTAAAGGGCTGGAGAGTAGTTTGGGATTAGCTAATATGTGACCTTTTAATACACACTGAAGTTAACGGTGATTGCTGGTTAAGGTCTGTGCTAACTAAGGGAAAGACTGAGTAATCTCAAGCAGCTTAATCAAAGGAAAGCCTAGTGATATGCCTTCTGAGATCGAAGTTAATAAATGTATGCTCTCTAACCTCAACCTTACCTGTACAGGTGTTCCTAAGGAAGGCAAACGCTGCAAGCATGACATCGCTTCATGCAACTCCAGATTGAAACTTTTTACTAGTCAGCTGCAAAAATTAGGGTGAGACTGAAGCTCGGACGCAAGAACTAATCTGTATTCTGATCCTGCAAGCACTTTATACATATAAATTACTTTATACAGTTGACTAGTCACACTGAAGTTGATGGGGAAGTTAGGCACCAGTGTGATCATTTACCAGTTCAGGGCATAAAATCCTTGTTTTCCCAGGACTAAGCTCTAAAGGCCCTGGGTGCAGAGCACACCTCATGCTTCCTGCAACATGAGAAGTACTTTCCAGGACAGGCTGCTGTTTTTTTAAAATTAAAAGATTTCTCAAAAGCATCCTTTCTTACATTTGTGGCAAAGATTTCTTAAAACCTTTACAGTCTACCAGCTCTCCCTTGCTTGTACCATTCATTGCTGCACACTCAAAGGGAACCTGGAAGGAAATTCATTTTCCATGAGACATTCTTCCTCTTTGGATATTGTTGTGCTGCCCAGGACCACCATGCTTCCTTCTGTGGTGGATCTATCCAAGGATAATTACTTTTGAAATTACAGCCTGTGCATTTTAAAAAGCCGTCAGACACCCTGTTTCTCCCCCTGCCCCAAAAATGTCTCCATCCTGCTGAGTGTCTTCAGCATTCCACCTAATAAATAATTTATTTGTATGACAAAGGCAACATATGTAGCTGTGGTTGAAGGGGAAAAAGTCATTCAGGAACAGAATTATTGCCACAATTAACACCACAGTAGCCCTGGTGATGATGACAAATGAGATATAGCTATTATTGGAGACATCACTCCAGCCTCAGCTGCTGAAGAACAACTGTATCAATGAAGACCACAGTCACTAAGTATTCCTGTAACATGAAAATACATATTTATAGGATGGTTAATTTCCATGATACCTAAATGGCAAGATGATTTTGGGGGATCAGCTTCCCTGCTGAATCACTGTGCTCCATTCAAATATGGTCTGAAGTTTACAGCAAAGGTATTGCAGGATTGCCTCAGAGCGCCAAATATTATCATGCTACAGCATTTCTTGTAGGCGGAGGGGGTTTTCCTACTCTGTGTCAAAATGTGAAGTCCTGACTACATTTTATAAATACTAAAAAGCCCACAACATTTGTCAAATGAAGAGCTCGCTCTGACTGACTCAATTAAAAGTTCTCTTTCCCGTATTTTGGAGCATACTGTAAGTAGTTTGTCTATCTCAAAGTCATTTTTGACCTTGATCATCCACACTTCATCAAAATACTGATAAAGAATACTGACCATCCCTTAGAAGAACACTGTGCACAGAGTCTGTTCAGCTCCTCCGAGATAAAACTATGGCAGCAGATCCCACTCCCATATCACATTCTGCAAGACTGAAGCTTTGCTGAACAGGACAACACAAATTAAGGGGCCTATGTGTGCAACTCAAGGTGTAAGTGTGACACTATACGTACAGTTGTCTTTCAAATTTCCAAAGGAATTATTTTTTCTGCATTTCAGAAGACTTTTTTCCGCATGACATTTAGCTACAAAGAACTGATTTCTCTAAAACAACCAAAATGCAAGTACCGGTCTTTCTCTTGACAGGCTGTTCGTTTTCCTCAGGCTCTCCCTAAGGCTGTGCCGGCGACGGATCAGAATTTCTTTGGCCTGCTTTTCATTTGCATCTGCAGCCAGGCTATGTCGGTTATATGACATTGTCTGAAATATAAAAGCAGTGGTCACATTCTGAAAATCATAATGTCAAATGTGTTGAACAATATGCAGAGTGCAAAACAGGCTTTTTGCTTTAATGTTTTAATAAGCATCATAAATCCTTGTGAACAAAATCATCTTGCAGATGATTAAGAACAAAAGCAGCAAATATGCCAGCATTTTTTTTGGTCATCTGCTTCATAAGCACCTGTTTTGTTTGGTTTGAGGGCTTTTTTAACCTGCTGATATTTATAATGAATGAGAAATTGGAAGAAGCTGGCATAATACAGTTTACCACAACATTGTACTAGCTCAGTCAATATGTCAATAGAGGACGCACATTTGAAAGTGATGAGTCACCTAGGGGGAAGTCATTTTTACCTCCAGCAAGCTGAAGCTTGCTCCACTTTTGAATGCTTTCCAAGGGCTCAGGCATTCAAACTACTTAGCCACAGGAGGGTAAATGTGAAATGTCCTTTTGTTTCTATTTCACTATTTTTCCAGCTCATCACCTCTGCTGTTAATACAAACATTAACACAACTGGAGGCAAATAGGAAATCTAATCCCATATCACAAAGTGAACAAAATACTGATATAAGTGGGACAATGTCAGGTTGAATTTGGACCTATGATCCTTTTAAAGTATATTGCAGATAATAACAAAACAAAAACATTCATCTTTATCCATAGTATACAATCAAGTAAGCTATTTACATAAAGGAGTATGAATATGTTGCTCTACACGTGATAGGAAATGGATTCATAGGCAATAGTAGTAAGTAACAGCAATAATTATTTTGCTGCAATACAGTAGACGCTGCACTAGTCCAAAGATATGTTAGGAAGGGAATCAGTATATTCAAAGAATAGTGGGATATTTAAGTATGCAAAACTTCATCCTTACTCGATGTCGTATTTGGTAGAGATTCTTTGTTAATATTTCTCGCATGTTTTCCATTTCAGTGGGAGAAAGTGGCTTTATTTTTCCTTCATGATATTCACTGTGGCAGAACAAAAAAGGAAAATAGAGGAAAGAGAGAGAGAGGAAGAATGGGTTTATTTTTCTGGTTGGGAATTACATTTGAACTATTTCCTTTGTTAGAGTTGGAAACAAAACAACCAAGGAACAGGTAAAAATGTAACATGTAGGAGTAAAACCTTGATCTCATTTGAGTCAGTGATAAACCACAAAACTCAGTCTCCAAAATTTGACATAAATTACATTAAACTGTAAGTCTGATTCAGGTACTTTTCAAAATTCCCCTTAGGCTTCCCGTCGCTACTTGCAGCAGATGTACAGGCACTGGTTCAAGTCCAGCTCTACTCTACATGGCAAATCAGTGTCCCTGTGAGCAGCTGCCCTTGTAAAACTACATGCTCCAGACAAGCACAGCTCACCAAGTGCTTTGTGTGTGAGCTGCAAGAAAAACACTCTTGTTTTGTGTACACTTACTGTTCAGGTGACATTTGGACGCGAAGTGTCCTAAGTCAAAGTGATTATTCTGCCTACAGACTGGGCTGTGAAATAAATTACATGACCCAGCTGAAATGCTTGGCCACAGTGGCATTGCTCGCTTACCTGAGAGACACCGACGATGGGACCTTGCTTATCATTCCGCTCTCTGCCATCTCAATGGCATGTTTGATTTCCAGCTTCTTGTATAAAGAAACAATGCTGGATTTGGGCTGATTCTCCCGAATTAGAAGTCTTCGCAGGTATTTGTTGTCAAACTTTTTAAACCTGTACGTGAGGCAAACCAACCCAACCAGTTAATTTTTATTGTGTATAGTTAGGGAAAGCCAATATACTCTAGCTAATGCAATTGAGAAGGAGTTTATGTCCTGGGAATGTCTGTTCATATTAAGAACCTACTGCTGAGTAACATAATAAAGATGAAGTTCATCTTTGCTTCAGATAGATGGACTTAACCTGTGTTTTGGTTAATACATTAATGGACAGTCTCCCTAGCAGCAACTTTAAGGTATACTGTGTTATTAGACAATATTATTTTTAATTCTCCATTTTCATCAAGACAAAGAGAACATTAAATATTTACTGTAATAACAAACAAAAGATCTAAATTTGCACCGGCTGCTTTTTCTTTGAAATTGTAGCCTGCTTTTGTAAAACTTTGGAAGTTATCCCTTCCTCTAGAGCAACTGCAACCCTCTTGGATGCTTAGTGAAAAAATAGTGATTACAGCTGGGGTGATTTTGTTTGTCAGAAAATATTTTGCCCTCCAGTGATTCTGAAATTGTTCTTGAATTTGGGTCAGAAATGTTTCTGAAGGTCATGAAGAGGTGGGACTCTCCTTGCTCCGTAACCTGGTAACTAAAGATTTTACACAGACTGGAGGAGAACCAGGGTGGGTGAAGGGAAGTTGTACCCACATCATGCAGTCAGGAGCAGGAGTGTGTCCTCACTGTCATGCCCTCAAGTCGTTTGGAGAGGGCCCTTCTCAGCCCTTCCTGCCGAGGTGCTGAGCTGCTATTCCTCTTTGTAGAAAACATTTAAGTTCTTGTTGGAGCAATGACTAGAAGGTGAGTGAGCAATGCCCACACTTTGGGTCTAAAGAATTTGAGTGTAAAAGAGTGTGCTTCTGAGAAAAAGGAGTTAGATCCAAACCAATGATGATGATGACTCAGCAGCTAAACTGAAAACATGAATTATTCAGGTATTGCCAGTGGTAATCTTCTTAATTGACACTAAGTCTTAAATAATACCATCAAGAACTGTGGAGCTGCCTGCCATTAGGATCTCTCATGCACCTCATGCCAGCTAGTGCCTTGATCTGTCTAGGGAAAGTCCCAAAGCTTTTGTATATTTTTCACCAAATAGGGAACTAACCCCTCACTTAACACCACAGAGATGTACAATTTGAAGGAGGAAAGCTGCATGGGATGAAAGGTTCAGCAGACACACAGGAAATGCTCCAAAACAGTCAGAAACAGGGAGAGGACACACACCCTCAGAAGGTACACTCCTTTACTCTGGGATCAGAGAGCTGCCTTTCTTCCCAGCTGGAGATTTTGTTCTACTTGCTTGTGGTTTAGTAAAAAGCCATTGTTTTTCTGTTTTCCCTTTGTAACCCACATGGTCTAAAAACAACCATCCACTTTCAAGAATAAAACACTGAAAATGAAATCTGATGCCCAACAGCCTTCGTTTGTTGCTGCTGAGCAGTTTAGCCTCTCCTGTATAACAGAAGTGTTAAATTGCATTCTTACTTATCTCTCCAAAAGTTGTGACCCCAGTGTCCACACACATCTTCAATTCCAGTCTTCACGTGGTCAAAGAACTAAAGGCAAAATGTTGGTTCATTACATAAACTTACAGACATTACTTGACTTGCCCTTAGATATGATCAGTTTCTAACTTAATTCAAAACAGGAAAGTATAGTCAGACTTCAGGATGATGCTTCAATTTAACTAACTGCGGTCTAAGCAAACTCAGAGCCAGGCTCTGTTTTGTTCCCCTGGACCTTCCTTAGCTCACAGCCCCGAAAGGACAGAAGTTAGTCGCTAATTTCCTCAACATCAGTCTTGCTCAGATCCTGCCTGAATGTGGAGGTAACTATTTTTTCCCATATTTTCTTTTTTTTTTAGGTTCCCTAGCCACTTAGGGCTATGCCTGGGACTTCTCCAGGGATTTCCCCCAGGCCTGACAGTGAACTAGGTATGACTTTGTGGAAGAGACAACCTGAGTGGGCCACAGCTCCCTGCATTAGCACTGGTCCCTCGGGATGCACAGGACAGAACTGAGATACCTAGCATCAGTCCTGAGCTCCTATTTTGGGGGACTGTGATCTAGACTCACCTCAAAGCATCCTCAAAGCCTAGTATTAGAAACATGCTCTTCCTCAGTCTATTATGAATTACAAAAGGGTGAACCAGTTCACCTAAGATCTCACTTGATCCCCAGAGGCAGCTCGTTTGCCCTTAATTCAAGTACTATAGTAGGGGTCTCTCAAATTCAGGGGGAAATCCTGGTAGATATGTCCAAAGGATAAGCTCTTAAAGGATGGACTTTTAGATGCTTAGATTGACTCTTTTGCTGCATATGGCCCTTATTATTCCTCATTTTTAGAATTTCAAACCACCTGCCACAGGTGTGCTGCAAGGAGATATACATTCATGAATTTGCATGGCTAATAAACTGCAATAATTACAGACATACACATACCAAATACAAATCCATAAAGAGGTTGATGATGTGAGAGTTAAGTTTAAGAGTGTATTTAGGAGGAGTTTGCATTTGTTTAATTAGACTAACTCAAATGCAGTGTAATGTAATTAAATTGCCAAAGCTTTCCTAATATAGCCAAGTTCTAAAATAATATGTATCTATCTCATACGTGAAACAAACTACAGAAGGTTAATTTACCCCAAGAGGTGAGCAGTTAAGAAAGTGAAGATTCCAAAATAGTGATACATAATAATGTTAATTTTGATAACTGCCAAAGGTTAAATATAAGCTTACAGTTATTGTGCTTATAAGAGCTATCAGAAAGAAATCTAAAAGAGTGTGTGTCTCTCTGTAATACTGTATGCTGAATCCGTGTCTTACTGAAAGCCACTAGGAATTACATCTATATGAGGGTTTCATCTATGACACTGAAGCTGCAACGTACTCTGTTATAAATTTCTTCACTGACAGCAGGCTGCTTTTTATTTGACCTTTTGACATCAAGAAACTCCACCAGTGGGCGAATCGTTATACCCTGTGAAGAAAAAAGAGGCAAATAATTCTGGGTTTTTTTCCATAGGCGTAAAGAAAAAAACAAAGACTTTTGGTCTTTTCCATCTCTGTCAGAGCACTGAAAGTGGCTGTGGTTATCTTTTTAGCTCTGGATACCGTTTCACCTTCCTAACCCCAAAATCCAGCCTGCCACAATAATAGTGAATTCACTCTTGTGATTAGCAAGTGTTGCATTTAGTTATGAAGTCCTCGCCTGCGCACAGACTCCACTAACACAACAGAAGGAAGGAAGAGTCTCTCTAGAGTTAAAAGGTCCAAGATGGACAACCTGACAAACCCCATCAGGAATAGGTCAATTAACCCATCCATGGTATTTTTAAACTTTTTTTTTTTCAGTTCTGTTATATATTAGAAAAAGCCTCACTTGTTTTCTGATTTAATAAACAGAATCCCCATCATTCCAAAGGAAACATATGAAATCCTCTTTTTCAGTGATTGCTTCCACAACAGGTACTCCAAGATGTGTCAACAGTGGCACTAAAATTGCTGTTCAAGACCCGTGACGCTAAGACTTTTTGTAAATATGTGTCCTTGCATGACTATTCTCAGAGAAAGAACAAAAAGTTTTGGCTATCCCAGAATGATATCATGGTTTTGAACAATTATTTGTGGAAGAATTGACATAATTAGTTTATTTGTATAGGCACACTGGCACAGGGGAGAGGAATGAATCTCTCATGGTGTTGAGATCAGTCCCTACTATCCCAGACAACCAGGTCACGCATTTCTTTCTGTAAATGAATCAAGCTTTATCTTAAAAGTAGGTAGGTTTCTTTGCCCCATTGCTCATACTGGAACACTCATCCTGAACCTCATTGTTCTGATAATTAGAAAGCTGCTTCTTAATTGCATCATGGCCACTTTGTACCACTTTGTTCTTGTGCCAACATTTGTCTTTTAGGTTTAAACAGTGTTCCTCCTCTGGTGTTCACTCCCTCATATAAACAGTAATTATATTCCCTCTTCTCCTTAATTTTGCTAAGGCCAAGGCATCCTGGTCTCCTTTCACATGACAGGCTTACCAGTCTCGTGATCACTCTAGAACATTACACTATTCTGTATCACAATATGTCTTAAGACACGTTTTGCCTTTCTTCTGTCCCCACTGCATTGGTGGCATAAACTCTACCCCGTTATCAACTAGTACACCTGTGTATTTTTCCCTTTCTGTTTTTCTCCAAATGAAAGGTTCTCATTTCATAAGAGAAATCCCTAGTAAGAAAGGCCTAGCAAGAACACCTTTCACCTCATTACTGTTAAATTTCATTCTGTTTCTATCGTATTGGCCCTCAGTTATTCTCTTCTTTCTACTTGATACCCCATCTCGCTGGCACCCTGAGAACACCTTCCAAAGCCTGTAATCAAGAAACATGAGCAACAAAAAACTCCTACATTTATGTGTCATGGTCGATAACAAGAATATTAAACAAAACCATACCCAGGAACCATCCTTGAGGAATTCCATTAATAACATCTTGTCAGCCTATTATCTGACCAGGGTGGTCGAACACTGGACCAGGTGCCCGGAGAGGTTGTGGAATCCATAGAGATATTCAGAACTCAACTTGACATGGCCCTGAGGAACATGATCTAACTTTGAAGGCGGCCTTCCTTTGGGAATGGGTTTGGACTAGAGACCCCCAGAGGTCCTTTCTGACCCAAAGGACCATATGCTTCTGTTTCCCTTTATAGGAGAAACTGTCAGCTGCTTCCTCATTAACTTTACAATCATCCTAATGTCAATCTAAACTTCAGTTTCACGAGTAGTTAAGCTAACAATCTCCAGTGTAGGCCTCTCCCCTGAAGATTTTACAATAACCCAGTTAGATGAGATTAGTCTAGAAAATAAATTGCCTTATCAAAGAATGATACCAGGTTTCCCTTTCGTAAGCCATGTTGCATTTCATAACACATTCCAATTACCTCCATATTTTAAATTATTCTCTCCTTCAAAGTCAGTTTTCACAGCTTACATACTAAGGTCAACTAACTGACCTCCAGCTGCTCCAGCCACCTTTTCCCCTTTCCCAAGCACAGATACTTGATGCTTCCCATGGCACCTTTATTGATGTAAAAGGCAGGCTAAAAAAGTACATTTTTTTTTCCCACAGATGTGAAATTCCATGTACTAGCCTCTCGCATCTCTCTCACCTCTCTGGGTAGTGACTAGACTCACATGTTTATTTGAGGGGCTTAGCCTCCTCTTCATTTTGCTGGTTTCAGTCACTTCCCTCTCTCTTGGTCACCCTTGACCGGGCCTCCACAGCCAGGTTGACACCAGAGACAAGTTCTTCACCTTCTTCCACACACCTGGTGCTTTTGGATGGATGTCCAGCTGGCTTGCATGATCACTGCTTAACACCCAGACTCAAACACTCCAGTTCACCTCCCAGTGCCCTCAGTGGCCTCCAGCCCCTGCTCACTGTTCACCGTATCCAACACTGACCTCCTGAGTAAATGCACAACTTTAAATATTCTAACAAGGAATTAGTGCTGGGGCTGTGCCCAGATTATCTTGTATCTCTACTCCAACCTCGCTAGGTCTTAAATGCTTAATACTACTTCCATGTTAGCATAAGTATGTAATATCTGGCATACTTTGGGTACCTGACTGTGGTCTGCATAGTGTGGGGTTTTTTGATAACTATGACCATGGAGAGTACCTTCAAGTATGTTCCTTCCAGTAAGTTAGGACATTTGTTTTTCTACCCACTGCTTATTTACAACCTGTCTGAGAAAGAAGTCCAGAAGAAAAGCATTACCTGAATGAAAACTGTAAAGAATATCACCACAATAACAGCAGTGATGAACAATTTCTTCCTGGGGAACACAGCAGGAGGAAGCAGAAATACAAGTGAAAAACAAATAGCTCCTCGGAGGCCTCCATAGGCAATAATAAATTGGTCCTTAAAAGTGAGAGGAATTGTCCGGAACACATTAATGATCTGAGTCAGAACAAAAACACCTGAGGGGGAAAAAAAAGAGAAATAAAGGGAGGAGGGAAAAAAAGGGGAAATTAAATTACACAGAAATCCCCCACAATGCTAACATTAGTTTTAAAACACTTTTATTTGCTTCTTACCTATATATTATTGAAGAAATGAAATGTTACTTAGCAGCTTGAAAATACCACGGAAGAAAAATTTAAAATGCCTAAGGACCATCACCTTAAACATATTTAGTGAGCTAACTACCTCAGGTCAGCTGGATTTAGGACCTGAAGCAGCTAATTGATCTCCACAAGACAGCTATCTGCTAGACTCTGCACCTCTAGAACAGCAATAATTCTCTCTGTCAGTATAGACCAAGACTCCTAATTTTTTTTTTAATAGGATTTGAAGTGCTTTTGATCACTTTGGCTTGTCACCTTCATCAATCTGTGCTTTGGATCCTGCAAACTCCTATTCACTCTCTTAATTTTACTTGCACATACAAGAAGGATGCAGGACTGAGGATGGAGGGAGAAGATACTAGCGCATGCTGCTGTACCAAAGGCAAAAGCTCCAGGGATGTTGTGGACTGGAGCAAAGGTATAAAGGCAAGTGAAAAGAGCAAGCGTGGGGGCCAGGAGCTGGGGGGGAGCAGTCAGGCTGCTTGGCTGCTTTTCAGCATAAGGTATTAATTGTGGGGTTGCAGGCACAGGAGGGAAAATAGTCCAGATTTCTGCACTGAAGGGAGACTTGGGAGCTGGAAGTAGGGGTGCAGAGGCAGATCAGAGCATGAGCCGCCTTTACACACAGAGGGACTGAATCATTACAGATGAAACCAGGGCGAGAGGCAGGTTTAAGACCTACGAGCCTAACCTGCACTTAGGTCTCAAGTTTAAAAAAAAGAGCTAGTACTGCAAACTCAGGATGGATCAAGAAGTTTCTTACAGGATTTTTTTCTTCAAAATGTATACCTGAACAGCACTTCAATTAAGAGCATTTCCTGTTTTGATGCTCTTTATGCCAATGACTGGGAAAATCCCAAAGCTAGTAAGCATAAATAAAAAAGCCCCCACAATCTGTTTAATTGTTTTACAACTGCTAATCCTTTTAAGCAAAATTTGCTTACTGGTAAATAAATATTTACTTAAATGCATGTACCTTGATTAACAAGCAGACTGCCTCTGTCTTTAGATGGGCAAGATCAGGACCAAACTGATTTTTGGGCTCCATTCTGGGGGAAGGTGGAAGCTGACCTGCAATCTAGGACACTTTACAAATAAGAATACCATTCTACAAGCTGATGACTGTCTAAATTTTGGCATTTTTCTACTTGAGAAGAGGTAAAAAGTTTCACTTGCAAAGAATACTGACATGTAGTCTGAGACTCGCTTACCCAGTGCCCTCCAGATTAAACAGAAAAGGAGGGTGAAGCTAACAAAGGCCCAGTTCCACTCATGGTTCTTCCCAACTGTAGACACTCCCATGAAGATGAAGATTAAGGTCTCACTGACACTGCTCAGCATCTTCATGAAATACTTTATTGTTGTATAGGATTTTTGAGAAACATTTTCCTCCACATATTTATTCATGGTCATGGCACAAGCTGTAATCCTGAAAGGAAAACATTACCCTGTATTTCATTGGCTTGATTTTTTTTTCAGCCTCTCTCATGTCTACAGAATATTATTCACTTTTCCATAGTCCTCTTTACAGACAAAGCATAACGCATTCCATAACCAAGCTCAAATTTATACACTTGGTGAACCTACAGTTTCGGGCACGAGACTTGTTTTCCACAGTGGGGAGTTTTCTGAGAAGACATCAGTGTATGGAGGGTTTTGTCACATATTAATCCATACAATCTGTGCAGGAGTCACTCAAAGTCTGTGTTTTGAAAGAAGCAGAGCAGAGGAGAGCCAGGGGCATCCCTGGAAAGCAAGGATTGCTGCTTCTATTGCTGCTAAGCAATATCAGACAGGGTGGCAACTGCATGTCCTGGGGCAGGGCTTCTCTCCCTTCCCACCAGCGATTGTCCCACCAAACCATTCCCCTCCTCAATGCCAGTGACAGTAGCCAGCTCCTCTTTCCAGGCAAAGTAAGCAGCAAGACTACAGACAATTTGTCATCCTCCACCACTTTAGGCTACTGCTTGCTTTGCCTGTGCATAGGGCTGAATAGGAGAAAAACACCCCCAGAAATCACGCTGGTGCTGTTGAACATCCAAAGCACCTACAAATGAATGAAATGGCCATCTCAGCTGACACATGAGAGAACAGACAGGGCTTACTCGAAGTACACCTACATGCCCGTGCCCCAAGTCTGTCAGTAAACTGAGTTTCTTATAACAGCAGGAAGAGCAAAGAATGACATTACTGGCTGTACATCACTTGCTCAGCATGGTTGCCCATGGTGCAGGACCACTCAGCTACCAAGTTAACAGGTTTAAGGGGAGCTGGCAGAGCTGGCTGGAGGATAACCTCACGGTGGTGACTCAGTGTAGGAAAGCACAATCTGAATTGCCTGTTATCAGGGTGGGCAACTAAGGCAAGATGTGTTGTGAAACAGCTGTCACTCCTGGTTCTACTATCTAGGGCAAAAACATGTCTTCTCTGATCTCCCACTTAAAAACGCTATGCATACCCATGTATGGGTTCTCAGTCAAACCATGTACACTAAACCTAAACAGAGAGAGAGAGAGAGGTGTATTTATGTTGTCTTTCTGAATACAGCCCATGAGGACTTGTCCTATGGTTATTTATCCCAGTTCCACCAGGTTTTGAGATTATATTTATTTGCCAACACAGGGGACATTTTTTCCTTCTGAAATCTCCAGACTTCCCTTTCTCATGGAGGACGATGGTAAGTTTGCCAGCATCTCTTTGGAAAAAGCTGAAGAAGAGTCTCCCACATCTCGTGGAGATACATACCACTGCAGAAAGTCTTCTGCAGAGCATGTCCTGCCTCTAAGCCAAGTGCCCCATCTCTGAACAGCTCAAACATCCCTCAGAGCGAGTGAAAATGGAAAGGCAGACTGAGGGAGAGCTCAGATAAAGCTCACTGACATTATGAACACACAGGTCTAGGTTCTTTTTTCTAAAACATGGGATAAAAAAATTTTTGCAAAGCATAAAGAAGAATCCCAAAAGCAGCAGTAACGTCAACAAGACCTTCACACAGTAAACTTTCTTAGTATTTTGCAAGAGGGTGTCCATAGCAGCAGCTGAGGCTGTAGTCACTGGCAGACACCAAACATGTTTCTCCTCATTAATTAAAGTTAGTTTTGTCCAGAAGTTTTCTTCTTTTATGTGGAGTTGGTATGGCCTGCTCTGGGGGACAATGGCCAAGATCTGAAGCATAGTTATAGATCTCTGACCCCACCCACACATCCACATCCCCAAAGTGACTGGGCAGCATTACTTCCGAGGGATGAATCTGGGAGGACACGTGGACACTGGCAGATGACACAGTGTACTTCGCTGACCTCTGTCAAGCAGCACAGCCCCTGCAGGCACACCAGGGTGAATAAAACCCAGAGATGAGGGTCTGATGTGGGGACAAATGCAATCTGATGGGGGAGGTAGTGGCTTACCAATACAGGTGGAGCAGGTGTGCTAGCAGAACAGTGCACCTAACCTGTCCTTCACCCTGCATTTTTGTCCACCTGCACTTGGTGATAGAGAGGCAGACCTAGTCAGCAAAAACTAAAATGGCCATTGCCATGCAAAAACTAGCTCCAATCCTAAGCAAACTCCAAGACTAAGAAGAAGGAAAGCTTGACTAGAACTATCCCAGACCCCCATCTGCATTTAGTACTGACATAATTGTGAGCTCTCTCCTCACTGTTGGCTGATTTTACCACGGTCTGGAACAGAAGGATCCTCTGTGGCCCAAGGGTTGCATGCTGTCTGTGAAGCAGAGATCATCATGGTTACATGGGATCCACCGTGGAAGAAATGATGCAGATTTCATAAGCATGCGGGTTTCCTCCCTGCAACACTCAGTGGTTTAGGTAATGTTTCTAGTTTAAGCATGTGGCTGGGACAACAGAGGTCCTTGCATTTTTGCCAATATTGACAGACTGCTGATGCTCGTCACAACTCTCCTCCTTGTTCTGATCTTACAGTTACCCAGCCTGGGGACTTGTCATAGGTGCCACCATAGATCCCACAAAGGCATGTGCCTGCATATCTCAGGAAGAAAGTGGGCCATGCAGGGACTTTGCCCTGACAAGGAATGATATTTTGGCCAGGACATACACCCAAGCCTGGAAGATGTCAAACGTTCCCAAGCTCTTCAGTTTATACATAGTTCTAGTGACCTTCCTCAAAAGTATACGTGGGGAAGGGTCTCAAATCTACTTAACACTTTCACCCTCCAGAAGTCTCATATTCAGTAGCAAAACAGCTCTTTGCAACCCACAGGCTGCACTGGCAGACCTACAAATATCTCAGGTTATGTCATGGGTTGTAACAACTCTCCTGAGCGTGCACAGCTTATCTGTACAAGTGTAACAAGTCCAACGCATCCCATCTACTTCCAGCCGACTGCACACACAGTGGTGCTGGCAAGTGCAGGGGCAGCAAATGCAATACGGGAAGAATGCAGTGAGCAGGCTGCAAAACAGGCATTTCCAGACCCGCCGTCGTTTCAGTCTCAAAGCTGCAGCTTACTGCCCAAAGCATTAGGGCTGCCAGGCCCGCATTAAAGACACAACAAAACACTCAGTACTATTTATTACCTTTTTAAAATAAATAGTTTTCATTATTATAGTCACTTAGGAAAATCCTGCAGCTTGAGGAGTGGGGAAGCATGCCCTGGACATGGTTTGTTTTTGGATCCTGAGGTAATGGAGACACTGTAAATAGATGTCTGATAAGAATCTGTCACCAGATTAATAAGGATCTTTGCAAGCTGTAACATAAAACACCTACCATGCTTAACCACTAGAATTTAAAGGGACAAGACATATATATAATATTATTTTCGGTCACATTTTGCATTCTTTCAATTAGTGTCAACTAATTGATGAGTTGGTTCACCAGTATAACAAATAGTGCTGTATGTTATTTGTTACACTTTGGGTAAGTAATACTGCACAGCTAAGCACTGCTCACTTTATGAATCTTGTACTTCTTCAGAGTACTTATCTACATTAGAAAAAAAATTGTTGAGGTTTCTTTAATTTGAAAATGACATGGCAATATAGTGTTAGAATGTAAAATAGATTTATTTAAATATCCAAGATTTTATGTACACTATTATAATATGTTCGTCCCAAACTAAATTTTTACTGTCACTGTAATCTAAGCAAAAGCTTAGGTGTGTTTTATTCTACATTTCTTATCCACACACATTAATTCTGGCTTCCACTTGTGTTACCTGAGGTAGTTGCCTTGGTCAAGAAGGGGAGGGAAAAAACAGTCATTTGCAATTAACCTGCAACCTTCTATGCTTCCGAAGAATAAAAGTTCTTCTGTACAAACAGTACAGTTTCTGTCATGACTGCAATAAACTAGGCCACTGGGTTGAATCCTCAAGTTTCCTTGACCTACTAAATTTACAGTAGTTTCAATGTTTGCTCTTTTCAGCCTGCTAACTCACTGTTGCAAAAAAAAAGAAACACATATTCATAGTTCTGCTGCTTCACAGCCTTGATGAGAAATTAGTAAGCAGAAAACGCAGCATTATAATTAGAAATGGAACCAAGCAAATAAAGTTCAGATTCCCATCTTTATTTTTTACAGCCATGCTCCTGATTCAAGCCTGGCTCTAACTACAGTAGCAGCTCTTTCCTCCTCTTCTGGAGAGGACTTTCTCACTGCAGGTCACAGGGATACAGTTCAGTCCTTTCGCTATTTCAGCCAGGTAACCTGGTGCAGGGTTCAAGAATCGTTTGTCCCCAGAACGTGTACACAGACTTATCAGTAGAGGGACAAGCAGTTTGCATTCCCCTCTATTCCTCTGCCAATGAATTCCTACTTGCAGAGAAATGAGGCACTCTGTGTATGTATCTTATTTATTTGGTAACACCATATGTTCCTGCTCACGTCCTCCACCTAAAGTACGGTAAAGCAAAAGCTCTCACTGAGTATCTTTATGAACCTAGTTTTGAAGGGAGTGGAAATCAATAGTGTAACAGTCTCATGTGGATATGGGTGAGAAAAGGGAGATCAGGCAATTATTTCCTGTAGGCTGAACAATAAATGGCCACAGAAGCATATAACGAATAAACAAGCCAGGTTGTAAGGGACACTCCAAGGTCATTTGGTCCAACTACATGCTCAAAGGAGGGCTGACTTTGAAGTCAAACCCAAGCAATCCTGCCATGGGTCATTCACTGCAGAAAACGACAGGGAACTCAATACCAGTGCATGTTGCATTGTGACACAGAGCAAAATATTCTCCGCAGTTCAAAGCCCAACGAATTGTGAAAAGCACAGGGTAGATTCACTCCAAGGGGACGTAGAGATTACAGGAGCCCTAAGGCCCTCAGCAGCACTGCTGGGAGGGGGCACACTTTATGTGTCATGAGAGCTGAGACACTGTATGGCTGGAGAGAGGCTGCCCGGAGCCTTCCTGCTCCAGCTGGGCGTTACTGATGTATCCAGCTCTACACAAAACAAATTTAGAGTCAAAAAACATACAGGGCATTTTAAAGATAACTTTTTTTCTGTCGTGCTGCTGGAAGGAAAAAATACTTTGTGTTTCCTCTTCTGTTTTGCACCCACTCAGGGGCCACTGTTACAAATGAAAAGGAAGAGGTTGTTAGTGCCATGGGAAGCACGGGTGTGCTGGATGCAGGCACTGGCACGTGGTGGGTCCACTGACCCACCAGCAGACCCACCGTGCCCTTTCTGTTGTATCCTGGATTCAGCATGTCCAAATCAGTACTTTCATGCACACCGCCACAATTTTTTCCACGTACAGTTTAGCCACACGTTTTGTTTTAGAAGCCCTTTAAGAATTTGATCATAGGATGACAAGGACATTTGACTTAAGAAGTGGAGGAAACTAGAAACCACACAAATGCTATGAATAGAAGCTAGGGAAAGAGATGGCAGGCACATTTATGAACTCAGTCAAAGTGGATGCATATGTTACTTTATTTAGGCTCATATCAGAGAAAGAAAGCCATGCAATCTTTAGTTATTTACTTATATTAAAGTACTAACCCCTCCTGTTTCATGGCATATTTCTATTTTTATACTACTGAAATCATTAGCTGTAAGTTTCCATGTAAATTGCTTCCCAGCCCCAGAAAACCTTACACTGGCATGACTATGATATCAAACCTATCTTCGCTTTTCTGAAAGATGATCATCAGATGAGGTATTATCAACTATTAGTGATACTCAGAAGTAACATCTGAGTTTTCATAAAAAGCTATGTTCCTAATGCCTGAATGACTCATATTTGCCACTAGAACAATACAAAGTCATTAAAGAAGGCTGGCCTTTAAAAATATTACTTGGAACAAGAGCAAACCGTTTAAGCATATCAAATGTCATAAAGGCTCTTTCTAAAGTTGAGGTTGCTACAGTATAAACAGCATCAAGCGAGAGGCTGTGCTCTGTCTTTACTGGAGCCCAGGAGTGAAAAGCCAGGAGTGAAAATATTTTTATCTGTTGGAAGTGGGAAGAATAATATTATTTTATACATAATGATGTATACGGAGAGCATTGTAGCATACAGGCACACGTATCAAGGTACTAAACTAAAGGGTTTATCAACATAGGACTAGATTCTGCAAATTTTACATTCACCCAGTCCTTACTGTGCTTGTAATCCAGCAGGAGTTTGCCTTAATGATATATACATTGTCTTCATTGAATGGTACTTACTGGCTGCTCACATGACTAATCCTAAAATGTAGTTTCACAACATATTGGCATCAGAAGCGAAGCCAGTTCATGAAGAACCCAGCTACCACTCCCACTCCCTCCCGGCCACCGCTACCACCACATCACTGTGGGCCACCCCTCAGCCATGCCCTTATGACTAGTTGTAGGGTCACATGAGGACACAGGTCACCAAACTGACCTGAGTTAAAAATAACCGCAGTGAAAATACAAGGGATTATTTTTAACTTGGAACATTTCAAAGATATGGTTTATGGTGTGATGCCATGAACAGTTTTAGTGACACAGCTGGTGTGGCAGCAAGCTGAGAGAATGGGATAGAAGCGGGAGGGGAGAGGCCGGAAATCCTCAAGCCAGCATCACTGCTATGCACGATGGAACGATGCCATATGGCAAAGTTTGCAAAATCTGGTCCTCTCTGCAATTTCCTTTAGCATTCTTACTTGTGTGCTATTATTACTGAAGTTTGGGGTACTTACGCCATGATGCCCGAGAGATGAAACATTTCAGCTGTTATGTATGACAAGTAACTGTACAGGAAGACAAAGAGTGGCTCAATCACTCGGATTTTATGGGTGAAACGGGTGGTAAAGGCTGCTACAAATCCCAAAAGGATTCCAATCAATACTCCACCGATCCCCACTATAAAGAAGTTAGCAATCCCAGCGAATATGTCAATAACCTTAATTGTGCGCATCTGGCAGAAAGACTTGAACAAATTGTACAGGACCTATGAGGAAAAAGAAAGCACATTATGTTTCTGAACTCTTCTTAATTTCCCTTCTTGTCGTTATGTTCCTCTGCTTCAATGTTGAACTTTGATTTCTCTATCTACCTTGAACTCACTTTTGAGATATGCTGTTGTTTACCTCTGACATATTACTTGTCATCCATAAATATCAGGGTGATATACAAAGAAGGGTAAATACAATTATTCCAATTTTTGCAAATGGGACAGGTTTCTTAACCCATACATTCTGCAGGCCAGGAGCATTATCTTTCTTTAAATTCACTTATTTGCAAAGCTTCCAATTTTTCCACAGACGGCCATTTCATATTTTCCCCAGAATCAAAGAAATAAAAAAGGAGGAGGAAAAACAACAGTGAAAAATAAGGTTATTTTCAAATGTGTTTGATCTATGTAAGATACCAAGAGCTGCAGTACTGCCTTAGACCATAGACCCACCCAGCATGGGGTGGGAGGGGAAAGGGGATGGACAGTGACCACCCCAAGGAGTATAAGAAACATGGCATCCATAGAGTGCTTTTTCTCTGATGTATTAACCATTAAGAGTCCAACAGTTTAAAGATGTCTCCAACTTTAGATGATTTCTAGAGATGTGGATTTAATTCCCGTTGAAAGACCTGTTACTATGTATTCGCTCAGTTTAATTTTCAGAGAGTTTATAACCACGCTCCAAAACAAACTGGGTCAATGGGATTATCACATTTTCTTAGCCAGAAACATTCTGGAAACAGAATGATGTAGACTTCACGTTTGTCTAATATCCAGTATTTCAGTTACTACAAAACAGACAACAATGGAATCGGTTACTTTTAAAGAAACTTTAAAGGGTCTCCCCATTTACACTTACTTGGGAGATTTAAGCATTGCCTAGTGCTGCATGTATGCTCCCAGCCTCGCGATACCATGATGGTTACGCAGTCCCCTTGTACAGATCTAGGCTTGGTCACAAGAGAAGGTACTCCTATCAGAAAAAGGATCTAAGCCAGAAGTGGAAAGTGGGTTCACAGGCTAAGCCACCTTAGTCACAAAAAACACCTGACTAGTCATCTTGGAGAGTCTGCAGGAGTTAAACCTCTGTGTTCTTTCTGGACTTCTTAGTAAGCCAAACAGGGTTCTCTATCAGAAATGCTATTTGAGAGAACAATGTTTTATCAGTACTTGCATTGTGCTGAAAATGTAGGTGTTTGAATAGCGACTGGGAGGGATTTGTCATGTTCGCAGTCTTGTTCTCTCTCACGTGATAGAAAGTAAGTTGTACAGCTCATCTTGGCCAAAATTTGATAGGTCTCACAGAGGTAAAAGTTCTCGCTATAGACTACTGCAAAGACATGGCCTATTATGGGTCCTTTGGGATACGTGAAAGGAAAGAACTGAAAAAGAAAAGAAAAAACACATTCCAGAGCAAGCATGAAAAGAGAAGATTAAATCAAACCTAGCATGATCACCAGTAATTTCCAATTTTCATTACAAAGCGGCAAACAGGGCAAGAGCAGGAGCATGAACTATTTATTTGGTGAGAATGATGCCCTCAGGATGAGTCCAGCTGGGAGAAGTGTTCTTTTTCACCTGGACAAACCCCTTCAATTTTTTTGTCTGGGGCAGATTCCCAGCTTTTTTGCCCTGTTCCTTGTTACTATGTCCCGTGCAGGACAGAAAAGTAATGCATAGGCTCCACTTGTTTTCAGCTTGGTTTTATTTGTGGACCTTATGGATCTGCACGAAGAGAAGTATACCAGAATTAAGCCTATAGACAATAGGTGTGCCTTTGTCAGTCACTTTACAAGGACTTCTCAGTCCACTGACTCCCAGGAGTCCCCATGAGTTACAGACTGGAGAAAAAAATACTGTTCATTTGTGTTGTTTGCAAGGAGATGAGTCCCCCCGCGTCATGTGTTGAAACTTGGTACTACCCCAGAACTGTGTTTTCTTCAAGACACCTACAGAATTTGACCTGGCAGAACACTCCCTTGGTATGTATTAGGGAAGGTATTTTTTTCCTTTAACTGGAGTTTTAAATAGCCTTTTAAATACTTTTAAAAGTAGCTATACAAATACATATAAGACAAGTCTCCAAAGTAAGGCCACTGAGAGCTGCTTGTAAAGAAGCATATAATTCTGATCTACTGAAACAATAGCCTTTCCATAACATCACCTCATCCTCACAGCAGAGTGTTCACCCTGCAAGCAGAATGGAGCCTGGTTTTTCCACATACAGATATCCCTGTAAATCTCAAGTGTCTTGCCATATTTGAAAGAAGAAAACCAATGTTCTCCTTTGTACCTCGGATCAAAATCAGACCGCTGTGGCAGAAGCAGCAGGTAGGACTACGGAATGTAATGAACACGATTTTAATCTCGTTCCTATTGTTCTTTATTTACACTGCTGTAAATGAGATCATAATCAAGTTCTCTTCCCTTTTACTCTACAGAAGTTCAGTTTTACAGCTCTCTCTAAGCTTTCCGGTGAGTTAACCAACATCAACTCTAGTCATGCTTTGTAATGCATTTGGTATGAGGCCAGGGTTTTTTTCAAGTTCAAGATTTTCATTTACTCAACATCCTTCAGCTGAACTCACTGAAGGTTACACCAAGGAATATTAGTCAGCATTCACTTTTTAATCTTGTCTCAGAGTATCTCTATTTTTCCTAGACACTAATAGCTTATTTTCACCAATTGCCAGTTTTTAGTTTTTAATTCTGAAATTACTTTAAAGCACTCTAAAGTGATGTTTTCAGTAGAGGCAGAATACAGAACACTGCTGTAATGTTTTCTAACATGGGAATAATATTATTGTAATGACACTGGCTCCTTCTTTGTGATTTTAAGCTCAGAATTGGTATTTGAACTGCTAATGCTCAATTTCAACTGTGATCTTGCCATTTAATACCACTGTGCTAGTTATCACCAAGCCAGTCTTTCGGTAAAGGACCAAATCTGAACAAGAAGCCAACTGGCAAACATTGTCCTTAGCCAAATTCGAGCTCCAAAATTCCATCATGGGGGAAAGGGATCAGCCAAATGCACGGGCATATTGTTAAAACCATCAGGCATGAAAGACCATCTGAGAAATGCAGCAGAGCTAAGATTCCTGAGAAAGCCCACCTCGCTTTGTAGCTAATACAAGGGTGTGGTAGCACGTTTCCTGATAAGGGAAAGCATAATGAAACTGCTACCGTAATAAAAGTTTTCATTAGGAGCAGCCAGGCAGTGCAAGTGGGATATCAGGAAGAAGGGCTTAAAGTATTTAGAAAGCATGCTTACTAAAGCCACACCATTCTGGACTGCCCATCTGTATAGCCTCTGGTTTTTTTGAAACTGCAGTGGCCGTAGGAATTAGGCAGCTGATGTGGATGGCCAGCCTGCTGTCAGCTGCCCCCCTGCCTCATCCCCACATCCCACCGGAGGCATCTGCCAGGGCAGGTGGGACTCAAGGGCAAAAGCTGGAAGGGGCTGAGCTCTGCCTGCTAGCTGGTTTTATCAGCTCTCCTTGTAACACAACAAGGGCAGAGGAAGAGACTGTATTTACAAAACATCGTCTCCTTTGAGCGCATAGCTGCGTAACCCCTGCAGCACCACAGCGAGGACTGGTCCAGCAGCACCGCTACAGGCAGAGGAGGCGAGGTCCTCTAAGGGTGCCCCATGGGGGATCTGTGACGGCCTGGGTGACATTTTAAGTATAATCACACGATTGCAGGTGTGCAAAATCATGAAAAGGAACCATTAGCAGACCAATGCTTAGCATGTGGAAACCACTTAATCTCCTGCCGAGTGCTACCTTTAAGCAATCGCTGGGAAGTAGGACCGAACATACGCTATATTGCTTTCAGTCTCTCATGAATATATGTATGGCCAATGCGTATGCTGGGCTGGCCTGGCAGACTCCTCAGAGTATCTTCCCCTGCATTAGGGCATTTGGGCAGGCATGCCGTGAAAAAGGACTACCTCCACAGAAGGCAATAATGATGCCTACAGGAAAGCCATGCATCACGGTTATTAAATTGCTGTGCCAGCACCTAGAAAAATGGTGTTTTAGAGTAATTTGCCATTGGGCAATGGCACGCCTGAACACTTCCGTTATCAGGACGCAGTGTTTCCCTAACAAATCTTGCTGGATTAACTGCTGCTCCAGTGGAAAGGTGATTGATTTTGTGATTGGAAAAAGTGAATTTGGTTAGACAAATCCACCAAATAAAGTCTGTACACTAACATAAACCCAGACTTTTTTCCCCTCACAAAAACTTGCATGAAAAGAACTCCACCACATGAGTGGCCAGTAAGAGTAGAGACAGACGCAGCCATGGCTGAACTGCTTAGCCTTTTGAAACTCAGTATTTACAGCCACTTATTTTCAGGACTGGCTTAAGTACCAGTTTAGCAGGGGCAGGCAGTTTCAGCTCCAAGCCACTGAGAAAAGCTAGGCTTTAAGGCAAGCTCATAAGAGAGGATGTGATTCAGCTGGCTGGATAGCAACAGAATCATGTAAAGCACGAAGCGTAAGTGAAAAAAAACAAACAACAGTACTCCCACAGACACAGAAGAAATGATCAGTACCAAGGTTCAGATTAAATGATGAGATATACATGTGTTAAGCAGGTGAGGCAAAGCCCTAGGAAGGGGAAAACCAAAAGACAATTGTGCATAGAATGGGACAGGAATAAAAAGCCAGTGACACAGACAGGGAAGGTGTGGACCCAGTTCATGAATCTTTCTGATCCCTCTGGCATACGAAAAACTGGACCTCCATGTCTCACAAAACAAAAAGCAAGCCAGGACATAGTTGGCACGGGCAGGATTTCAAGTAAGGCATGGATAAATGGGTGTAGTGCCCCAGATGTGGTGTCATCAGGTACAAACAAGGGGTACTGAGGGTGTTAATGGAATTTGCAGATTGCTGTCCTCAGGTCAGCACTGCAAACCCAGTTCAGCTAGTTAATGATTAGAAATTACTGCCTCCAGATGGCTGTCCTACCTCATCTGTAGCCTGGGAGAAATGTATTGGTGGTCTCAGGGCAGTTCCAACTGGATGGGCACATGCAAAAGGCTAGCATCAACCGGGTCCTGTGCCATCTCAATGACTTGCCCATTCTCCCTGTGAACATGCTGGGACACCCCACATTGGCCCTTTTCCCTCTCCTGGCCAACGACATTTCTGCAGGTGAGGAAAACCTCCAGTTTCAGATTAGAGAAGTAACAGACTTCAAAGATAAAGAAAATAAAGAGATCAGGTAGTAAAATCCCTCGAGTAAATATGCTACCATTACACATTACTCTGGCATAGTAAGAGTACCATAGTTTCTAAATCTAAAGTTTAGAATTACATAAACACATTAGCACTCCTTGACTTCCATCTATGAGCAAACTAATAACCAGATACAAAGAGATGTAATGAAGTGGGATGCAAAGAATCATTTCTCATTTTTATCAACTAATCAGTAATCAAGTAACTTACCACGGTTATAGCATCATTCAGCAAAGACTCTCCAAACACCAGGATGTAAAGCTGCTCATTGACATGAATATTTTCAAAAACAGCTAACACCGCCACAGGATCCACAGCTGAAATGAGGCTGCCAAAGAGCAAATTCTGCAGCAATGTGATATCAGTCAAACCAAATGCACTGATCTGGCAAATTCCATAAAGTGAAATTCCAATGCCGATGGCATTCCAGAGCGTGCCCACCACGGCATACCAGAATATGGTACCAAAGTTCTCAAAGAAAAGACGAGTTGGCATAAAATATCCAGCGTCGAGTACAATGGGTGGTAAAAGGTACAAGAAAAAAACGTCACTGTTCATTACAGGTGGGGACTTCTCCTCTGCTCCAAAAATAATCCCACCAAGAAGCAGTCCAACCAGAATGAGGAGACAGCTTTCAGGTACTATTGAGGGCAACTTGTGATAGAGATGAAAGCCTTCAAAGGAAATTCAAACACAAGAAAGTAAAACGGTTATTTGTACAGAACCCAAAAGATTATTTTGGATTCTGTTATCTTAGTTTCTATAGTAAACAAACAGCGACTGCAGGGCAATTTCATTTTCATTGCAAAGACTGAACTGGACCACCACAGCAGGGCAAGGCAAATTTGTCAGCTAGGGTAGTTAATTCAGTTAAGCTGGTGGAGAGCCAATTTAATAGCTAGATGTTCCAGTTAATAGTTAGGCTGGCTGGAGCAACTGTGTGAAAGGGTTCTGTTTGTGAAAGTGTGGGGATTTATGTAATGTGGAATCCTCCAGAAAAACAATCCAAACACTTCTGTAGGGCAAATTACATACAGATAGAGGGAAAAAACCAAACCCTTCCTTCATGCACAGCTTCACGGAAGAGCTTAAGGAGTACATTCACTTCATTTTTAGAAGTCTTTCAGAGTCTCAAAGCTAGGGAGGGGAACTAGCACATGTGTCTGCACCCAGTCACTTCCTCAGCCACCATGAGGAAGCATTTACATCGTATTATTATTCAATTTTAGTGGAGCCTCCGAATTAATTTTGCAATAACCAACATGTTTTCCATAACGTGACAGTAAGTTGCAGCCTGTATTATTATGCTCTTTCTTCTGTATTCTATGAATTGCGTCAGCATCAGGAGCCTCTCATAAAGATCTGTGCAAAGTGCTGCAAAAATGAATAAAAAAAGGTTCTGAATGAGGACTTAATGGTTGTATGTTCCTTAGCCTACTAAAACTCTCCAAGCCATGCAGCTTCGATTTAAAGATTCCCATTACTTGCATAAGTTGACTGTTTTAAGGATGGTTCTGGTAATGAATGGGAAGAGTTTTGAAGGAACTTACTTTCGCCAATCTAATGGAATGATCAACCTTATGCACCAAGGTCACATTCCAGGTCTTGGCGATGCCAATCTTTTCCAGGCTCCTCCTTATCTATATTTGGCCCACATAATTATATAGAAAACTACCCACACCCACAAGATCCCACAGTTCCTGCCTAACTAAAAAGCATTTAAATTATTCTAAATGAGAGCTGCACAGAAACACTGGGTGCGGTAATAACGGGCGTCTATTTCAGTAAAACTATTTCAGTAGAAATCACACCTGTACTCGAAACAGTTAAACTAGTGCAAGCTTGGTATAGTCCACATCCAGTTTCCCAATTTCAGGCTTCTGTGTCTTGTAACGTGTATTTTGTTAATTCTCCTTTCATTACAGATTTTTTTTTCCAGGTAAAAGAAAGCCCAAACTTACAATTAGGAAAAACAAATGGTTAAGATGGACCAAGGGGAAACCTGTTGTAATCTACAGATTTTTTACTTACATATTCTATAACTACTAAAGCTATTTTTTAAAGTAAGCAGCTCAAGCTGCATTTTTGTCCTTTCTGGATGAAAGGACAGACTGCTTTTTAATATTTAGAAACACAGCCTATGTGACTCGTTAGAAGGACTGCCCAAATTCACTGTCATTATTCAAAACTGGAATCACCAATACCCTGTATTGGCAGAACAGGTAGTGACCCGGGAAACACAAGCATTTGCTGGTGGAGACTTGACTCTTCACCTTTCAGCCACTTCCTCATAAAACATTTTATGGCTTGTCTTAGTTTCTGCCATGGCAGGATGCCAAAATTTCCAATGCAGTGATTGAAGTTTCCACTGAGTAAGTAGATTTTGCTAAAAGAGAAGTGTTTTTAAACCCTTCAAAAGTATCTTAAACTGTTTTCTCAAGAAACATTGAAGAGGAGGGAATTTCAGTAAATGCAGCTTTCAGTGAAAACAAAAAACATCCCAACCAGAGTGGTAATGCAATGGCAATGAAATGTCTACTGTGAATATAAAAATAAAAATATTTTCCTTTTCTTCAAGTCACTCTTTGGAAAGTTCATACCGTCTCAGAGCTTTTGGGACGCCACCTTATCCTTAAAGGTAATGGAAAGGCTGCCACTAGGTTAAATGTGCTTTTTATCCGTGTAAACAGCATCAAAGCTCCTGAAAGACCACCTGCCTCCACAAAAAGCATTCAAAGGTGACCAGGGACAGCCTGTGGTTCCCAATTTAAGGGCAGAGAGCTAGGATTTAGGATCCAGAGCACATCAAGTCACGCGTAGGTGCCCTGCGGGGTGAAGGACATCTTCCCAGCTCTGACAGATCCACAGCCACATGGTCAGGAGCACCCTGGGAGCAGATACCTTGCAGCACATGAATACTCAGACTTTTATGCTGAACCCAGGACCACAGCCACTTTCTCCTCCCCTGACCCTGTCCTTGGGTCAGAGTACTGAGATATGTACTTCTGATTACAAGAGAGTTTTCCAAGGGCCCTCTAAACAGCTTAAACCTTTTTTCGGGAGAGAAGTGTTGGAAGGATATCAGCTCAGTTCCCAGAAGAAACACTTCTAATCGCACATTTGAGATTGAACGTAGAGCAATAGGGATCTGGATCAGCTAGACAAAAATTTTGTAGGTTTAGTAGCATAAGAATGAAGCAAAACTGGGAGGTAAGTGGACTAGTCTCACTGCCTAGAGGCTGCAGCATACCTTTGGTGCGCTGGGTCCCGCCTAATATGCTCATGGAGTCCATCAGCATGTAACATACCACCTATATGGTATCACCACACAACATAAATAAGTAGAGGTAGCCAGAAAATAACAATTCCCTTCAAGGCAATTTCTTAGATTTCCAAATGTGCCCTGGTTCTGTGCTGGAATAAAAAGCACCATGTTTCTAATGTCTTTGTGAAAATGTACCTTCTCAAAATGCTCAATTCTGCTTGACCACTTCGGGTTTTCCTTTCTCATGCTGTCTCTTTCGCTCCCTCTAAACCTAGCCTGCAATGACATGATCACAGCCAGGGTCTGAGAAACCTTTCAGGTAAGTCCCCTGTAAAAATCAGCAAATGCTGGAACATTTCAGCTCCAGTGAAACTGTGAAAACACATTTGTTCAAAAAGGCTCCAGTCGGGCAATAAGCAGGTGCTACAATAGTGTTTTCTTGGGGATCCTTCACACACTGTGAGAGCTGTTATTAAATGCGACCCTATTTTCCGAGCTCCTTGCAGCTGAAAAGAATTTAGGGTTCTGTTCTTAAAGGTTTGCTGCTCGCCAGTGCCAAGCATAAGCGTTCGGTGCCTAGCCCCAGAAAGGAATTTGCGATGCCAGATTAAGCACCGAAGTTTCCTGGGCAGTGCATGAGTCTCGAGGTGGATTTCACGCTGCCTGGCATGACAGGGGTGAGATGCCTGGCAGGAAATGCTGGGGAGAGGAATGCACTGGAGAGCCTCCTGTCCTACAGGGCCACTCTCAGGGCTACAGGCAGAGATGGGCTGGAAAATCCCTCTCCATCCCTTTGAACTGAGACGTGGTCCACGCTTAGTCCCACAGTAGGACGTGGCAGAACCAACGTTCCTGTATCTCAGTGGATAGACAACTCTGCCCGTTTGCGCTACCTTCAATATAAAAGAAGGCACAAGCGAGTGAAAAATTGGCACTGTGGGATCGTGACTTAGGAGCGATGGAGTCTGTCTCAGGGAGGGTTACCTTGATGCACTCACTGGATAAGAAAGCACAGACAGAGCTTCAGGAGCAAGAACTGGATGTTCCTAATTCCAGTCCCGGAGTCAGGGCACCTGCAGATAGGCGTGGTGAAGCTGAGCACTGCCACACCTAGGGCCTCTCCTGGATCGAGCCCTCATTGCTTAGTGCACGCACACTTAGAACAGCAGAGGTAATGCCCTAGATTAGCCACACTAGCTTTCGGTTGGTGTAACTGAAGGGATTTTAAAATTATGGGCATTTTTCCTCATCTATGCTGTTCGCTTGTTTACTGTACTGCAGTAAGCTGGGAAAATTAGTCAAGTCACTTTTTTTTTTTTACTTTTTAGATGCCTGTGCACTAGCAAAATATCATGATAGTCAGAATGTACAGTCCTACGGATATTATATATTAGTGTATGTATGTGTGTTTGCATTGTTCAAATGGCTTCCTTGTAATCTTTAATAAAACAGAAATATTTTCACTAGTCTTAGCTTATTCATGAGCTCTTGCTGTATCTAAACTCAGAAGCCAGAGCTATTTTACAGTACTCAACTGGCTGAGGTAACTTCTCTACCAAACTACTTGGCTATTACAGTTCATGACATACTTGAGAGTATCGTATTTGAACTCTGTCCTCATTCCGCAAACACCTAAATACATATTCAAGACTAAGCATGCATTTTTACTGCATTAAGATACATGCATCAAGATACGTGCATCTTTAATGGATGCAACGTGCAATTATTTCCACAAAAAGTAACGCAGAAATAGCAAGTTGCTTGGGTAGAGGATCAGGCCCCCAACTACAACCCTGGCCACGGCAGGTGAGTACAAATTTTTGGTGTTGCGGAATCCTAATTACCTAATCACCAACTACCTAATCACTAACCAGAATGTGACACAGTCTATTTAAATGTCACAAGCAGGACTCAAAGTTTTATGTTTTTTCAAAGCTTTTTATCAGAATGAATATGATCATAATTTTTATGGAAATCTGCGCTGCAAAATCAGGCTGCTGAATCAAGCAGCTGGAGCATGAGTAAACCTTTTTTTCTTTTTTTTTTTTTGTTCCCACGGATTTATTCCTTACACTATCTTCTAGTTAAGAGGATACAAAGTTCATCGTTGGCAGAGATTTCCTGATTTTTAAATAGCTCTCTAGTACACCTTTACCTGACATTCTTTAGATTATTATAGTGGACTCATTCTTCTGTTTGGAACATAGAAAGCTAATTAAAAACCATTATATATAAGCTGCACAAAACACAGTGAAACTATGCAATACAAATATTTTCCACATGAGGGAAGAGGTGGCTTTTCTTACTCATTCAGCGTCGTCTTTTTCTGTCTTTCTCGGGACGTAAGTGAGTGGTGGGAAAGTACAATGAGCTTACTCTGCCCTCATAAACATTTGCTTTCCATCGATCCGTGGTTCTGTTCTGAAGCTGTCATTATACCAGGCGTTATTTTAAGAAAAAGAAGACAGTGCTCGGATGACAGTAGGGCGATCAAGGGAAAGCCAGACGCGCTCTGGGTGAGCTCCGGGTTTCATAGTGCTCACAGCCCGGGGTTTATGCGAGGGCTGGAGGTAATAACCGCTTTCCTCCTCCGCAACTTTTCCCAACCGCGAGAAGCCCATCTTCCGCCCGGCAAATGACGCCCGGGCATCCCGCCCCGCGGAGCGGCACCAGCCGCCGGCCGCCCCCGCGCCCCCCGCCGCCGGGCCCGCACCGCCCCAGCCCGGCTGGGCTGCTGCGGCCGCCGGTGGGCCCCGGCGCGGCCGGTCCCGGGGGCTGCGGGTCCCGGGGCGGCGGGTGCGGGAGAGCAGGGGGAGGGAGGGTCGCCCGACGGCCCCGCTCACCGATCTTGGCGAGGGAGGCCAGCAGGATCCAGAGGGTGATCTCGAAGGGGATTTGCACGTGGGGGTAGTCCAGGGTGAAGACGTGGAGCCGCGTCTCCTCGAAGGCGGTGCCGCTGGGGCTCGGCGGGGTGCCGGTGCCCATCGCCGAGGCGCCGGGCGGCTGGCTCTCCGAGGTGGCCCGCGCCTCCGCCGCCCCGGCCGCCAGCACCGCCAGCACCGGCACCAGCAGCGGCAGCGGCAGCAGAGGCGCGGCGGGGCGCGGGGGGCCGCCGCGGCTGCCCATGGCCTCCCCGCTCCCGGCCCGGCCCGGCGCGCCGCTGCCCTACGGCCCCGCGCCGGCCGCCGCCGCCGCCGCCACCATCCCGCCGCCGCGGGCACCTGCCGCCGCCGCGGCCCCGCCGGCTCCGCCTCCTCCCGGTGACTGGGCGAGTCCCGGCCCGGCGCCGCCGGCCGGCCGCGGCGCCCCGCTCCCTCCCCGGGCCGCCCCCGGGGCCGCCCCCGCGGGGCAAAGCCGCACCCGGACCCCCCCCCCCCCCGCCCCCGCCAGCGGCCTGCGGGGCTCCGGCGCGGGAGCGGGTCGGGCCCCCAAGCACCGGCTCCGACCCCCCCCCCCGACCCCCCGAAATGAGCGGGCCTGCGAAGGTCGAGGCAGGGCCGGCGTTAAAATCTTTTCACTCTGAATTGCCTTAAAAGAGGTCGGTATGCAGTCACACGCATGCACGTATATATTAATGTAAACGAATTTAGAGAGTTAACACATTCTAGATGGGTATGTGGGTGCCTACATATGCATCTACGTATGCACGTGTATAGTCTCTATACATATACCTATATCTCTATATAGTACATGCATATACCTATGCATCTATAATATACGTAGATATTCATAAAACAGTAGTTTAGATATATGTGTATAAACACTGTGTATATACATATGTCAGAACGTGTGTATATGCACATATGGATGTGTATTTCTATAGGTATTTTAATGAAGTTTTATATGTCTCTGTACATATGCATGAATGTATTTGTACATATATGTGTTGCTGTTACCAAATACAGGAAAGGTGCTTCTACCAAATATATGAAAGACAACATTCTGTTCCCGCTAACTAAGAGTTAAAACCTGTTAATTTAGAGAGTTAAAAGAACACACTCTGTATACTTATATGCATATAAGTTCATATATATTTTATATATACTATATGTTGTCTCATATAAGCTATGTAATTACATAGCATGTAACATTATATAATATATTTAATACATAAAATAATATATAGTATATGGATATATGTTGCCCCATGAAACACGATAGGCACGATCCTGTTCCTGTCAGTTAAGAGATTTCCATTCTGTTCATTCAGAGAGTTAAAAGAACACACTCTATAAACGTATATGAGTGATCGCACTCATATTCTCATATATGTGTGTATAAATATATAACTACTAATTTATTTACGCGCGTGTCTGTGAGTGTGTGTTACCAATATTGAACAAGTGATTGGCAAAATCCTGTCCCTGGAGGCATTGGGCATTTGCCATGAATTTCAGCACGGCCGGTATTCCATCAGATACTGCTGAGCACGGGCTTTCTGTATTTCTGACAGAATGGAATCTCAGCCACGATGTGCTCATGACTTCACCACTTGTGAGTAAGGCAATATTCCAAAGATCAAACTTATAAAATCTTTATAGCACTCCGTTCCGCATGCCCTTATAGCAGAGCGTGTCTTTCCTGACTTCAGATAAAACGAAAGCAGGTAGTGAGTGCTCTCCTTTTTTTCCCCAGGCAGCAAAAAGTAGCCAGTGGCTACCATTTCTGTAGGGAGTTAAGGTTAAAGCTCAGAATCAATTAGCTGAATATCTGTAGCTGTCATTTAGCCCCAGAACCTGAAAACAGGGCACTAAGCCTTTGGTTTTAACCACAAATTTAAAAACATGACACTAATAATATTTTTTTTCTACAAGTCAGCCAAGAGAACACGTTTGAATATCAAATCGGTCTATATACCATATAATACTCTAGATGTACGTGATATCTTTATAGGTCCTTTTATCTGTTATATTAGATTCTCTGAAATAAAAGAAACAGATAAATATTGCCAATTCTGAGGACATTTCCTTTATATGGGGAAAAAAGTACAGAAAGGAAATGATCCGTCATTCCTGAATCTCCTGGTCCCTGTCAAAAGACCATCCATAAGAAGAGAAGTCTAACCCTCAGGTGACAGACATAGCATTATCTCTAACTTGGAAATAAGACTGTAAATCATAACTTTAATTCAGCCAGAAATCATGAGATCTGTAATTGTACTTGCATGTCTCGTTTTATGATCTTTCCTGCAGATGAAGAAAGCCTTTCTGAAAAATACCATTATGAAAGTGTCGATACCTGCCCTCCTAAGAGCAGTGTTACCGATCCTCTGTACTTGTCTGACCTGTGCCTTCAGGATGTTGCACTGGACCGAGAATTATCCTCAGTGATGTCAATGAAAAAGCATTGGCAAGAGCAAGCTGGCCAAGGCTATTGGAAGCACGGTTGCTTATGTACTCTCCCATCAACCCTTTTCTCTAATACCACCTCATAATCCCGCCCTGTGCTGGGATTCATACCCCAATTCAGTCACAGCAGAAATAGGCTGCTGGGCAGGGAATCGGAGCACCGTACGATAGCCCCGCAGGTGTTTGGAAATTGTGAACAACCGGCTGAGCATTATCGGTTTGCCACAAGAGGGGAAGGAAGACTTTGGGTGGGAAAGTGCTGAGGCATGAGAAGGTGGAGGAAGGTCCCTTCTCATGGAAAATGTTCTTCATCGCTGCCCTTTTCATTACAGAGAGTGAGGGATGACAGAGCCCGGCTGCTGCGGACTGGCAGAGACAGAGCGATGCTTTGGCACCCAGGTCATGCCTCTACAGTCACAAAGTTTCCCCCAGACGCAGGAATACGGACCCTTCCTTGGGGCACCATCTACATATTTACCTTATTTTGTCCTCTTACTTTCCTTCTCCCCAAAAATAAAAGGGCGCACACAACAGAAAACCTTCTAGATCTAACACTGCTGTGGGTCTGGGTACTAGGCTACTTTTTAAATTTTATGGTATTATGAAAATGAGAAGTTGGTAAATGGGGAAAAAAAATAAATGAGGGAAAGATGTCATTAATCCTGAGGCTGGTGAATTACATGCCAGAAAAAAACCTGGAAATAATACATTGACACAGACCCCAAAAAACAGGGAGCGAAGAAAACTGGAGTTGAGATTAATTACTAGAGTTGATACTGTCTATTGTTACATCAAAATAAGCTATTTTATGGATGGATTGTATAGATGAGAATATCCAACATTTGGGTAGGAATTGCCTTTACAGGATAGCATGACACAGCAGGGAAGTGGACCATATTTGACTTTGGAGCTTGTTGAAACAGATGCCAGTACAGTATAAGGTGCCAAAGATCTTGTGGAGTTTCTCTCGGCATTTGCAGCCGGTGCTGCTTTTCATTGCCACCAGCCCTGTGCAGCTGGTCCCACAGATGCTGAAACGTTTCACCACTGGTGGAAGGTCTTTAAATCCAGGCAGAGATTTGCCTGAGACAGCAGTGTGGGGTATGACATTCCCATTATCTCTGCTTCACCCAGGCTGTATGAGACAGCAGCGACAGCTTCACCCCCCTCCACCACCGCTCGCACTGCGCCCAGCCCTGCTGGTGTCTGCACAATAAGCAGCTCTTCCTGAGGACATGGCTGGGGACATCACCATATGGAGTAAAACATTCCTGAGTCTCAAAGCTGCCCAGGGAGGGGAGGAGGGGTGGTCTCCTCAACCAGAGAGAGCAGTAGAGGAGACGTGAAGGTGTGTCCCTGGCGCCACGGTGTCTCGTCATGGCTCTGCCCCTGACAGCTCAATGCATCTGCTCCCACTTCAGAACAATTTTCTGTCGGGTCACTCCGCACCATTTCAATGATAGCACAAACAGAAAGCACGTACGCCACACTTGCCTGATTGCAACTGATCCATAGAGGACCTTCCCGCAATGCCCCCACCGATGCCTCACTGCCGGCGCTGTGCCGTGCCATCTGCACCTGGGTGTACTTTCATCTCTTTAATTCTGCTCACAGGCATTGTCTGTTTTACCAGATACAGTGCTAACAGCATTTCACGTGACAAAGTGCATGCTATTTTATACATCAAGATGGTAACTCACATAATTCAGTTTGTTTACCTTTTAATCCATTTATTGATTACTACTGGAAATTACTACCAGAGAAAGGAACTGCTCAGGCTGCCCATAGCGTGCTGTTTGGGAAAGAGGCATTGGTAGTCACGCCACGCAGGTTTCCAAGAGTTCAGGTGGTTCATACAGGTGTTAGGACAGCTTAGTTTTACTTTTGCTGTTGTAGGCATTGGGACTTTTTCGTTGTAGGCACGGCTTTGAGTTACAGGGTTGTATGTCACCTGCTAATATTAATCCAGCTTTATAGATACAGTAGGAGAAGGTCTTTCTTTATTGCTATTGTCAAAACTTTGCTTTCACAATGAAAAAAAAGAATACTGATTTGAACAAATGAGAAATTTCACTGTATCATAAATGTAGCTCAGTTTTTAGGGATTCCCAAGAAAGCATGAGGTCATATTTTTGTACTTAATTTTCTGACCTCTCTTTGATACCGAGGAAGCATTTCTGGAAAATGTTACTGTGACTATTGCAATAACTGGATTTCCTATGAGCAACGTTATACGTGTTTTCTGGTAAATATGATCAAGGAATCAAAACGGTTGGGAAATCCTAAATATATTAATAAATATTTGTCCATCATTTTCATTGCTGTTTCAGTTTGACAGACATTTTCAGCAGATTAAAAATAAATGTTATATTCTACTGCTGATATTTTATTTTGATGGAAATTAAATCTGTGCGGAGGAGCTTTTAGGTTGCATACTTTTTAAATTTTCTCTGACACAGTCCACATAGCAGTATTGTAAACTCTGTGTTCCTGGTTCAGAAGAATAGGATAAATTTCACCCTTCTTCCTAGCCACTTCCCTAAAACAGAAAGAAAGATTTTCTCTAATTTTCCCCAAAAGTATAGTATAGGAGACTTAAACACAAACCATCTTACTGAAATACATCAGGGTGTTACTAAAAAAAGTTTGTTAAAAATTATGGTAGTTCCATTAGAACAAAGAAGGAAGTTTTGAGGTTACCTCAGGTAAAAAGGCAGTTTTTCTTGACATCTGCAGCTGCGTGGGAATCACAGTAGCGCAGGGAAAACCTGTGTCTGTGGCACATGTCACTGGGATGTTCAAAGAGTTAAGGGAGAAGAGACACCAAAGAGGTGACATAGATTTCTTTTACTTATTTAGAAGTAGCTTCAGTGGAGATATAAGGATTATAAAATACAGACGTGCTTGACTGAGAGTTGTTTTCTTTAGGAGGGGAGCTGATCGCTCACCTGCATGCATTATATTAACAAACATTTCTCAAAATCTCTCTTCCATTAGGGGATAGACTCTTTTTATGAGGGCTATGTCATCAGGGCCTTGACCATGTAACTCTGCCTCTAAATCCATTAATTAGTGAAAGAGTATCTCAGCTATCAAGTGATTTATTATATGAAATCAATAGTCCACTGAAGATGTGTTTTTCCACAGCCTTTTCCAGGGCTGCTTAGCAACCGTCCCCATAAACCAGGTCTACCAGAGGCATTAGACCTTCCTAATATGGGCACTTTAATGGCAGCAATTTACTTGTGCAGGTCTGAACTTTGGTAAGCCCTTTTAAGGCCCTTAGGATGTTAACTGTTGTGTCTGCACAACTCGGTGTTTAAATTGGAAAGGGCACAGGTACTGGCACCCGCCTAATTTTCTAGAAATGGAGGAGTGGGAGGAGTAACAGCCTACATGGCTATAGGCTATAGGCTATAGGCGCGGAGCACAACGGGAGGAGCATAGCTATTTTTTTTAATCTTCAAAAGCAGCCCCATGAACGGAACAGCAGCGAGGCTGAGCATAAGTTCATGATGCAGAGCGGAGACAGCCAGCGCTGAATTCAGAGTGATAAACTCTGCTTTTTTGGGGTCCCCTGAGGCTACAAGTGAAGGCTACCGCACCGCAACACCAGTCACAGTTATTCCAGCATGAAGCCCTGAGGGATCTTCTGAGGATTATGGGCAACCACCTCCCCAGAGCCAGAGCTAATCTGGGCATCAGAGTAATTGCACCCAGGTGAACACTCTCCTGAAGACTTCTCCTAAGGCCTTTCCCAGCCAGGTGGTGTGTACACAGGCGCTTGTGCTCACTGTGAGTCAGCAGCTCCAGCAGGTTCAGCCAGGAAGCTCTGGGAGAGTATTTTGTGCCTCATACCAAATAACAGAGAGGTTTTTGCAATGCTGCAAGGCATCAGCATTAAATATCATCCCAAAGAACAAAAAAGGAACCTGCTGTCAGCTACTGCAGGAAGGCTAAGTGATGTTTCTAGCTCCAGAGGGACACTTATAACACAGGAAGGCTAATAACCATGAAGTTAATTTTTGCCGTTACTTGAAAGTAAAATGCCCTTCTTCTGTTCATAAGACAGACAAAATCAAGAGGAGCTGCCCAGAGGGAGTTTGTGCTATTTTCCCTTTCTTTCATTCTTGTGTTCTGGGTGATCTGGGCATCCCTGGAAAATGACATTGTTGGGCATATTTGCTGGAAACACAGAACCAGAGATGACAGACCGGTCTCCATCTCTTAAGGATTAGAACAATGTAATTGTTTAATAGCTAAGCAACATGTTTAATGTTTAAACTGTAAATTCCCTCTTTAGCTCACTCTGCACCAGAACACTTAGTCACTGAATGATTTCTGAGGCTGTGTCCCCACACTGGCTGTCAAAAGTAGCCACTGTTCTCAAGCCTAGCACCTGTTACTGCCATGAATACAGAAATACTAATTTAAATGTTTAACTTTTTGGGGGAGAAAAAAGTTAATGACTAAAAGAATGCCTCTAGTTTCAGCCTTACAATGGCATCATAACCGACAACGAGAATTTTTCTTTGAAAGCAGAGTTTGATAGGATTATATAAGTATTTTTAAATGCTTTCCCATAAGTGCAAGCATTGGAGTTGGTGACTGAAGTGATTCCTTTAGTACTATAACTTACATTTATAGCTCTAGCAACCTGTAAAGCATAGGCATAACCTCTCTTTGCAAAAGGCAAGGTAAAGGCTGACCCACTACTAGAGTCCTGGGAGGCCTTCTGCTAAGCTACATTTCCTACTCGCTCTTTGTAGATTAATGGCACAAGCGTGTTGAACAAGCGCCACTTTCAAAAATGCTGAAGGGTTGGTTTGTTTTGTTGGCTTTTTTTTTTTCCTGAAGAAAATTTAATTTAAAAATAAATGTTACAATATTTTTTAAGCAGTTCTGAAGGATGCAAAAAATGTGTCCAGGCTGTGCTCTGTCTTGAATCAATTCAACTGCCACCATATTCTCAGACTCTCCTACCATGACCAGCTCGTCTGGCCCAGGAGCTTTCTTCTCTGTGCTTGCACCCAGCTCATAAGCACAGGCTAAAGCCTGCTTTCCCCTTCACCGACATGAGCTGGTTTGTACAGGCAGACAGAGCAGGTTAGATTTAGGCCCTCGATAAGGGCTTTTCTAAGAGGACTCAGATCTTCAGAAGGTGCCTAGAAATGTCTATTGGCATGTCTTGCAGAACATCATCCTGTAGTCAGTGATGCAGGCCAATATATAACCAGTAGCTGGAATAGCTATGTGTGTGTGGGTACTATGGGGAGCTGTTCACCTCATGGCCCTCTTCTCACCTGCCACTTTGTTTCTGACACCCTCTCATCTTTCCCCATTACACCAAGAGCCCATCTGCAAAATGCAAATACCTGCACCCTGTGCTTGCTCAGTCAGAGCTGACCAGCAATGGTCATCACTGAGCCAAGAGGAACCATCCTTTAGCAATGGCATAAAAAACTATCTTAGATCCTCCACAATCCTCAAAGGTGACTCTGTCTTGTGTGATGCTATAAGTATCCCACTGAAGCCGGGACAGCGTTCCTGATGGCTGAAGTAGAAGCAGCCCCAGTACAAAGAAGGCGTTTTGCAGTTTGAGTTGCACTAAAAGGTAGTTTGTGATTACTGCAGTGGTCAGCCAAAGAATTAACTGCCTGTATACTAATATTATGTACGCAGGGGTTAAATAGCGATCATATGTTATCTAGAAAAAGAAACCTAGGGTGGGTGATATTTTCTATATGCTATGTGTAACTTTCTATTAGCGTTCAGAAATATATATTGCCAGAGTTGCTGAACTCTTGCTTCTTTTCAGTAGCTTGAGTTTATGTTTTGCTTATCTCTCTCCAATTTACCTTATTTCTTATTTCTTTTTATCCAGCCTACTCACTGAGGTCAATGAGCCGTTGTTTGCACCTCGTGTGTCACCGTATTTTCATTGCAAAAGGTTAATAAACCCTTGCAGAATCTCGTTGATCTCAGCTGCTTGGCTTTATGACCAGTAGACAGCTGTTGTGAACATAGGTTTTCCACTTGACTTGCTGAAAGTTTGGCTTTACACTTTACACAGAGTGTTATATATGGGTTGTTTTCAATAAAAATTAGTCCAGTTCATTGTTGTTCCAAAGTCATGTGTAAAAATAAACCTTCCTCATCTCTTCACGTAACCCTGTCCTTGGGAAAATTAGCACAGAAGAATCAGGTAAGAAATTAGTGAAAATCATTCATTTATTCATGAAGAAATATAATGGGACAGCCCACCCTCCCCATTGCTGCTTAAGGATAAAGTGTGTTTGAGAGAATATAGTTAGTGAGGCTGTGAGAGTTAAAAGAAAGCCTTTGGTTTGAAGTTCCCTGTAGGCACCATAAACACAGAGTCAAAATGACCACGGCTGTTAAACTCTGCATCTTCACTCTGGAGATAAAGGGTACGGCATTCAGCTGCACAGAGAATGCCCTCTAACCTGCAGCCCTGTCTTTAGCACTTCCTTCTGTGCTAGGTGGAACAACATCAGTACATGGGGTTAACACAGTCTCAGCCTAAAATATTCAATGTTGCAGTGGTCAGAGCAAGCAGCAGACAAGCATCAAAATCTTTTGTTTTATAGAAAGAGCTTTCTCTTGATCTCAGAGATGATATGGTTGAACCCCATGCCTCATTTAACCTTCCAAAAGAGTGCAAAGAAAAATGTACAATATTTTCATTATTAGAGTTCTCCAAATAAAGAGTGAAAAGTAATGGGACGAATTAGTAATATTATAAAACTTTTCAGAGAATTTTACGGCGTTTTAAGTTGGGACGTTGGATACAGGACTACAGGAGCTTTCAGGAATGGAAAATGTGGACACTTCATTGGAAAGCTTCCAGATGAGTGGAAACTTTTGTTAACAAGCTAATGGTTGCTGGCTGCTGTAGAAACAAACTAGACACGTTGCCATCATAAGGAAGATGACAAATTTTCTTTGCTTCAGTGAAATTACTGATTAACTTTAACAGCATTTGATAAACTTTTTAAATGCAAGACATGCGTAACTTATACCACTGGAAAGATCTGATGAACCTTTTCAGTGGTCGCAATCCTTTGGTGATCATCAGTATCACTATGACTCCCATACCCTCTGTATCTACCTCTATTCTGGATTTGATTATACTGAAATACTAATTGTTCAGTAGAGAACAAATTTACCACTTCTGCATGGTCTAACAGCTAGCTTCTTTTCCTTTTATACATAGATGTAAATATTTTAATATCTATATCTATACACTTACACACAAACACACACGTGTATAGTTTTATTTATATTTTGTATGTCCTCCATGTAATTATGTCTGATCCTACTGATCCTGATCAGTCCTACATTTTAAATTATTTCTCCCTTTGCTCATGAATGCAGATATTGCAACTAGAATCTGCTCCTGTATTTTTAAATCATTTCAGCTAGGCATGGATACTTAAATGTTAGAGTTCTCAACAATCACAAGCATTTACAAGCTATTAAAAAAAAAAAAAAAAAAAGGCAGTAGGATTTGATGCCACAATTACATATGGGGATCAAAATGTGAGCATACCTTTTAATCAGGAAAAGGCTGCACAGGGAAAAAAACCCAACAAACAGACAAAAAAAAACCCTCAAGAAAACCATTTTAATAAGTATAGCAGGAAAGTGCGGAGAAGTGGTAAAGTGCCTCCCAATGCCTACAACAAATCTACTCACAGAAGCCATGTCAGGATAACATTACTTTATTGAGAAGATTTTATCCACTGCCTTGTATTTCACCCTGCCTCTGACTGCTTTCTTGTGCAACAGTCTTTCTTGGAACATTACATCAAAGAAAAAAAAAAGTGGGGCAATTTTGTTCATAGTTATTAACTACTAGTATTTTTTTTAACTCCTCCTGCATGACACTCCATCTAAACCTCCAGAGGAAGGAATGTACTGCCAAAAAAACAGAATTAGCAAAATGTCTAACAGAATTGGCAAAAGGGGTTACCATCTCTTGATACACAGAGAAAATAAATCCCTTTATCCATTTGCAGGTACCTTGGAAAACGCCAGGAAAATAACAATGCCAGTTCTGAGGAGAGGAACAGAGGCTGAATATCTGTGCTGTGCAATTAACCTCCGCTTGTCTTGTGGTGAAGGAAGTTTGTCATATAAGCAGTTTGGTTCTCATCTCAGCTAGACCAGCACGTTGGTGCCAGTCCTGTAATGGTAGCAAAAACCACCCCACAGTGTTTGAAATAAACCAGAGCAGCTAGTTATCTGAAAAACCTCAGAGAAGAAAGAGAAATCGGTCTGACCTGTGTTTTCTATTGTAGAAGCCAAATGCCTTAAAACTTGAAGCTTCATGAAATCCAGCAGCGGGGGACTAACAAATTTTTGATCCCTCATGTAGTACATCCCTGGCAGAGGGATTCCCAGGCTAGCTCAGGACAATACACATGTGAGCAGATATGTTCTTAGGGCAACATAGCTGGGTTTCTGAGGTGGACATGGGCACAGGGCTCATGATACAGATGTTGATACAGCTGTTCTGGTTTTGGAAATTGCTTGTTTAGAGCTTGTGCAAGTATCTGGGTACAGAACTATAGTAAAAAGTATCAGTATGCTTTTAAGAACTGCTCAGTAGTTCAGCCCTAGAATCCTATAAAAGATGTAGAGATGCTGCTCGTAAAAAGATCAAAACCTATTAAAACCTCTGCAACTCCTCAGTAAAAGGTAGTCATAATTTTACTTTTGGTGTGGCTCACCTGCCCTTTAGCAATGGCATCTATGCCCCAACTTGTCACCCTGGGCTCTATTTAAGGGGTCCTGGAAAGCAGCAAGCGTTTCAAAGGGGCCTGCTTGTTGCTTCCCAGTACAGGCCCATCAGTCGCTGGCTGTAGATGCTGACCCCTACAGCTGAGCACGAAAGGAGCCCAGGGTTGACAGGCGCCATGGCACACACGTCTGAAGCCAGATGTGGATTCCAATTCTTCATTTGTGCTGCTGCTGCTGCTATTGAAATCACAGGCCAAGCTGAGTAAGGTGCCTCCTCCCTCATTGTTCACTGCATGTACCTCTCTGCATGATTTTTTCTTACAGTGCTGCGGTAGAATATGAGTTTTGGCCATTGCTGAGAGACCTGCAGACTGTGTGCATTGCCCAGGCCTTCTCTAAGTGACTGCTCACAAAAGAGGAAAGGAGCCATGGATGAGGGGCTGGACTTGATGATCTCCAGAGGTCTCTCCTCAGCCGTTCTGTGATTCTGTGATGAGAAGAGATTTAACCTATCGACTTTGCAGTGGTTGATACCCCGGGAGCTTTTGATGAGGCCTTATTTCGTGGGGTTGAGCCTCAGGTTTGTCCCACCTGCAGCATGCTAAAACAAGACGAGCAGAGAGATGCAAATTGCCCAAATCACAATGGTTAAAAGAATGGCAGGTTCAGATGCAGTTTTTGGAAACAGGCATAATTGTTAGGGTTCAGAGCTGGCACTGAGCAGTGAAGTTGGCCCTAACTCAGGAGGTCACTCAAACTCAGGGTTTGGACTGTCCAGTTTACCCTGAGAAATCATGCCTGAATGCTTCTGTGTGAGGCCAAAACCAGAAAGTATTTAAGTCTCCTCACTGTAAAAAATCAAGCAATTGACCTAACCAGCAATTATTGCAGGATCCAGATAATCTCCACATACACAGAGGAGGAGAAATTGGGGTTGCTTGAAAGAGGAAATCCTGCCTTGCTGAACTCAGTTGCAAAAAAATCCAAATCCAGATATGATTTCACCCTATATTATACTCTTTCCAGTGTGGAGATTTTTGGTTATAGATAAGGATCGGCCAGGGTTTATTGCAAAGTTTATTTTGTAGTAAGTCTGTAGCAGCAATTAAAGTTCCAAAACAGTTTTCACATACTAGTAATTTAAAGAAAAGTACATCTCTGAAGATGTAATTTTCCATTTTTAATCTCCATCCAAAGATATTCTTTAACTTTGAGCAAATTCCTGTCAAACAGTTATAATTGTATGAAAAAAGATACTTTTCCAGATGTAAAAAAAGATGACTGCTGACTTTTTTCCTTTCTCTTCTATAAGATAAGCCAAAAGAGCTGACCTCTGAAGACTGGTACACAAATAAACACTCAGGAAATGTTCATAAATGCACTGTAAGATTAAACTGGAAAAGAACTAAATTATAAAGCCCAAATGCTGGGTAATAAGAATGCACAGTAGAAAAATGGCAATAACATATTTTGATTCCTTCTGAGTCACAACCTGCTTCCTAAACCATACCTCAGGTAGCGAAGTTAATACACATGGAACTGGGGCTCAACTTGAGCGCAGGTATCAGAGCACAGATGATTTCAGCCTTCAGTGTGAAAGTTGTAGCTATATACAATATTACAAACGTTCATTTTTGAATTATGCCTAGCAACCTAAAAAACCCTAATTGTTCTATCAGAAGGTAAGCTTGGCAGAAAATAATTATCCTTTATATACAATGGTTCTATGTGCTATTTTAACGTAGAATTAACTTAATGGAGAAACTCTCCCAGGAATAGAGCCTTTTCATGAGGTATGTTTAGAAGAGTGAGTGGGTAACTGGAGTCCTTTAACATGTAGAGGTCTTTGTATGATGCTAAATATATTAAGACAAAGAAATCTTTGATCCAACCTACCAGCCGGCTGCATTTCCTATCCTGACCACTCTCCACAAAAATTAGTCAGACTCATGAAGAGTGAAAAAAAACCAAACATAAGTTCCCAGAAGTCAATGAAGATCTTTGCCAGGATCATTAATTATATATGGATGAAACATCAATACTTCCTTCATGACTGACAGCATGAACTTCTCAAATAGGTAGCTATAATATTTGGCTTCATTGTGAAATTTGTATAAGATGCCATAACACTTATGGCATTTATAACATATGCAAGCGAGGATTTATTTTAATACTTTCCATTTTGTGTATCTTGATGTTCTTAGACTGGCAGAGCAAGTACACCTCTAATATCCAGCTAATGATATAACAGTGCACTGATCTATTATTTCATTTTCTAATTGCATCTATATCAAAATAATATATTGCTTTATGTACAGCTTTTCATACTTTTTATTAAAAACAGAATTAACCTGGGTTTTTCCCTCCTTACACTTGCAGAAATTATTCTTTACGAAGTCTGAATGAGGATACCATGGTAGATACTAGTAAAGTGTCATTACCAATATGTTTGTCTCTTGTGAGAAGGACATTTTAGGATCAGAGGGACAGCAGTGGTTCTGGAAAGTATACTAAAAAGAAAACTTCTCAGACTGTGGTGGATACATTAACAAATTAAAATACCTGAACTGGGAAAACTCCCGGCTTTGTGATCATGGTCAGTCCTGCTGTAACACCGGACATAGAAGGAAAAAGATACCAGTCTGTATTGCTGTGGCTCCTAGAAAAGTCAAAAAGTGTAGGTACCAGTTGTCTACTGGACAGCTTGGAAACATAAAGTACTTTAACAGTACAAAGCCCTGACCCTCATTTATGCCTCTGTTTAATACTGAGTAGTCCTTAGCAAAGGCACAAGTCTGAAAAAAGTAAGGACATGATACACCGATTTCCACAAGCTACTTAGCTCTTAATGGAAGTTTTCTTATTGATTTCAATAACTTTAATCGTACAGGATCAATCCTTAAATGCTTGGCTTTACTGAGACTACTCCCAACCTTGAAGTTAAGTATTAAGGTCCAGATCCTTGTGGGTATTTACATGTTTAATTATTGTCCTGGATCAGAACTAGCCCATAAAGACAGGTTCCAAATTCTTGGTCATAAAGGCATGACAGTTCCTAGATACTTCTCTCTGCCACCGGCAGCCTGCCAACTGGAAAGCTTCTTTGCCTCAAAACTTCAAGAATACCGTGTGTCAGGCTGGCACAGGGAACCAGTCACTAAATTCAGATCATGTAATACATACAAGCGTTATGTTTTCCTTTGGTGATATAAACACCTGGAATGCAGTATAGCACTTCAAAAAAAACCGCATCTCCCCTACTGTGTTATGTCATCTGTCTTCATGCCAATATTTTTTAATTCCACACTGAAAGGAGCTAATGGACTAATGGATAATATTTAAAAGGCAACTCTCCTGATGAGGATTCTGACTTCAGTGGGTGTTGGGAAATAGTCATCTTCATATGCATTCTGAAAGCCACTCCCTCTTTGCACTGTTTACTTTTGGTCCTATTTAATCCTGGCAGAGGGTTTGAATGTGTCACCTTTCATTTTTGGCTCTATAAATACGTTGCTTAATTCCATCAACAGAGGTCACTGCAGCTCTTTTCCTCTTTGGTGAAAGCATGCCTTTTCCAGCAGATAAAGCAGAATTAATGCTCTCATATAGCAGAGTTTTAGTTTATCCATTAGAAACTAGTACATGAAAATTTACAGATAGTGGGAGGGTGGGGAAAAAAAGTAATGATGATAATGATACTTATAATAGTGATGATGATTATTATAATAATAAAGCTCTTTTGAGCTTTGGAACTTAATCTAATTCATGCAAACTCGTTTATAGTGATGTTTGAGCTTTGTCACTACCTCTTTCTTTTCATTGCCTAGGAAAAAGACCTGTAAATTTGGTCTTGGCACCAGCTGTTATATCTGCTTTGCAGTGCTTGGTAAACGAGTATCAGGCATTTTTGAATTAGGGAAAAATAAGAAAAAGGCTCCTGAAAGAGCTCCTTCAAATTGCTAAGACTTGATTAACAAATTTGTCAGCCGTCATCACTTTCATTTGAATTTATGTTTGCATACTTATGAAGACGACGGGGAAAGATTTTGGGATATTTATCATTAAGAGGAATTCAGACCAAAGGGTCCATTTAAGCCAGCAGTAATGTGAGCCTCACAATCTTCTATTGTTAAACCCATTACAGCAGACTGAGCCAAATACGCTTGCAAACGTAGAGTCCTTTAGAAATAAACAGAATATTGGAGTTCTACACAGTTAGATGCTGTTAAAAATCTATATATTACCCTTGTATGTGTACATGCAGAAATAGCTTAGTTGACTGAGGAGGAAAAGAAGATTCATTTCAAAGCTAAAGCAGTCATAATGCCTAGCTTTGAAAAGATGCTTTTCATTCATAGGTGCCAAAATCACTTAAAGGATGAGGACAGTGGAATTCCACCTCAGGCTCAGTAAGCTGCATTTGGATCTTCACCATGAAGATGCCTACATGTGGGGCAGGTGTCTAAATTCCCACCGGAGTCAGTGGAGCCTCAGTTATTTATCAGATCACTGCAAGGTAGCCATCCACACGGGTTCAACTGATTTGTGCCATTGGCTGCCTTGTGCAGCTCTCCACCAGTCCAGCTGCCATAAAGGCGCCCCAAGGAACCTCCCTGGCCTTTGGCTGCTGATCCAGGCAGCAAAGGGCTCTTGTGGCTTCTGTGACAAATCTGGCAACTCAGATGTCTTGAGGCACCTTTGTATGACTTAGCCCCGAGTGCCTTTATCCCTATTGTACTTGTGAGAAAATGGAGGCATAGAAAGCTGAAGAGGTTTGTTCTAGGTCTAACACCTGTGCCAAACACCTACAGCCTCCTTTCTTGACTGGGCCAAACTGGAGGAGAAGCGACTTCCAAGAGTTTTTGTTGCAAGTTCGAAGGAAAAACTGTGTTTGCCATAGTATATTCACTTCTAACAAGCCTCTTCTATGTTACCAAGTTTTTGTAACTATGCAAAACATGCAGATAATACGTAGGTTTTCAAAAGGAAGATCAGTGAATGTGCTAGGGAAAAATGAGTGAAGAATTACCTCTTTTTTGCATTAAATATATTTTATACATATATCTTAAATATGGCAAAACTCTACTACGTCTTTTAGGACACTGAGTATTTGTAAACTAGCAGGTCCTGATGCCTGGCTTGAAGCAGTGCACAAACAATGTAATTTCTGTGCAGATTGTTCCTTATTTGTGGTGAGAGTGGGAGGAACGGTTTCAGCCTGTTATTTTGTTCCTTTCTGTAGGTTTCAGTCACCTGAAAGCCTAAGGGAAGTGAAGGTAGACATGGGGTCAAGGGACTAGGGTCTCATGTTCGGTTCCTGGCGCTGTTCCTGTGTTATGCGTGCACACGGCTCATTTGCTTTGTGCAAGTTTCTCCACCTTTCGTGTGGGATTTTAACACTGGCATAATTCTCAGATGCCCTGCCTCTGAACTGACTGTGCCTTGCGTGCACACAGCACCTGAAAGACGCTATGCACCACTGCAAGTATTATCAATATTCATCATCATATAATACTGAAGCTGGATATGTTTGGGCAGGTGGCTTTCATTCATATATTGTTTTCTCACCCAGTGCAAGCTTCTGTGATGGGAAATTTGCCCTTAAAGAAAGGCATGAATAAAGCTAGCTAGAGGGCTATAGGTTTTATTCCAAGATATCTTAAAAAACTATGATCCCTGTTATTTTGGCATTCGTGCATAACTCATTATTTTCACCCCTTATTACTGATGTTAACAGAGTACAGCAAGGAACAAATGGTGTCAGGCCCAGTACCAACTAATGAGCCTAAATTAATACCTGACATACACGCCAGAAAAAAAGCAGTTTAACTTCAACCTTCTTTTACGATAGCTTTGTATTTAGTGGAATAAGTTACGGATAGGAAAGCATAGAACAGATGTCTAATGATCCAACCTCTGTTTGCATGTGTAAAAGTGATGCTGCAGATGGCTAATGCTTCTGCCCCCACCTCGCTGCGGCTATTCTTGACAGATACTTCTTTTTTTTCCTACCTTGTTCCTGCAAGGGCAGTAGAAAAAAAGTCAGGGATGATGTTCAGTTTGGATGTCTACTTCTGACCAGCTGTTCGTTATTCCAATCTATCTTGCCAAAGAAAGAAATGTCTGAAAATCAGAGCTTGCCATTATTTCCTTCAGTCCATGTCTCATTTCTTATGACTGAAAGGTAGTAGAAACTCCAATTTTTCCAGGAGGAAGGGTGGACAAGAAATAAAGAAGAATAGATATTAACTTTTTCACACTTGTGAAACCAAAGCAGGAAAGAAAAAGGAGTTTCACTTGTGATTAACACTGAGACAGATTCTCACAAGGAAATACATTAGGCAACTTAGCCCAGTAGATTCCCAGTCCTCTTAACTGGTTCAGAATATTACTCATGTTACCTTAGACCTCTAATTTTAAGGTTCTTAAGTACAGTGAGCTTGGCAAAACAATAAAGGTAACTGTCCTACCTAAAAAGCAAACAAAATATAAAGATAAGGTAATCTGGTTTTCCACTCTTAATGTTTGTGTTTTATCCATATAACTAGATAGAAAATTAGAAAAAGTACCTATGAAGAAAGGCAGCTGGGAAATACTTGTTATATTTTCCAGATTCTCCCACAGGCTTTTAAAGAGTAATTTCCATTCATAAATGACAATAAAACTTGATTTTTCAGGGTCTAATAGCCACAGGAAAAACCTTGAAAGTGTCGGTTCTCAAAACCAACATACCAGCAAGAAAATAAGAATAATTTCACAATTATTTTCATCTTCTGTTACGTAAAAGTCAAATTTTTCATCTGTATCAATCTGACGATTTCTCCTGCAGATATCACTGGTCCTCTTTCTCTGACTGCCTCGCTCATAAATGTGGATTAAGCTGTCCTCATGCTAAAGAGGGTCATGGTTACTTCTTCTCTACAAGTCTCTCCAGCCTGAAACCCTGGCCTGCTTTTCTGAATCTCATATAACCTTCCTTAATTGCTCTAAACACATCCGAACTAACTTTCGTCTTTGAAGTTGGCCTACTTTCTTGGCTTACATACACAGCAGTAAATCAGTCCATCTAGAGCTCCTGCCAGGGCGTTTGTTCTTTTCCGACTATTACGGCTTCTCCTCTCTGGTTTTGATAGACACACACCTGCTCCACTCACTTTGAGTTTCAAGCCTTGCTATGAGGCGAATTATCCCATTGCTTCCGCACCCCTTCGCTGATGTCCCCCCCTAGTGTGACACACACACTGCTTTTAGGTCCTTCACAGCATCCTCCCCAGTCCTGCTCGCTGGCGTTAGCACGTCGCCAGCGTGTTGTTTCCCCGGGTGCCACACAGACAGCAGCAGCAGCCGTGACTAGGCAGTTGCAGACATTCCAGTGGACACCATTCCTCCTGGAAGAGGGACCACGGCAATGCCTTCTTTCAGTGCACGCTGTCAAATGGTGTTTCTGGAGGTCACAGCTCGAGCGCTCCCTGTGCTAGATGCTGTCGTGTCCTGATTGTCGCCACTCCCCTCGCTGCTGCATCCTTGATGTTAATCCCCCTGAGGAAGAGATTCTCCTTTTACTACACGTTCCTACTTGCCTGGGATATTAGTTGAAGAGTAACAGCTGCAGCAAGAACAGGATATAACAGTTAAGGACACCATGCAATACATATGAAAATATTGCAGGTTGCTCACAATGAACTATTGACCTTGATAAATCCTTCTCTTTTTCTGCAATATTCCGTTTTACCATCATTGCTTTTACTATTAAAATATTTTCTAATTATGACTGTTCTTATTATTGCCTTATTTTTCTCATTGGTTAGCAAGTTCTGTTCAAGTGCATCTCCTATTTTCTCTACTGTCGAAGGTACAGGCTATTCGTTATTATTCCTTCCTGAAACTCACCTGTCCTGCACTATCCTCCTGCCCCAAGCAAATAGTCTTAATTCCATGAGTTCCTATTTCTTCTCTGGATTTTGATTAATAATTCTTCACCTTCTGGGCATGAGTATCCTGCGCCAGCTCACCTTAAATCGGTGTACAATTTAAATTCCCCAGTAAATAACACTGTACCAGTCTAAAAAAAAAGATCTTGAATTAACATACCTTTGCAAATTATCAGCACAAGTTTCCTGTATGTGACCTAGGTTAAGGAGTTAAGAAAGCCCATACACATGAGGACTTAAATCCACCAGCAGTGAATTTAAATTCATGCCCTAAACCACTTCAGTTTTCTTTATGGACCAGGCCTAAGAGCGTACAGACAGAGAGTAAATTACTCGTAGTGAAACATTGCTGTAGTTATTGCTATTTAAAACATAAGCAATGTGCTGCTTTAATGAGAACTTTTTTTGTCCACAAGTATGAAATGCCCATGAAAACAAATAAACAGTGCAACTTTATATATTAGAATGTATTTTATACAGGCATCTGCAGCATTGCTTCTTGGCTAATGGCCAGCAAAACCATTAACAGCAACTAATGGCAGAGAAGGAAATTTTCTTCCAGTCCTATTTTCTAATTGCTAGGAAAAAAAGCTAAAAATAGACTTTACAAGTTTGGGGGCCAGACTGCAAATGCGAGGAGAGCTCTATTAACTTCGAGATGCTCTATGGTTTTACGTTCTCTGAAGATCTGGCTCACTGATTTCGTCAGAGGAAAGTTTAGGAGTGAACCAAAAGAGGAAGATTTAACTCTGGCCATGCACTAGTTTTATTTGTATTTTAGGAAGACTTAATCATTTTTCTCTAGTTCTAATAAAAATGGTCATTAGAAATTGAGCGCTTTGCCCCCTGCTTACACGATGGGTAATTACATAAATTCTCCTCAACTTTTATAACATTTAGTAAAGAGTTTGGGGGTCAGTTTTAAGGATGCTTTTCAAACATACCCTGACCAAATTGCATGAACTCATCTTTTTCATGTTGTATGTCTCATCCCTTTCCATGCTACTCCAGACATCCCACTAACCTTCCTCATCCCACACAGTGTGTATCTGTCCAGTTCCTCCAGACAACACGTTGCTTAAATCTTCTTAAAGAGGAAGTGCTGAATTTGCAGCTCACAGTAATTCCTCTGTTTAATCTCTCTCCTGTGTCTCCCTTTGAAGATGAGACACTATCCCTTCTTCACCCTCCTCTCAAGTTTCCTGTTTCCCTTCATCGCTGTCCTCAAGGATTGTCTCCAGTTCACATCACCTACCAGCCAGTTTCGGAGACCCTGCCCCCTCCTGACTCTGCGCTGCAGAGCAGGTCCCACACCGCTGTCATCCCACTCCATGCACCTGTGTCAGCTCGGTGGCCTAAGAACCATGCCGCATGGGCACCGATACTGCCCTCAATTAAATTTCATATGGAAACTGGGTAGGTCACAGTGTCATTGAAGACCTGATTTGGTACAATAACTTTTTCTTAAAATAATGTTTTCACCGAGATTTCTGATACGTCAACATAACTTGCTATAGAATTAAGAACTGGCACGAGGCTTTCATTTAAAAACTACATGGAGCTCTTCCTCTTTTGGTGGAGCTGAATTTATTTGTTGATTTTCAGGTACAGAACTGTATTTCATTACTTATTCAGTGTCAGTACAAAAGCCCAATCCTACCCTCTTTTAATAACGTGCCACTCCACTGCTTTCATAAAAGGAAGTTGTATAATTTCTCTGGCACAATAAGGAAATGCAAACAGAACTTAAGTTTCATAAAGCTTTGTACTATTTCAGTACAAATGATTCATCATAACTTCCTAAACACAAAAACTGCAAACATGAGAAAAAGGGAAAAGAGACTTTTATTTTTTTTCCTCTGGTGGTGCTTTTCACATTTGTTAGTTTAGATGCTACCTGTCCCGAATCAGAAGTCCACTGTAAGAAATGTGAAGTCGTAACTTAACTTGAAAGTTTTTTCTGGGCCAAGACATACAAGCACTTAACGGTGAAATAAAAAAGGGAAACATAAAGGTGGCACTGCTATGTCTAATTCTTACCTCTCTGACTCTTACAGTGGCATTTACAGACCTTCAGTTGGGCTAAGCAAGCTCTGAGTGCAGGAGAGAGAGGGAAACCTGAAGAAACCATGACTGTACTTGGTGCATTTCTCAGCTGTAGATTTGAGTTCAGTGCAGCTATAAGGGTGGGTTTATGGACTTTTGGACTCAAATCATCCCTTTGGATAAAATAAGCTCACCTACAGTTTCAAGACCCAGATGACAATGGTGGCAATGCTGCTTCCATTTTGCAGAAGAGCTTTGTTCGAGGAACTAGGTATCTGGGATTTTAGACTTTATCCAAAATGACTCAGGACCATAGCTTCTTGCTTCCCTTACCACAAGGGCCCCCTAGTTATTTCTGCATTTCTATTTTATTTTATTTTACTTTTTTAGCAAATGTTTCTCTGTAAAATGTATAGGCAGACACCCTACAAAAATCTGGGAGCAAATAACAAAGCCGCTCTTTCATGCTAGCCAGCAGGCTACAAACTTAGACTCCCTTTACCTTTTGTCCCAGTTTCTTTCTCCCTATCTGCAGTGCTGGTCCAGCTTCAGTGTGGAGCGTGGTCCACTGATTTGGGAACCCTCTGGCAGGGTGGAACTGGGGAATGGAGGTTAGATGCTCTACAATGAAGCCTCCCACTTGCTGAACCACAAGAATACTGTGTACATTTTTGCCGTCCCACATTTGCAAATAAAAGGCATCCTGGCAGCACCCCTGCATGAAGAGTCCTCTCTGGATTTGTACATACCAGGATGCCTCCTTCATTCATCCAAAACAACTGTAGGTGGGTGACAGGTGTCTCTACATGCTGAAACTGGTGGAAGTAACAGGAATTATGGGCCGTCATGGCAACTGACTTTAGGCACTTTTGCAGAGCCAAAACCTGAGATGCCAAGAGATTCCCAAGTGCTGAAAGTGTCCACTAAAAAATCCTTTTGACTTAAGTGCTCCTTAGGCATCTTCAGTGACATTTAGGTGCCCTAAAAATGCCTTTCTTTTTTTAACTCTTTCCTGGAATATCTCAATCACTCTGAGGTCAAAAGCTCAAACACTTGGTTGAAGTTACCAATCTGGGCACTCGTGTGTCAGGCGTGTCCTTCGGTGTTTCTTTCTTCCGGATTTAGGCCACAGTACAGAACAGAGGAAGGCAATATCAGCTTCCACCCATAGCTTTGCATGTGCCCAACTATTGTCATTTAAATCCATGTCCAAACCTCTACAAAGATCACGTTTCACTTTTTCCTGCAGTGCTTTGTTGGAAGGAAAACTTGATATAAACATGTAAGAATTTTAGACTTCTCCAAGCCAGTAAGTACCTTGATATAACGCTTGAAAGTGATACAAGAACAAGTGCACTGGCCCCAAAGGGAAAATTATGGTTTGGTTCATATAAGAGCTTTGTTATTTTCTCTGGAGCAGTGCACAAAGGGCCCTAGAGATGCAAACATTGCTCTTCTCTGCTCCTCATATGGCTAATGGCCTGGCTGGTGCCATCATTTCTGTCTCTTCTTCTGACTCATACCCCTGTACTTCTACCACAGCAAATCGAGACTTTGGCATTAGAGCTCGTCTGTCTGCTCTGGTGAAACAACGCTGGCTGATTGAATTTCCTCTTCGACCTGACAGATTGGACGGGCCCACTCGTCTATCCAAGCGTGCCATTGGAATCAGCTCTTCCTGATGGTGCTTTTCTTCAAGTGGACATAGTCGGGGCTGGGGTCTGAACATTAATGGGAAGGAAGCATCAGAGACACTCTCTTGGTGATCTGAAGGAAAATAGATTAAGAATTCATATTTTGAAGAAGAGAAAAGAGAAACACCATGATATTGGCACGGACAGTTAGAGGGTAGTCAATATGTTACAGCATTTTGGTTTTAAACCCTGGAACTGAAGCATTTTAAATAATTGCTATAGAAAAAAGAGAGCAGTCAAGAACTAAAAATAACCCTAAAATTTTATTTTCATCCCAAAGCTGATGTTTAAAATATTTTATTGATCTTGCCTCTACCCTGAAAGCCCAGCAAATAAGCACATTCAGCCGCTTTTCAGTGCCTCGCAGAGCTGCTCAATGACTTCACAGGGCAAGAGTGCTCCTTTATGTAGCTTTCAGTTTTCTACAAATTTCACAAGTATACCTAGTACCATGGTTGAAAAGCTTTGTGAAACCCATAGCAGAAGACAGAAATTGACCAAGGAGAAGACTCTGGTGCCACTGAAAATCAAGTTTGCTAGTCATCTGTGATTAACAACCGGGAAGAAAACAGTTTCACCTGAAACTAGGAGTTTGACTCTAGGGCACTTTGATTACATTGGGTGTGTCAGACCTGCTCCTACCAGCTTTCTTTGACACAAGTACACAATAAAAATTTGCCTGCAGTCTGGCAATAATTGGCTTTCTCATTCTGTTGAGTTTACAGAATATACTTTTGTGACTTTTCTTAAAGCCATCTGTAGTCTGACTATGCACTAGGGAATTAGTTAATTTAAGAAACAGCTCATAACAAGTTAGAAGGTTTTGGGAGATAAACACAATGGTCCATAAGTAATAAAATTAGACTATATGCTGCTGCAGTTAAAGCAGACATGTGTTGGGTGCAGTCACACAGCCAAAATTTATCAAGTTATTGCAGCTTAATAACTATTAAAATATTTTAAGCTAATGTTTACTTCACAGTTGGCACAAAGTAAGAGCACATTCACCAGCACTTACTCCACTGAACAGGGGCACAGATTTCTTTAAGAGCAGAACCTGCTTCTGTTAGGCCATGTGGGCATACCACACTGCGAGAAATGAAATAGGACAGGTATTCTCAGGTTTGAAGGGCTTCTACATAGCCCTTTGGGGGCATCATTGGTACAAAGTATGTATGATATATACTGTAAATGAAATCATGCATTTTTATGAGTGGCAGAAAGAGCTGATAGGTGGTTTAAGGATCTATTTGTGGTCATTTCTGACCTCTTAGTTGCTAAACTTTCTGCACTTTCTATATACAGGAGCTAAACCAAGTTTGCTGGAGGATATTTATTCCAGGGTGGCTTCCTCCTGCTACAGACATTTAAAGTGGTGTGAATAGCTACATAATGGCCCTGAGATGGGGTCAGAAGCTGGACCAAGAATTCTAATTATTTGGATAGATCACAAGGCAGGGCTCAAATTCAGGCCTAGCTATTAGTAAAAATGTACCTGCATTCACTGCCTCAGGATTTACGCCTCTCCCCACTGAATTAATATATCTGTCTGCTATACCAGGACTTGGTCCCTTGAAGGTGTCTGAAATGCTTTTAGGTCTGCAGCTGCTGTGTAGAACAGTTTGAGTCTTTTAGAAAGACACATATCCCCCACCATGACATCCTGACAAACAGAACAGAAAAGAATCAGCTGTATGAAAAAAAAAATCCCCTTGAGTTACTTTGATTTTCCCCTCTGAATAGATCCTATGGGTTTCAGTTCTGCTGCCATCACATGTGAGTGTCCAGCCCCAAGGGGATGGTTTGCCTACACAGATCTCTTTTGCTTTCATCTCTTTCAGAGTAAAAGAGAAAGGGAAGAAAGAAAATAATTTTGGCCCTGCAGGAAGCAAACTTTTTTGTCCAAGTTTTTGATACAAAGGCGAAGATTAAAAATACAGTTTCAACCGCTCTAGCTAATTCTGCCAGAAATTAAAAGGGATTTCTCTAAGGAACCCAAATGAATTTCAGGTTCACATAAATAAATGTAGAAAGGAGCCAGGGAGATTACAGGTGGAGACAATGATGGACATTCAAGTGTCCTAAATTCCATGTTTTCATTGACAGTGTCCTGCTATGTTTCTGTGCGCAATTCAGTGTTGCTCCATCCCTAACCTCTGTCTCCTTGCTTAGAGTATGAGGATGGATCTGCATTTTACTGTGTACATATGATAACCTGAGACTGGCTGATAACTTTATGCAGTAATACCAGTTTTACTACAGAAATGTTCATAGAGAGCAAGCTGGGAAAAGGGGAGAAGAGACCAGCTGCTGGGGGACAGATTCTGCCAGGATTTTTTGTTGGGTTGTGTGATTAGAGGCTCATCTCCACAAAGCCAGAGGAGCCCCAAGGCACAAGGGCGGGGGGTGGGGGGGGCAGGGAGACCCCAATACCTCAGTCAGAGGAATGAGCCTGAGCCCCTCTGCCCTGATCCATCACGGGGGTGATCAGCTCTGTGGGCAGGGTGAGACCCACCATGAGAGGGTATCCCCAGGGCACCTCATAGAGTGAGGTGTGGCAGGGTACAGTGCTCGTTGTTGGGATGTCTGGGCAGAAAATTTTGGGATCATGCAGGACTTAAGATGGGATGTTTAGAGCAGGAACCAAAGCCAGGGAAAGTCAGGGATCAGGGTAGTGTGGGGAGGAACAAGTTCAGGAAAACAGATTAAAAAGAGGATAAAAAGGGCTGCTTGCAAGTAGACAGGGGCTGGTCAGTACGTGTGTCTGTCCTGTATTCTCATTAAACTCCACTTCTGACTGTTTTCCTGGGTGAGCAGCTCCCTATAGTGTATACCTGCATGTGTGTGTATGTCTGAATGCTAGCAGCTGGCAGGACTGGGGTGCATGTATATCGTGTGGGTTCATATGTCAGTGCAAAATCACCAGCAATCACCAAGCTGGAATAACCATTGAGTAGGATAAAAGGCTTGGGAACCAACTGTTGGAGCAACCATGAGTCCGGGACAGACACTGGGATGAGCAGAAGGTCTGTGAGTTGACTACTGGAGGGGGCAGGAGGTCCAGACCGGTGACTGAAGAGATCATGGGGTCTGTGGCTGGCTACTGGTAAGGCTGTATTCTGGAGCAGATACCAGAAAGACCTGTTTGCACATGTGAACTTCGGTGTGTGAGGCAAGGGGAAACCAGAGGGTCTAGAAGCCCACTATGGGGAAGACCGAGTGTCCAAGGGCAGCTACTGGAGGGATCTGCAGTGCATGAGGTGGGGTGGAAGAGCATGTGTGTAGTTCTGAGTACCAGCAGCTGCCAAGGGGCTGTGTCCCTGGGGGGCTCACAGGCCCAAGTGCAACCAACTGGGGAGATGGGGGGTCCAGAGCCAGCTGTTGGGCAGAGCACATGTCTAAGGCCAGCTACTGGGGGATTCAGAAAGCAGGTATGTATATATAATTTTCCACTAACAGGCTATCATCCTGATCAGCCAGAGAGGGGACCAGGATGAGGCCATTGGTGCTGTCTGCCTTTGTGCGCGTGCTGTGCCCTGTCTGTGCTGCTCTGTGTGTCCCGCTGTGTGCACGTGTACATGGAATTATGGCTGGGGAGGGGTGTGTTGGGAGTACCTGCCTAGCCTCGCTACCAGCAGGACCTGGGGGCATGAAGCTGCGGCAGCCTTGCCTCAACTGGGCTATGGGTTCATCAACTCCTAACAATTTTGTACGCAATTTTGTCTGTGGGGCTGCAGGGAACAGATAATTTTCTTGCTTTCTTGGACGTACTCAGATGCCCTCATGGCCAGGCCAGACTACAGGAATCACAGGAATATTTGTGCAAGAGGGAAAAAGAGAAAGCGAGGCGATGCTGACACAGGATAGAAACGGCAGCAGTAATGACCATATAAACAACATAGATAAAAAAGATAGGAGAGAAGGGTGTAGCTCATTTAAAGAGACCAGGGACTTCAGTGGAAGTATTCATTTAGTACTGTTAAATCCACTGAGCAACTGGCCAAGTTTCTTTCACTGCTGGAGTAGGACACAGGGTAAAGCACATCAGTTACCTGTAAAAGAAACACGTCTGGCTTTTCGTCTAGTGGGCTGGCTGGGACCCTGAGGCAAAGAGAGGTATCGTACGCCTGTGGTGCTAGCCTGTGTATAGAGACAGAAAATATTCAGTGTCCATGATTGCCTCCACAATTTGCACTTACTTGGTGGGATGGGTAAAAGGAATGGTTATATGCTTTTTCTCCTGTGCCTCTGCACATTTGCAACTAAATTTAGAGAAGTGCGAATAAGATCAGTGCTGGGCTTGGATGGGTTGAACTCATCGTTGCTCCAGTGAAAATGCCTGTGCCTGATATAATAGCCCTAGGTTTTTTCTAGTCAGTGGAAAGAAATATGTTCTCCTAAGATTCACCTTCTGATTTCAGATGACAACTTTAAATAAAATTAATATACCCAGCAAGAACTTATTTCTCTTCCTTGACTGTGATTATCTCAGCTGTAAATGTCTATGGTATCCAATGCCTACATTTGGTCTGACAAATCTTACATTTACTGATCGAGAGCCCAAACTGTCAGTGCAAGGTGTCAGGGGCTTTGCATCAGGCATTTGTGAATCCACAAATTCATACAGCTGTGATTATGCTGTTTTGCACATGCCAAAACAATGCAAGTGACATTATTTTACTACTTACAGCCATAATAGCTGATTTCTGACCAATGTATAGAGGTAGGACATAAAAATGTTGCTGTCCACATGCTAAGTGAAGCTTTTTCTTCTTAGGTGCTGCATGAGGACATTAGGGGAAGTATCCATTTTAATGATTGCAAAAAGCATATAAAAATGGGTCTCTCTTTCCTTATTTACAGAGAAGCAGAGGCATTTTTAACATGAATAGTAGTTTATGTAACAGGTACCGGTCTACCCCAAGGTAAGCTGTTTCCCTTCCTGCAATTCTGCCTCAGGCTGTTGTGCCGACGGATGAGGATTTCTTGGGCTTGTTTCTCATTTGTGTTGGTAGGCAAGTTGTGCCGGCTGTATGTCGGTGCCTGAAACAGAAAATGCACCCAGTTGATTCTCTTTGCACTTGCAATGTTAATAACCTTGTGCAGTCTAGCTGATCACAGGGCCAAGGGGACACCTGCCCCGGCTCAGCCACCAACTCACCACAGCTCTCTTTGGTATCACATAGAAAAATGCAGCCATGCACTAACCTCACTCCTGCGGACCAAGATGGGAGGAAGCGTGAACACAGCTCTAAGTCTCGGACCTCAAGGGCTACAATTGGATGCCATTTTTGATAGACTTAAGCCTGCTTGAAGTGCACCATTAAAATATACCCACCTACACAAGGCTGTTAACATCTCTGGGCTTGCCCTCCCTTTGTCAACTGTCTTCTGATAACACAATTGGGAGCCACAGATCTGAGGCAGGTCCCAAGAGGGAGATAGCTGGTTAACCCAGCACTGAGCCTTGGTACTATTATTACTGAGCCAGGAGCAAGTTGCAGATGTGCCCTGGAGCAAAAGACTGTTAGGAAGAGTACCTCTCCACAATGAGATGCACAGTTGAATTTCCTTTCCATATTTGGACGAACTACACCTTAATATTACCCTAAAACTGCGCATCTTTTAGGACAGGCTTTTTTAATTTATTGCACCCACCTTGTGAAATAAGGGAAACAATTATCTGCCTTAAAGAGAAAAAATCACTGAGGTTTATAACCTCTCTTAAAAAAGCAGGATCTGATCTCAGTCTCACTTGCAAGAGTCCTTATAAAGTTGGTATGGTGAACCAGAGCATTACCAGGCCTTCAGAGCTGAAAGTGAAGTATTAGAACTGGCATTATTTTACTTCCGATCTTTCATTCTCGATACCACATAGGAAGTAACTGGTGCAAATAGTCATTACTGTAATTGATTTTGAAGAGAGAAAGTTCATTTCAGTAATCTAAGAGGCAGTCATATATGCAAATTGTTGCTGGTAAGATAAGAAATTAATATTATAAGGATAATTGGCCATGGCAAATCAAACAATATTAGGAATTAATATCATATTAGTAATGACACATTTAAATGAGCAGGGCCTAGCATTTTCTAGTAAATGTGTGTTACACAAGTTAGCCCTGTTCATCTGCGTAATTTCAAGGTTACTGTAATATATCCTCTACCACAGGAGAGCACTCAGTTGTATATTCTGGGCCCAAGATTGGATTAAGTAGATATTATACACTGGGCTGCATCAGTATCAGCTCAAATTTCTGCAAAACAAATCCCTGCTCAGGTATTATCACCCCCATTTTATGGGGGAAGAAAACCCAAATGTCTAAAGTGAAGGTCCAGAAGAAGTGGAATTATTCTTTTCCTTTCTCCTCCCATGGCAAGGGTAAACTGTTGTTCCCACACAGACCAAGGATTTACCAGCCTGACTCTCAGCTGACTGGACTACGCAATGTTTACTGCTGCTGGTCCACCCACACCCACAGGGGAGTTTCACTGCTGCTGGCGACCTGCCAGCCTGCTGCCTCCCACGAAGCCCTGCATCCATCCCTCGGTGCCAGGTAGCCATCTGCCCAGCATCCGTCCATCCCGCTGTCCCACGCCGCTGCAGCAGCACGCAGGCCGCCCAGCCAGCCAGCCTCCAGCACCCAGGCTGTGCGTGGTGACCCCAGGGAGGGGACCTGGGAACCCAGACTCCCCCTGGGGATATTTGGCAGCCTCGGGAAGGCAGTTTCTGAGTCACAGGTAGCTGTGCAGGGAGGGAAGCCTCACCTCTACAGCTAAGTCACAGATTTTCCTGGCTTTTTGTGCTGCCATCAGGGTGAAAAACTGATTGAAGAAACCTGCTTTCCTTTTTTCCACCCAGCAATGAGCCCTGAGCCAAGGCTCCTTCCCCTCCTTTCCTTCCCCAGGCAGGTCCCAGGTCGGAGCAGCTGCAGGCCCATGTCTCCCACCAGCATGACCCCAGGGCCGGTCCTGGTGCTACTACCCGGCATGGCTATGATATGGGAAGGGCAAACAAGAGCTTTTAGCCTGCAAATAGTGCACAATAGCAGGTCACTTACGCACCCTTTGTCGCACTTGATATAGATTATGTGCCAGGACATTTCTCATGGCCTCCACCTCTGCAGGGGAAAGCCTATGCATACGCCGATTTCTACCACCCCTGTAAATAAAAGAGAAGTTTAAATATGATATTAATGAGTTGATTAAATACTATCCCCATGAAATGATGTATGATCTATTTTTAATGCTAGAACAGAAAGTTATGAAGAGCCTTTCAGTGACAAGTGGCACCACAAAATCATGCATAAAGATGCATAAAAAATGTCAGGTTTTCTCTTTCCTGGGTTTTGTCAATATATTGGGTCGTCAGAATGGGCCCTTAGCCCTCATACAGCTTGGCAGAAGCAACTCTCCTTTTCTTTCTCAAAACTTCTTAAGGAAGTTCATATTTAAGGGTTAGATTGGGCAACAACCAGTTCAGGAAGGCACTGCAAGTTTCCTCCTCTGTCGGAATACTTTCTTCATCATGATCTAGCAGTCCAGGCTTTGTGGTCCTACTGGTTTTAACTCCTTTGAGAAAATGCAGCAAATCCTTAAGAACTAAAGGACATGTAATTGAGGGGTCTGAGAGACCTGCCCTGTGGTGAGAACATATAGGGTTTCTTTGCTACTGAGCCTCTTTCTCTATTGGAAATGAAAGAATTACCTAAAAGATAAGCATCTTCGTATTTTTAACAAACTGTGACAAGAAGCCCACAGTCACTTGTAGCTGCCTGGCTTTTTCACCAGCAAAACAATGGAGGAGGGCTGCTGTGAAATGTTAACTGGTTTCACTAAATCGGTCAATCTGTGTGAGAGTTAGCATTCAGCTGAATTCCCAAGAAAAGAAAGGGAATTAGATAGTGATCATCCAGGATGAATCAGTCTGAGTTCATCTTGTTCCTTCTGGTTTTTTTCCTTTCCCCATTTGTTTTCTTGCCTCTTTTTATTTAAAAAAAAAAAAATTGCAAATCTTTGTTCTCAGCTAAACGATGCCCTTAAAGTGTCTGTAAATTGTGCAGTTAAAGAATGAATTATGATCAATGTACAGTATTGCTAAAGCTTTGTGCACATTTGTGTTACACTCCCTCTAAAATAAATTAAAAACTTTTAATGGCAAAGGAAGGTGGATTTAAGCTAAACTGAGATTATGCTGTAAACATAGGAAAAAGTTTGGGATTTGCAATTACAGCTAGTTTAAGAAGATTACCACTCTTCTGTGCTATAATCTAACACGAACATCTTGAAAACTTGTAGGACCATCATGAGCTACCTGGTTTCTACATTTTACTGGCTCTTACCATCAAGTAGACAGTGAGCACTGGTGGCCTGGCCCTGTCCAAAGTCGTTGGAATATAAGAATTAATTCCTGATATATTTCAAGGTTTTTGAATGTGTTTTCATTCTGCATCAGACCAAAACTGAGATCTGCTAAATTTTTCATGAAGTAAAAGAAAGAGAGAAATTTACAATAGGCTAAGGCGTAGTATTAGAGGTAGGGCTCGGGTTACCAACGTGTTAAGGATCTCACTGAGGCATGAGAGACCCATGAATCTACCACTCAGCTATTGACAAGCCAGAGTGACAGAAAAGGACTCCTTTTCTAGGTTTGACCGAAAATCGTATCCTGGCCCTGATTAGTTCTTCCTAGCAACTGCTTAATTGGCGTTCATCAATTCTCAAAAACAGCAACAACAACAAAGCTAGGTATTTACAGGCAGGGAAAAGGGACCGTCACCACCACTCAGTTCCAGGCCAGCTGGGCGGGTTTGTTGGTTGGTTGATTGGTTGACTGGATTTTCACTTTGTTTCAGCTCTCAGGGATAAACTGACAGGATCCAGGGATGCCACCAAGTTTCCTGGCATAGGTGTAATCCACCTTTATTCCATACTGGGTCTGGCATGTCCCACGCTGTGGGACAGCCTGTGTAGGCAACTTTCCACAGCAAGTAAACCGGTCTCTTTGATGTCAGCAGCCCCTAGCTGCTCTCACCTTGGACAACAGAGAGACCCTAGGTACACCTGGGAAAGCAAACACAAGTACAGGCCCTGGGGACTAATGGCAGTCTGGCCTGCCAACGACTAGTGTTCTATAAAATGCAGGCTTGGATCATTTGTGTAATGCAAATTGAACTGCCATAGTTGGTGCAAGTGGCCTTGACATCATAATGAGCAACTCTCTCTCTGGTCCATGCTTCACTGAATGCCTCCATGGGGTCTTTATACCTTACAGCTGGGAATAAATAGGGCAAAGCAGCTAAATAGGGGAAAGCAGAACTCCACTGGTGTGGACATCAGATCATCTCTTTACTTTTCCAGTTGCATACCTGACGGCCTCCACATGCCAGCACAGAAGTGGCCAGTCCTAAGTCATTTGAAGGCTTATCATTTTGCTCTTAAAGTGACTTAAATAGAATAAATAAAATTCCCCAAGTTTCAGCTAAGCTGGGATAGCAAGAGAACAAACAACATGAAGATAGTTCCTATTGTTCTGGTGCACAAATAAAAAATGCGTATTCTTTTCATGGGGTTAGATATTAACCTACCCAACCGATAACAATGCACAGGTATGGTATTAACGAACAGATTGCTTTTACACTTTGCAATATACAATACATTTAAAAAGAACTTTCAAAAAAAAGCCGAACAGGTTTGATATGTTACAAAACCCATAAAGAAATCCTTATTGAAACTCTTTCTTTGTCCTTATTGAAACCTCAAGTATGTTACAACAAAGCACACTGCAAGAGATATATTTGTGAAGAAAATACTGAAATGATAATATGCCATGAAAACCAACTGCCTATCTGTAATGAGTACCATGACAGTATCTCTTTCTTCTTTAAACACGGAGATAGTTGATACATGGAGGAAATAAAATGCCTTCCACAAACCCTGTAAGATTATTTTTTATATATTATATCTAAAATTTTGAACTTTGTGAACTCTCCACCAATCTTCACTAGTTCTGTGAAGGAAGTAACATTCATCAGGCACAACTGCAGCACCACAAGTGACAACACAGCGCTTGATTCTGGTCTGTACTGTATTGAAACATCCTAAACATCCTAAGATTTACTCTTACCAAAGTCAGTATTGCAGTAATATGAAGCCAACATTAAGTAAGCTCAGCATCAAACCATCTCCCTCTAATGGGCGTATTTCCTACAAAAACAGCCATACAAACCCAGTTTTGATAATATCTGCTTGGCTCTGCTTTTGCCATTTCTATACTTATTTCTAAGGCTTATATTCTCCAAAACGTCATAATCAAATCCTCTATTTTCATTCAAATATGGATTCTTTGTTGCACAGTCCATGGGCAAATTTCTCCAGTCCACACTGGAAATGCTTACAGTGTATTGGACACCACCTGCAGGAATCACACCAGCATGAATGCAGTTTCTGAGAATAATGATAATTCACAGTGATGGAGATCTGCTTCCATTGCTATAGAGCGTTGCCCCTTGTGCTACTAAAGGCTGCAGAACTGACCAGAAGTACTGGTGAAAGAGTTTTCTAACTACTCTGGCACTGAAAACATTGCTTTACATGCCATATATTGGAATTTTATTTCAAATCTCCACTTGCTCATGACCCAATTTTTGTATCCTCACTGAGGACAAGGACTTTAGGTACAAGCTATCTCAATGATAACAATTAAACAATTTACAAATACATTTAGAAACCTTTTAGTCTTAAGTGGGTTCACTTAATTGCCCAGGAGAATGGAGATATAAGAATTGCTGCATTGGCTCGGACCAAAGGTCCAACAGCTAGCTCACTACCCTGTCTCCTCCAGTGCTCAGCAGTGGACACCTATCAACGAATAGAGCTGGGGAAATGTATTTTCCTAGAACACTCTCACAGCCTCCTAGAATCAGAATGTTTCTGAGCCACAGGGTGCACTTTGTTTTTTTGAAGCTGACATCTCAGTTTTAAAAAGGCTGTCTCAGTAGTAGAACCTGTGCATCACAGACTGATGCACGGAAAAATTCAATTACAGCCGGAGTAGAGCTGGCAAAAATAAGTCCATCATATCAGCTGTCCATTATTGAATATTTTTCAATCTAAACTGTTAGCTCAGAAGAGAATTTCCGAACTACGCTGAAGCAATTTGTCTTATTTTCTCTTTCCCTCAAGAAGAGAAGCGGAATGTGGTTTGATTGCCATAGATTGTCTACCAACCTTGCACATTTTCTTTTGGCTCAGAACAGTCATGGGAATACAGCAGACAGAAAGGAGCCTGACAGACGAGCAATCTTTTTTAATATCATCCATTCAGCAAAGAACAATTTTGAAAGAAAAGGGCAAGGTCTTATGCTGCACGCTGGTATCAGTTTCAAGAAAGCAGATGAATCTTGACATGATTAAGCTAAAGTTTCAAGAAAGATTTTAATTTAATGTCTAGTTGGTATTTGGATTTTCTGGTATGGGTTAAGATGATCATTCAAAAAAGAAAATATGCTGGGCCCTGCCAGAGGCTGCTGCAAAATGGAGAGAAGTTGAAGGATGCAGCATCAGAGAGCAGGCAATAACAGCAACAGTGGCCAGTGGGAGCCCAGGAAAAAGTTTGTGGGAGCAAGTGTCATTAGCAACACCCAGGGTCTGGACAGTGGTTGCAAGGTGAGGATAAATACATGCACAGCAGTTAAAGTATGCAGGAGTGAAGATCTGTACAGACTTCTCTCCCAGAAGGTAGTTTCCTCAGTGATGGCTGATCCCACCACTTTTCTCCCCTGGTCTGCCTGATGCCAAGTTGCATTACTGTTTCATAGAATCATAGAATCACCGATGACTTAGGTTGGAAGGGACATTTAAAGGTCATCTAGTCCCACCCCCCTGCAGTGAGCAGGGACATCTTCAACTAGATCAGGTTGCTCAGAGCCCCGTCCAGCCTGACCTGGAATGTTTGCAGGGATGGGGCATCTACCGCCTCTCTGGGCAACCTGTGCCAGTGTTTCATCACCCTCATTGTAAAAAATTTCTTCTTTATATCTGAATCTGAGTCTGAATCTATCATCTTTTAGTGTAAAACCATTACACCTTTTCCTGTTGCTTCAGGGCCTATTAAAAAATTCTGCCCCCATCTTTCTTATAAACCCCTTTAAGTATTGAAGGGCCACAATAGTGCCTCCTCAGAGCTTTCTCTTCTCCAGGCTGAACAACCCCAACTCTCTCAGCTTTCCTCATAGGAGAGGTGTTCCATCCCTCCAGTCATTTTTGTGGCCCTCCTCTGGACCAGCTCCAACAGTTCCATGTCTTTCCTGTGCTGGGGGCCCCAGAGCTGGATGCAGCTCTGCAGGTGGGGTCTCACCAGAGCAGAACAGAAGGACAGAATCACCTCCTGAAACCTGCTGGCCACACTGCTTTTGATGCAGCCCAGGATACGGTTGGCTTTCTGGGCTGCGAGCGCACATTGCTGGCTCATGTCCAGCTTTTCATCCTCCAAGTACCCCCATGTCCTTCTCTGCAGGGCTACTCTCAATCTTTAATTGGATTAATTTGGTATGGAAGTACCAAAATATGGCAAGGCAGTTTGAGGGATTGGAAACCAAAGTAGCAAAAATTACAAATGCTACAAGTAAATCTATTTTCAGCAAAAAATTGTGTTTGGGATACTGAAGTCAGGACCTGAGCTCTAAGCTCTCCTGTAGGTGTCTCAGCACCTAGCAGTGATGAGCAAAACCCACTGCCCAGCAAAGTGACGAGTACAGCCACCTTGAACCACTCAGAGTGGCTTCTGTGCCCGACACATGATTTCTCTTCAGAACTGCCTATCATTGAAGAGAAACAGGGAAAATGTCCCTGGTTTTAATCTTCAGCCTGTAAACAAAAAGCCAAAATGCAAATATGATGAGCACCAAATTCCCAGCACAAACCAGCAACTTCTCTTTTCATAACTGTCTTTTGTTGTTCTTATATTTCTATTGAATTGATAAAATCCCTTGGGCATTTCCTCATTTTTGTCCCCTTCCTTTTTGTCCCTATTTTGCAAAGGGTCAGGAGGTCAGTACTCACTGTAAAGCAGCTGTGGATGATTTTGAAATTTTCATGCCACTCTCAGCCATCTCAATGGCCAGTTTTATCTCCATCTTTTTGTACAATGACACGATGCTGGATTTGGGCTGGTGTTCCCGAATTAAGATTTTCTTCAAATACTTATTGTCAAACTTCTTAAATCTGCAAAAGAGATATTTAAAAATCAACGTGTAAAAAAAGGAAATGTGCTTTTATTTCTGTGGTACAAGCTATTCTTCATTCAAATGCACACATATATAATTCAGTGGTGGAAGCTGAATCTAAATTGGAGACACCTGTGGACTCCTGAAGGCCTAGTGAGTGGAGGCCTTTAGGGGGACATTTGGCATGGTCTCCTGGTCCACAGAGATTGCAAAGCCCATCAGACAAAAGAAAGAAACAAGCTGCAATCAGAGAATAAAAGAGGTTTGGGGTGTGTTTGCATATGACACCACCATATTTGTCAGAAAAGAATATGGCCAGTCTCCACGCTTTTGTACAAATGTTGTATTCTAGTAGGGCATAACAGCAGCAGCTGCTCTTACAGTAATCCTGGCCTATTCAGCCAGGCTCTAAATGGCACAGCAGTTACAGTAGTTTGGGCCCATTATGTTGCTGATAATTTTGAATCCTGACAATAAGAGCAAAGAAAACACATTTCTTTGTATCCTGAATAACAGAGAAATTGAATGGACCACAAAATACTATGTGCTCATATGCTGCAGATACCATAAAATACCGCTAATGTGTGGCATAATTTGAATGTGAATGTGTGTGTGCACTTTTGAACAGGTATGTGCTTTCAGGCAGACATTTAGCACAACAGCAGACCTTCTTACATGTTTCCTTCAAAGGAACAGTTTACCGCTGCAAGGTAATGTGCTCCACAGTGCCACAAAAAGCACTACAGAGTTTGTACAACTTTTCTTAACAAAGGCTACTTTTTATACATTAATAGCAGAAATAGGTACACAAATGTTTCCACTGGGATTGGAGCTCTTTATGTTTTTTTTATGTAACAGAAAGCCTCCCAGAGTGTCATCACTTAGGTAACTAATTCTGATATACATATGCTAAATGTCTCTAAAATTGTGTAGAAAAGTCTAGGGCATACCTTCTATTACAATCTTCTTACATTAAGTGTCTTCACATACAGCGTGTTTTTTTAACCTGCTCCTGCACTGAAACACTACGTTTATGGTTACCTGGGACAAAATTCTCTTTTCATAGCTGTTGGGTAGATGTGAGATAAGGGGATAACATTTTCTCACAGATCCATGAAAATGCAGCTATTTCAATGGAATTACTGCTCCAACAGGGATTTGTTTAGCTTATTGACTGCACAGACAGTGCTGTGGTCCTAGCAGATGTCCTAAAGCTATGTCTGTACTGTAAGAGCCAAGAGGACATTTTAGCTCCTGGGTCCATTTATGTGCCCAAGCACATTATGTCATTACTCCTCACTGGGACAAGAACTGGATGCAAACCAGTCACCTTCTTTCCACTCTTAATTTCTGATTTCCATAGGGAGAAGCCCAGTCGTGAAAGGAGTTGCCATATGTCCCGACAGAGCCCCCTGGCTGGATTACCGGGGTCCAGCGCTAAAAGAAGAGACAGAGGAGTCCAGCACAGAAGTCTAGGCATAGCTAGGATAAATAGGGATAACTTTTAGCCCACAGCACCATAATAAGGTGTTTGTGGGAAAGGAAGATTAGTCTCTCCCCACACTTCCCTTCACATGCTGCAGCGGTGGCCAACATGACCACAGGGTTCCCTTAGGGAAAAGGTAAAGGGAATGGCAGCTCAGAATGGCAGGTCTGTGTCTTCTGGAAAGTGCTTGGAAGAGCCACAAAGCTTCACAAAACCACCTCTTCCTGCTTATAGAAGACACAACTCAGGTCCTGCATTTCTGAGTGAAGTCTACCTTGGCAGTATCTGCTTATGCTACTGGATATTTAAATTCTACCATTCCCTTCAGTACTCTAATTTTAAACATTACTGAATACAAAGGCCTGTAAGGACAGGTCACTGTTACTGAATCTGTACTCACCAACAAGGGATCGGATCATACGTGTTGTGGAAGCTTACAGAAAAAGTCAGTGAGGCACTGACACCTTACGTACCTTCTGTTTTAAATCCAGACATAAAGAAGCACTGCCATGGATCTAAGATTTATTCCAGAGCTATGTGCTCAGGCTGATGTCTGCAGCATGAGTTCCTGTGCTATATTTTTCTTTCAGAAGGCTTATTTTCTGCTTTTTTGTACAGTAGCAATTCAGCAAGCAATATATGAGCACTGCACTCCCGAGAGATAACAGTTACTCAGGAGTTTTAGAAAGAGGTATTGCACATGTCCCCAATATTTTCATGCTATTTTACCTTTATGGGGCACAAGATTGATTTCTTATTCTATTTACCTATTGTATTTTACATGATAGATAGGTTATTTTATTATAGTAGGCTGCAATAAGAGATGCTTACTTATCTCTCAGCTGATAATGACTCCAGTGTCCACAGATGTCTTCAATACCAGCCTTCAAATGATCCATCAACTACAGAAACAAACATGGAAAAAATTTAAGTGGCAATTATGGGAAAATAATGTCACCACAAACACGCAACTGTTGAGAGAATTTTGAGATGTTTTAATTGGAGGGTGTGAGTTAATTCTGAAAGCATCTACATTTCCTTCAAAAGGTTAAGATCCCACTGTGGCAACTCCTGTGCTTGGCTGCAGTGGCAATATTTTGATGGAAGTGACAATTCTGTCAGTCTGCTATCACCTTTTCCATCACCCAGCAACACATAGGCTCAAGTAAAGAACTCTGTCCAATGGAAGATGATACTGAGCATCCAATTGCCTGGTCTTCTTTGTCTACTGAGACCAAAAACTAAATTCAGGGTTCTGCCAACTAAGTTTCCCTTCTTCATGTGTGACCTCCCTGAGAGGGGCACAAGGTCAGGTACCCCATACCTTGACCTTTGCCTTGACTGACAAGTCCTCTGAGGATTTTGCAAATTCTTATGTGACTGGTACCTTCATTGCTGTTAACGAACAGTATTTTCAGTCATCTTTTGTGTTTCTAGCATTACAGAAACAGACAGAAAAATGGCCAGTCCTTACATACATATTGTTATAAGTGGTGCTTTTAAACCTAAATTCCTTTCAAAGTTAAGTGTAAAGGTTGAGTTAGTAAGAATTAAATGCACTTCAAATTTAAATCAGTTGAGATGCTCTGATTTTGCTAATGTCTCTGTATGTGCTTAATTTTAAGGCACAATCTTTCCGTTAATTTCAAATTTTGTGAAAATTAAAGCATGTAAATATATGTTGTATAGTGTTGTTAAGTCAGTTTGAGCAGCTTTCTGTTATTTTATATGATGTTAATTTGGCAGCTAAAGCAAACCTTTGAGAGGGGAAAAGGTTGTTACTCAGAATAACTTGGAGCTAATTTTCAGACCAATGGCTCAACTCAATTCAGTTCAACAAAACTTGATTAAAGACTTTTAAGTTGTCAGTGGGTCTAGAACCAGTCAAAAGATGGCAACAGAGGTATCTGGCAAGTCTAACTGGGAAGGATGCCGAGTGCGTTCTGTAAACGCTGCCTTTATGTTTCTGTCCTCCCATAGTCACAAGTATCAGGAATTAAGGGCCCTGCTACACCATGACACTTGTGGTACGAGATTATAATATGATAGTCACTATGAATATAAATGAGATTATGTATTTTTAGAAAATCATGCCTATGGTTTCCTCCAAATGTTGTTAAAAGCATTCAGTGTCCAAATCCACTAAATGCCACTGCTACCAAATGCCTCCCTCTGTCCAGCTCTTTTGGAATAGCCTTTTTCTTCTTATTTTTAGGATATCAACCTCTGATACAAAAAAACTTACTCGCACATGAATTTCTTCATTGATAGACTCCTTTTTGTTGGTCTTTTTAACATCTAAATATCTGACCAATGGTCCAATTGTGATTCCCTGCATTTGGAACAAAGAGTGGAAATGTTAATTATCTTTTAGGAAAAAAAAAAAGGATTTAATTTTAATCAATTACGAAAGCTAAAGTCTTAGACACAAGAATGATCTATCACTTTTATGGAGACCTACAGAAGAGGATTAAACCCAAAAACTTCAAAAAAAATTACACACCAGGGTCTTTTTTAAGCGAGATTGTATTTGTCAGCAGGTTTTAACTATTTAAAGTAACTGACACATTGCCAACCTTCTTCAAAGCAGCACTCACTTGAATAAAAGCATTATAATTGTGAGGATATTACAATCTTGACACCTCTTACTTCAACATTTTCAGAATTTAATATTTTGGGGTTTGGGTTTTTTTCACTTAGAAACCATTTTCAGCTGTTCCCAATTCTTTTCTGCACTGCTACAGAACAGCATTAAAAAAGGGGAAATAGAAACAAAATGTTTTTTCTGAAACATTCTGGCAGAATCTAAGTGTCTAACCACAAGGGCATAGTGCCCCATTGGCGCCCTAGAGTATCTGAGATATTGGCATGGGAAAATACAGAGCATGGGATGCAAGACCTCCAGAGGATCCAGTTGTTCCAGGTACAGCAGTGTGCACCGAGTGGAGTAAGCCAAACATCTGAAAGTAGACACCTGTTCTCAAAAATCTGAATTATTCACTCTATTTTTCTTTAATAATCTTTTACAAAGGATTTCAAAATGTTCTCATTTGGTCTCCAAGATGAATGAAGATAAAAGTAAAAAAGTCAAAATCCTTCATAGAACTGACATATTGTTTTCTGTTCAGTCCGAGATACACCACTAGTAGAGAATAATTCTGTGTTGAAGTGTAAAGTTAAAATGCTTATTAATTTGGAAGAATTAGGAAGTGCCTGGGGAGTGAACATAAGATATTTTGGACACAAAGTGCCCTTTTCCCTGAGTGTTTTAGAATACACAGCTTTTCAATACAGACTTTCTGAAAAAGTTATCTAATAATACCTAAAAAGCCTTGAAAGAGTAATTACACAGTGCAGTGCTAAATCTGGCCATAAAATATGATAGCTTGTCCTAGTTTAAGAGTAAATTCAATGCAATCTTACTATGAAGCTTTATGTCACCTCTAATACATGAAAGCAATCCGTTAAGAAATACACTTACTTGGATGAACACAGTGAAATATATAACTACAAGAGTAGAAGTAATGAACAATTTTTTTCTTGGGAAGAGATTCACTGGAAGCAAGAATGCAAGAGAGAAGCTGCTGGCTCCTCGAAGGCCACTGTAGGAAATAATGAGTTGGTCTTTGAAGGTGAAAGGATATGTTCGGAACTTGTTACTGATGTAGAAGAGAGCAAATACACCTAGGAGGGGAAAAAAACCACAACTGTTATTAATCAAGGAGAAAAAGAAAATATTGAAAGCAAAACAACATCTTGGCTCAGGCAGATGTTGACAGAAGTTTCTTTTCAGTTTTGGGTTCTTGTAGCTTCTCTTTGACCAACTGCTGAATCTGTTTTATGTGAAATAATCTCCTACAAAAGACCGTGGTTCCTAACTGCTTCAGGACTTAAATTTACTATGCAGTTTAGAAGTGAAATTAGGGGAAAAGGTTTACTTTCTATATTTATGTTGCACAGTTCTTCTCCGAAGTGTTCTGGAGACAAGACAAACCACTGGATGAGTTTTTCCTGTGCCTCCCCTTGCAACGTTTCCTGTTTTCTGCACAGTATCTGCTCCAAGTGTTTGAACAGTGCTTTACCAACAAGTCCTGTGGACAGGTTCATTGAAAGGCAAAGAGTAATAGCATTTTAATTTTTAAACCTCTGGCTTACCATGTCTCTAATTCTCTGTTTATTTCTCAAATTTCATTTTGCTTTTAATAAAAGTTAAAATTAATCAGACAACCTGTGACTGTGTGTAAGGACTACAGCTTTTCTTTATAGAGTACATTTAGCAATTTGCTTGATTTAATCTTCTTCATCTTCCATAGGAAACATGTATTCTCTATTTTGTGTGGAAACTGTTAAATTACTGAAGTAAAAGCTGACAAATGCTGATAATTACTGGTGTTATTTTACACAGCTGTTGCTGATAAACTCAGTGTATTATTATAGGTAAGGCCAGAAGCAGTATCCTGTTATATAGGTTGCTGGATGCCACTTTATGTACATCTTTTTTTGGCTACTTATAACTATGCTAAACATCAGCTACTCAGACTGAAACTGCATATGTGAGGTATCACCCTCAGGCCAATTCTCTTTACTTTATTCAAGCTTCAGAGAAACTGGTGTAATCACTTTAGCAAACAAATTTAGTGGAAAATATTTTGACTTTCATCTGGAAGGCTCTAGCACTCCCCTTTGTGTTTGAAAGAAGGATGAACCTGTGGCAGCAAAATAGCTTTTGTGTCAGATAAGCACTTTTTCCATCTTGATTGAAAGGATATTCCAATATAGACTCTGAAAGTAAGCCTTTAAAAACTTAGAGGTCATTCTTGGTCCAGAATTAGCAAGAAAATATTTAGTTACTTTCTTTTTGCTGTCAGTCTGCAAGAATCGTACCTCCTCTACTGTTGAGTACTTGTGTCATCCCTATATAACAGTGGTTTAGATGTGTGTACTTGAACCTTCATGTACTTGAACCTTCACAGGTTTCCTCTTTCCTTTTTTCCTCAGGTTAAATGCCTTCCTGAAGGGCTCTTAGGCTTAAAAGTCAAAGGTCCTGAAATGTGTATGGGCTTTGAGGGTCAAGCCAACATCTTCTTCCTGGTCTGATATTCTTCTGACTGAGAGATAAGCCACCTGAGAGATTTAAGAAATAGCACCTTAACCTCAGATGTTTGATGCCAACACTCATCTGGTCCCAAATGTTAGACTCAGAGTACTGTAGGCTGGAAAGAACCTTTGGAGGTTGTCTAGACCAAGTCCCTATGCAAAGCAGAGCTAATCAAATCAGGTTGCTCAAAGCTCCAGTCAAGTCTTGAATGCCTTAAGAACTGAAAGCTGGGCCACTGTTACAATATGGGATCACCCTCATGTTAAGAAATGGGTTTCTACTGTCTAATCAGATTTTCCCATGTTCCAGCTTGTGTCTGTTTCCTCTTGTCCTATTGCTGTGCACCTCTGCGAAGTGTCTGGCTCCATCTTCGCTCTCTCCTCTGATCGGGTACTTGTAGAAAGCAAGGGCCCTCCTGTGCCATATCTTCCCCAGGCTGCACAGACTCAGCACTCTCAAACTCTCCTTGTACGTCCATGCTCCAGCCTCAGACCAGGCTAGTGACCTATTGCACTTGATCCAGAAACTCCATGTCCTTCCTGCACTGGGGAACCCAGAACCAGAGAGCACTCTGGAGACAACACACGCTTCCACCTGTGCTGAAGAGAGGGTAAGAAACATTTTGCTGGACCTGCTCTCTACACACTTGCTAATGTAGCTCAGGACATGGTTGGATGCCTTTGTCACAAGGACATAATTCTGGCTTGTGCCCAGACTGTTGTGTACCAGGCCAGGTCCTTTTCTGCAAAGTTGCTTACTAGACTTCAAGCCTATACTGGTGCATAGAGTTATTCCAACCCACATGTAAGTCCTTGCATATGCTCTTCTGCTCTTCTTGAACTTCATGAGCTTTCTGTCAGCCCATTTCTCCAACCTGTCCAGGTCCTTTTGAATGGAAGCCATCCAGAATATTGACTGGTCCCTGCAGTTTGGTGTCAGCCACAGTCTTGCTCAGTGTGCACTCCATTCCATCCTCCAGGTCATTAACAAAGATGTTAAAAAAATATTGGTCCCTGTACTGAGTCAATTCCCTTCCCACATTATCAACCACTTCAACTGGCCAAAATCTGCTCTTTGAAGTCCAGGGTTGTAATTCTGCCATTTGTCAGCTTGCTCACTCCTCTCAGGAGTCTCATGGTCACTGCAGTTATGGCTGCCCTCAGTCTTCACATCTTCAGCCATTTTCTCCTTCTTCATAGAGTGGTAGAGAAGACGAGGCATATTGTCCAGTTGATTCATCAACCAGTCTCCAGCAACTATCACTTGCCTTTTCCTCTCAGCCCCTTTTTCCCTTTCCCGTCAGGGCAAGCTGGCCCTGATGAATGACCTGACAAGTCTTGTTCTTCCTCAATACCATAGCAGATGATGCAGGGCCAATGCCTAGAGCTTGAGCCTGTGCTCTGTATGTAAAGATAATATAGGCGGGGGCTGAAGACTGGAGGAGGTGGTAACAAGTGCCCAATGTAGATTTCTGCCCCCCAGGATGCCCCAGAGGGGCCTCTTTTGATTATTAATGAAGCATGGGGGAACTAGCCTACTAACTTAATTAACCAAGGTAGGTGCCTAAATTTCAGTAATCAGAATATCTCCTCCAATGCCACCTGATGGAATATTTTTATTTCTTATTATCTTTAAAAATACAAATTACTTTGAAAACTCCTACTGAAATTCAAAAATAATGTTATTAGGATGGCCAATTCAGGCACTCAGAAGTTAAAAAAGGTCAGAAATAAGGTTGCCTGCATAACTGTATTTTTGGCTGTCCCATGTGTACTAGTTCCAAAACATCTTTCATTACAAAAGTATCATTCACTGGTGTTTTTAACTTAAGTGACAAATAACAGTGGCTGAGTAGGGTGTGTTCCATAATTCATCACCTCTCTAGAAGTAAATGCATTTGCTTTCTGCTGCAGTAGTTGTAACTTAATCTGATGCAGAATATTAAGATTCAGAAAGAGTATGGCATAATTCATGGGTAACAGATGCAAAACAGACCCCTATATAGAGCAGGAAAGGAGTGTACCCTCTCACATGCCTCATGCAGTGACTGTAGATGATGAGGAAGTAGGAAGTGAACAGAGCTCAGAAAGTGGCCAAGTTTGCAAGCCTTTCCTAATCAGGATAGCCTGCAGGCTCTGTTGAAGACACTGCTAGAAGGTTGGTCTGACCCAGTAGGTAATTTCTTCTTTTCTTATGTCATCTAGGGTGTTTGGATAGATGAGGGAGAAGATGGCAATGTGTTGCCTCTCTGCTTCCACAGTTGCAGTAAATTGGCTAACAGGCACAAGGGCAGCTCATACAAGAAGTCTGCCAGGCTGCCACCACCTCCAGAACACCACCAGCCTTCTTACAGCTCCTCCTTTTTCAACATTGCTGTCAACCCATCCTGGACATTAGGAGATGAAAAATTGTGTCCCACAGGTCATGTGGCATCATCTATAAACTGCCCTGCCCATGCTGGAGGAATCCCAGTCTCACAGATTAATGAGTAGGAGACCTTTGCAGCAATGGGGAGATACTGTGTGTTGAAATTGAGTCATTTTAAACAGGCAGTCTTTTCTAGCAGTTTCAAACCTCAGAGTTGACTTGTGAGGAGCAGTAGCATAGCATGGTTGGCCTATATGTGGTATAAAGAAAGAAATAGAGTTCAGTTATCTATCAGTGCTAAATTTCACCTTCCCTCTTCTTCAATGCCTCCGGCACTCCTGGCCGAAAACCTGCAGTGTTGTAGCACCAAAAGTGTGGTGCTGTACCTAATATAATTAGTAAATTAATTACAGTGTGTGATGAAATCATTATGAAGGTCACTTACTGAAGGGCACATAGTTAACTAGAGATATAAGCATCTATATAGTCATAATCATGGCAATATTTTAATTTTGCTTAAAATATTCCATTCTCGCCTAATAATGAAGTCTGTGATTGAAGACTGCCATTCAGATTTGTCTGGGGTTTTTTTCCCCCTTTTCCTCCATGTGTAGATCTGTGGAATTAACTTGTCAGTACCCTAAGCCTAGTAAATTTGTTATTAAACCGGTTATGCCAGTCTGCACAGACTTTTCTAACATACCCTTGCACCAAAGCATTTCTCTCAGAGGTGCAGAGAAGGTTGCCTGCAAAAGCTAACTTACTCAGTGTCCGCCAAAGGAGACAGAAAAGCAGAGTGAAGCAAATGAAGGCCCAGTTCCACTCATGGTTTTTCCCCACTGTAGACACTCCCATGAACACAAAAATCAGGGTCTCACTGACGCTGCTCAGCATCTTCATGAAATATTTTATTGTGGTATAGGAATTCTGGGAAACGTTCTCCTCCACATATTTTTTCATTGTCACTGCACATGCTGTCATCCTGTACCGGGAAAAAACATCAGAGATCAGCAACAACCTATTTTTCTTTTCATTTAAGTACAACCTCAGCTTTCATTACATGCACTCTCCATCACCAGCCTCTGACCTTCCTAATATCGAGAAGCATTTTATTTCTTCAGTAATCTTAGCTATTTCATTAGATAGAAGAGCACCTTCATTCACATTTAAAAATCCATTTTGCATACAGGAAAAAGGAAGCAAACAAGTCAGCCTCCCCGACAAGGAAATGAGGGTATCACATTCCAGTTCAAAGTCCGTTTTATCCTGAATACCTAACACACAGCCACCAAGCACCAAATATTTGAGTCTCAAACGAAGGGCAAGTAAGTTTTGTACCAGCCTATGGACAGATTTGTTAGAGGGACATAACCTGCCTCTTGGTGATCTTCTCCTTTGAGGTGGTGGTGTGAGGCCATGGTGGTAGTCCTATGCCAGGGCCAAAGCTCCTGGTGGCTCCCTGCCAGCTGGCTGGCAGATCAGCAGGGCCAGGGTAACCTTCAGTGACTCTCCACTCACAGCAGGGGGAAATTCAGTTACCCTACAGAGGTGTCCTCCCTCCCTTTTCGTTACCCAGGGTGTGGGGAATGTGCCTAAGGAAGCAAAGGGATGTTTTCCACCTCTTTGCTGTTAATGAAGACTAGAGCCTGCTTCAGAAGCATCAGCAGCCACCCAGCACTGACCCTGGTAACAATCAAATGGAGCAGCAGTCTTTGAGCAGCCCCACTGAAGGGAGTCTCCTCTTCCCCCCTTCATTTTCCATTTTCATAGGTAATAGATAGATTGAGTGCTATGCTAGTAACATATTCATCATCTATCTAGTTTCTACTGATACTATTTTAGTCTTTGGGGGCTTCTTGTGATGATATTTTTCCAAACTTGTGAATTCAGAGAATGCTGACTGTTCATTAAATAACCCTTCATCTAGTTTCTGCTCATTTAATTTCCACTGAAGAAATCTCAAGGGTATTCTGGTGGAGCTGAGACATTTAGCAGGTCCAAGGACACTCTAAGACAAGGCCATTAGGCATTAATGTTTAATACTGTTGACTTTTACAGACACATACGTAATAAACTTTTATGATTCAAGTGAAAAATGAATGAATTCCTCAATAATTCAGAAGGGTGACAATAAGTCCCTATCCCTAAAACAAGCAATAATTTCCTTAATGAAGAAGTAAGAATAATAAATCCCAATTATATTAAATTCTTCTATTACTAATAATTTCAGCACTCTAATAAAAATAAGAAGCAAAAGAAATAAAGAGTCATGTAGTCTAGTGCAATGAATAAGTAGGGAAGCAGATTTTTGGGCAGTGCAGGTCGGAAAGGGTCCATATGGTATTAGTGCTCACTACATATAGAGTAGATCTAACCCTGCTCAACTAAAGTCACCAGTCACCTCAATCAGATAAAATGTGTTGGGTATGCAAAGCATAGTACAAGACTCCTCTGCTTTGTCTAATTGCTCAGAAAAACAGATCTCCTGTCTAACTATTTTTTTAATATGGTTAAATATTCAGATATTGCTTCCCAGGGCCATCCTGTAAAGGCTGATTTTACAAAGCCAATTCTGCTCTGAAGCTGAACAAATTGGGGCTGTTCAGCCTGGAGAAGAGAAGGCTGCAGGGAGACCTTATTGCAGCCTTTCAATACTTAGAGGGGGCTTATAAGATAGTGACAACATTTTTAATAGGATCTGTAGTGATAGGAAAGAGGTAATGGCTTTAAACCAAAAGAGGGTAGATTCAGACTAGATATAAGGAAATGAGGGTGGTGAAACACTGGCACAGGCTGCCCAGAGAGGCGGTAGATGCCCCATCCCTGGAAACATTCAAGGTCAGGCTGGACAGGGCTCTGATCTAGTTGGGGATGTCCCTGCTCACTGCAGGGGGGTGGACTAGGTGACCTCTAAAGGTCCCTTCCAACCCAAACCATTCTATGATTCTGTGAAATCAGGGTTTGACAAGTGGAGGTGAGTAAATGCACCTGTCTGGACATCAACAGCCACACGCTTTTATTTGCTAGGTTTAAACTGGTTTGTCCTCAATAAATGGAACTACCTCTCTGGAGCACCAGGGCCTGCAAGGCCCAGCGTGCGGGCTCAGAGCCAACACAGGCCGTGCAAGGCTGCTGCCACCCACCAGTTGCGCACTGGCTGCAGCACCCAGCAGCACTAGCTGGAGCACTTACCACCATCAGGTTCCCATTTTCTTACACTTGGCTGTTTGGTGAGGTATATTTGAAATTCACCTACCAGCAGTTTTCTTGTAAAGCCTCTCACTTTCATCTCTATTCCTTCCATTCTCTTCTGACTCCTTTCCTGCCACCGTCCTTCCCACAATACTCACCCTCGCCACATTTACTGCGGTTGATAGACCTGCCAGCTTTCTCTCTGCAGCGGGCACCCATGCCATCACAGCATTTTAAGAAAGCAGTTCCCAGCGTTGCAGCAGTATCAAGCTATCCTTATCACATTGAAATATGATCATCAATATCCATATACATGAGTATATGTATGCATGTGTGATTCATGTTCTCAGTTGTCTGGTTTTGCCCAGTTTCAGTTCCAGTGATGCTGTTCAAATGTCATGTCATTCCAGTAAATTGTGTTAGAGCTGATGTTCACAGCTGTCTACAAAAGCGAGAACTTGGATTTTTTCTATTGTTTCCGTACTCATTACTTTTCATCTCTTGCGTAACCCGATGGTGATGCTGCTTAGAAATAAGTACAGGTCTACGATCTATCATCAGATCATTCTCTCATTCTGCTGATCTTCAGAGGTAGCAGCCAGACAGTGGCAGCACTAGTCATTTCACCCACAGCTTGCAGTATTTTTTGCAAAGGACAAAAAAATATTTAAAAAAAAACAGAGCAGATATGCACACCTCAGTAGTACATCTATGCCTACGCTGATGGTGGGTTTGCCTAGTTACCACTGCGTTTTACAGATACCTTAGAAGGCGTCCTCTGCAGATCTCTAGGCCAGAGACTGAAAATGCCTGTACTGCACCAGTCTTGATCAAACCACCTTCTCAAAACAATGCCATTTCCCTCAAGAGGCCATCCAAAAAGCCATAAGGAATACTCACGCCAAAATGCCCGAGATGTAAAGGGTTTCAGCTGACAAGTATGACAGGTAGCTGAACATGAAGACCAGCAGGGGTTCAATAGCAGAAACGTTGCGGGTGAATCGAGTCATGAGCGCCGAAACAAATCCAAAGACAACGCCAAACAACATGCCACCCAGCCCCACCACGAAGAAGCGAGCGAAGCCAGCAAAGACATCAACAGATTCGATTTCTTCGTACCTGTGCATCTGAGTGAAGGCGATGAAGATGTTATATAAAACCTACATGTGAAAATAAGGAGACAACAGTCAGACATCCTTCTGAACCTGGCAGGCTTACTCATTTCAGGGGCAGAGGGGCAGTGGGGGGTGTGTGTGTGTGCATGTGTATATATATATATATATATATATATATATATATATGTATGCCTGAAATTTCTTTAGACAGGTCTGAAAAGTAATAGTCGAAATCTTATCTCAGCTGGTTCTTAACAAGTCCCAGAAATAAGGGTCTGTTAAATGTCCTGAAAGGTAGAAAGAAAAAAAAAAAGAGAAGGGTAGATGGTTAGGTAGTAAGAGCAAAACTCTGGGGAATCAAATGCAATTGAAGTTACCAAAAAATACTCTTTTTTTGGTTTTGTTTTCTGAAGGTAAACTTAATTATTGGACTTTGTAGCAGATGTTGAAAGCCCAGCTGGGTTTCTTACCAACTGCAGGCTCTCCCCTCCACATTCTCTTTCTGACTCAGGATGGGGCAAGACAGCTACTGAGAATCACACTTTTGATTTAAATCCCATTTAGGTTGTCTGCATGATCAGTAGACGGGGCAGTAGATGGATTCTGGAATATTAAATGTTTTTCAGTAGTACTTGACACATAAAAATCATGAAACATCATTGGGAATAGGAAAGGAAGCAGGAGAGGGAAGGGAAGGGAATAGCTTCATATTGTCTCTACCTAGATATATGCAGGTTCTCTATCCTCACACGTTTTGAGTCTGATGACATTTAACCTCCTTCGCAGGAGCTCTGCATCAACCTCAAAGTGGGAATCGAAAGCTGGGACACTCTAAATGGCCTAAAGACCCTTCACACATATATTTTGCCTAGAAAGCTTGAAATGACAAAAATAAAAAGAAAACGGTGTCAGATTATAAGAAAGATATGATTTCCTATGTTATATAATTTGGTCTGTAAAGGTAATTTCATTTAGTTTAAAGCAGATAAGTTTACCATACTTCTACTATTATAATTCCTTTTCTGCAGGAATTCGTGATGAAAATTCTTCAATACATTCCACTTTCATCCATCTTTTAGAAACTAATAGAAAGTTTCCACATTAATCAGTGGTGTGGTAATGAAAAGGTCTTAGAGGTTGCTGACAGTCGGTTAACATTAAGTCCTGTCAGAGCTGTTTACAGGGAGTGTGTAACACATGAAAGTCACCTTTCAGTTTTCAAGAGAATTTGGGGAACATCTAAAGACACCAGCTCTCCAAAGCTGTTGCACCGAAGCGTTAATTCAAAAACACAAACCCGACCAAAATCTTTTGCCTTATCTGGTTTTCTTTGGTCTTTCTTCTTCATATAGCTAATTCCAGAAAGCTATTAAGAAGATTAAAGCAGATATTTGCAGGTAGAAGAGTCAAGCTCATTAGGATAATAATTATTCCCCAGCTACTATCTAATCTTAAATTGCTGCTGGGAACATATGACCTTGAGCTGTCAGACAGCCTGTTCTCCAGGAGGCTCATTGTTAATATTTCTGGGGGACAGACCAAGTATAACAAAATGTTTCATGTGAGAAAAAACCCAGAGTTGCTCTTTCCTGGTGACTCTGTCTGAAATTAGGCTCTTTAGTGGCAGATAGGAAAAGAGGGTTCATGTCTCCACAGTGAGTAAATCTTACTGTACTTACCATATGGCTTTTAATTACAAAGCCTGTTTTATCTCTGTTCCCCCTTTCCTGCAGACTTCAACCTCTTCCTAAGACCTGTGATTCTTTATAAATGATACCAAGGCATGAATCTATGCTGACTTATGAATAAAGTAAATTATCCTCAGCAAATAACTTAGTAAGTTTTTATCTCTTTTTCTAGTTCCTAAAGTGTCTATATATATAACTGAATTGACATTAGAGTGGAAATTACGGAAATATGACATAATTTCAATTTTTTTGTAACATGTTTTGTGGGAGTAAACTGTTCTGTATCACATCCTGCACTGCGTCATTCAAGGCTCCATGTAACCACTGCTCGGCTGAGTTCCATTGCAGTGTTTATGCCAGTAAATGGAGTACTGTAATTCTTCATATGGTAAGAAAGCCTGAGTGAGCTTAGTTTGCCTTTGTTCACTCAAAAAGAAGGGATGGACTGATAGTTGACCTCATTTAACAGCTCTGAGAATGTCATGCTTTGGGTTTTTTTGAGGGGACATTACCCTGTAGTGGTATACCACTGGGTGGCTGTTAGTGCCAGGGAGAGGAAGAGAGAGCGTGACATTGTTGCCCACAGGGGACCTCCCCAGGGACAGGCGCCTGCTCCAGCTGTCTATATGATTGCACATACCATCCAGATCAGAAGCACTGGAAAAAAGATCTTCTAGTGACTGCCTTAACCATGAACACGGGCAGCTTTGACAACTCTTTCTTTCCACCCTGATAACTCTTTCTGATCCCATGCATTTATTTTTACTCTAAACACAATGGGTCAGCTTCAACAGCAGGAGTAGAGAATATCTCCATCCTCCTTCCTAGCACCCATACATTCCAGTGGACAAAACCTTCCTCAGTGACATCAGAGAGGTAAATTCATATCCCCTCAAATAAAGAAATTTATTTTACTTAGGTCTCCACCATGCAGTAGATTTCTTTAACTCTCTGCTACTGCATACAAAGAAGAGAGGGCACCATTAGAGAAAACAGTCACTGCCACTTCATTCTGAGTACAGCAAGATGTATAGATGTTCTCAGTGTTTCTATAATCAAGCCTCAGATACGAAGCAGTCAGGGGAAATATTCTGTTTCCTGATGCACACAGGTGTTCAGCTCCTGTTGAGACAGAAATGGTTTGTGTATAGGTGGGAGCAGAGCTTCAGGTGCTTGAAACACTGCAGCAAAGTCAGGGTCCTCCACCTGTGTTCAGGTTTCAGTAAAATCTGCACTGGGTTTACCAACATCACAGTTTTGAATAGGGGCTTTGGAACTCCACTAATGTATGATACATGTTAGGACCAGTCCTGTTGCTCTCTATGCTGATGCTAACATTCTGCTCGGAAGCAACTGGGAAAAGAAGCAGTTAACAGGACTTGGAGCCTTCTCATTCCAACTGACATGGCCCTATTGAGGAGAAAGGGAAAAGGTACAAATGGGTAAAAAGGGTAAATTATCCACTTTTGTCCCAGTCCCTTAAGTAAAAGGCATAACTCCTAAATCATCATTCTAATTCCACAGTCTGTTATTTTACAGATTTTTTATACCAGGATATTGAACTAAATATAGGAAAGAGACCTATCGTTGCCTCAAATGTAATATACAAGTTCAGCAAAAATCATACCAGTTTTTCCTGCTGGGGAAAAAAATGTTCAAGCTGATAAGCAGACTGCAGAGAACCAGGGGATATTTGTATTTAAACAGTCAAAAATATGTATGCTTAATATATCTTGGTGATATTATCTTTTTTAACACACAGAGGTAACTCAAAGGAAACTGTTAAGAGAGAAATGGGGAGGAAATCGTAATATAAGACACCGAAGATAAACAGTTTTAAAGCCTTTAAAAAAGCAAGTGGGGTATCAGAGAGGAGAAAGGTACCTATTGGGCTCCACCTAGGTGACAAATACTTCAGTCTCTTCTCAAACATGAAGCCAGGCAGAGATTCTGAACACTTGAATGCCCAGAAAATGGATGAGAGGTGGGTGATGCAGAGATGCATCAGCAGGAGCTGACAAACTGATTGCAACATAGCTGCTGTGAGAAGAGCCCCAAAGATGAGGGTGCATGGGGCAAAGGGAACTCACAGTGGTGTAGCCAACACTCCCCAAGCGCAGCCCTTTCATTTCTTTCGCTAACACACCTAGTGCTGCTGAGGAATGCCTTAAACATAACTGTTTTTAAAGGCTTTCTGTCACTACACATTTATGCTGTAACAGGACCCTGACTGAAAGCTCATGTAAACACCATTATGAGTTGGACCCACATCATAAATAACAGCTGGAAATGAAGGGAAGACAAGGTAGAGAGACAGTCAAAAAAAAAACCCAGATGAAACAAGCTCTTCCAGAGTGAGGAAGAGGTGTTAATTTTGAGGTCTGCACTTGAAGGAACCAAAAAGACAAGAGGAAGTGACAGGCACATTGGGGATTTTTTTCATATAGTTATAACACATAAACAGTTTGCATGTGAAGTTTAATAACATTTGTCCCTTAGTTCTACATCAGCCCTACATCTCTGATTCACCAAGAGGAAGGATTTATGGTCAATAGGCTGTGGCTGCAAGAAATTGCTTTGTTCCTTTTCTTTTTCGCATTACTCATAAATTGCACTTTTCCCATGAAGCCTTTTAGCAATGAACTCTGTACAGATTTTACAAGTCCAAGTTGTGCCGTACCCTATGTATAACAGTATCTGAATAGTTTTTATGTTTTAGATTCCTGTGATTTAAATTCTGTAAAGATCTTATCTAGCAAAACTCCTTAACCTGCAGTTAACTTGCAGCACATGAGCAGTCCTGTTGGTTTCTGAGCAATGAATCTCCTGCTTGAAATTTCTTCCTTGAAAAACATGTGTATTCTAAGTGTTTTTGTTAATTGTGGTTTACAGACAGAATTTCAGGTTGGTCCAAGTTTTAGTAGAACTAATGAGAAAAGGGGAAAGTATTAGCACAAGGACCTCTGTAAAAACACTCTTTTCCTATTTAAAAAAGAAAAACAAACCACAAAACAACAGAATAAAATCTCTCTAATTCCAGAAGCAACATTTCTAGATACTTGAGATAAGACAGCCTAGAAAGTTGAACATTTGTTAGATGTCAATTTTTTTACTGGCATAAACAGTTATGCAAAGTTATTAGTGACTTTTGGAATTCCTGTCTAAGGTCTCTGGGGAACTTCCTAGAAGGGGCTGGTGGAAGCAGCCAGAGATTGTACATATCTGGCTTTTTTTTTTTTTTTTTTTTTTTTTTTGGCAGAGGGATCTCTAAGGCATGTGACAAGGGCAGGGTCTCCTGTGGTGCTAACCCTTCCTTCAGTCTTTAAGCGGTACAATTTTCTAATTATTTGCTTTTGCAGTATTGAGAACATTCCTAGGTCTTACACTGATCCTACTAGCAAAAATCAGCTCTAGCTTATCCATTCACTTCAGTGAATGCAGGAGCAAGATGTGATGTCTAACGTGTATGCTTCCCTCTTCCAGCAGCTCTAAACCAATATGTTTTTGAAAGAATAATGTAATATGTAATCTTTACATACTTTAAAACTACTTGCAGCTAATAGAGTGGAGTATCCATAAAATAAATAGTGTATCTAGGATCTCCTTAGAGCTGCTCTTGTCCTGTCCCCAATAACCCTACATGCCACAAGAGCCCAAAGAGGAGAAGACAAGGAGTGGAAAGAAACTCACCACAGTTATGCCATCATTTAGCAATGACTCTCCAAAGATCATCATGTAAAGCTGCTCGTTAACAGAGGCTTCTTCAAAAACTACCAAAGCTGCCACAGGATCCACAGCTGAAATCATGCTGCCAAAGAGCAAGTTCTGCAGCAGGTTCAGGTCAGTCAGACCGAAGGCTTCGATCTGGCAGACTCCGTAGAGGGAGAGGCCAATCCCAAATGAGTTTAGCAGAGATCCCAGCACAGACCACCACAGGATGGACCCAAAGTTTTCAAAAAATGGGCGAGTTGGCATGAAATAACCCTCCTCCAGGACAATGGGTGGAAGGAGATACAAGAAGTAAATACTTGTGTTCATCACCGGTGGAGATTTGTGATCAGAAACAAAGATGATCACTCCTACTAGTGCTCCAATGGCAATCAGGATGCAGCTTTCGGGCATGAGTCTTGGTAATCGGTGGTAGAGATGAAACGCTTGAATAAAACATTAGGGTATTAGTCAAGCTTAAATTAACCAGATGACAGACAGATGTTTTGCTTGCCTTTGAATACTTTGTCTTCAGACAGCCTGCTTTTGTTCTTAGGATTATGAATGTAAAAACAGGCAGTACTATTCCCTTCAAAAGTAAACATTCCCGGACTTGTGTCACTAAAGCAGGGGAAGAGTTTGGACATGAATCTCTTCTATTCCTTTTCCCCAGCTCTCAATTTCTGAGCAACTGTGCCTAAACCTAAGTTCCACTTCCAGGAATGCAGAAACCTGTTTGAAGAGGTACTTCACAATTTGGAAAAAAACATATTCTTCAAGAATCCTTGCTGCCCCATTGCTACTGCCAAACCTCTGAGGCACAGTACTGTCCCTCCATCTCAGAGGCACCCCTGTCCCTGGCTGCATGTTCAAAGGCAGCTCCCCCCCGTGCTGAGGAGGGTCCCTGGCTGCAGAGCCCCTGCTGGATTTGGGCTGACCAGAAAACCAGAGAAGTCCAAAGGAGCAGGGAGCAGGTCAGATACCATGGTCTTCTCAGCTCCCTCCACTTCTAGCACTCCCCTGAAGCACTGCATGGACTCCAGGTGATCCACAGACAGAAGGAGTGAGTACTCATGAACAAAATATCCAAAGCAGCAGGAATCAAGCCACAGCAGCATTAGGCTTTGTACAAGATTATTAACCTTGCTTTTCTGGGAAAACCGATGTTCCTACATAAGGTAAACAATATTCTGTAAAGAACCTTATGAGTTAGCTTACTGAAAAAATCCAGTGATTTCAGAGTGATTTCCAGAGCTGAAAGAACTACCAGCAGCCATCAAATACCTAAGAAAATAATGCTTCCTATGGGATTATTTTCCTCTCTAGGATGATGGCTGAGCCTACACTGGCAAATTCATCAGGCCAAAGACTTCCAAGCAGAAGAGTTCAGCTTGCATCCACACAGCCAAATTCTCTTCCCTACCCCAGCAAGAAGTGGTCACATCCAAACTGCCTGTGGGAACAGATCCTAGCCCACAGTCTGCCTGGGAGAAGGCTTGTCGCCATGGGCCGGAGCTGAGAAGGAGCACACCAACACTGATCTGGTGTGGACAGTCACACAGAGCTTCCTGACAGGGTGCTTGCTAGTTTACAAGCATAGATGTAGCCAAGCTGTTTTACAGAGAAACGGGTACACTTACCATATAAATGCTGTGGGTGTGAATCTCCTCCTGCCCGCCTTGAGGTACTGCTACTGCAACTGCTTTCATATAATGAATACTGACATGAATACTGACAGCAATACTAAGAAAATGTCTAGCAATGGCTCATCTAGTCACTATACCAGGAACTGTGTAATCATATTGTGAATAGAGGTGCATCTACTAGAAGTGTAAGGAGTTTTTCAGCATTTACAAGAATGAGAATGAGGTGGTCTAAGAAACCTATAAATCTAATGGCTGTTCTCCATGCCTGAAGCTAGGTCAACCTTCAGCCCGTAACTGTAGAAGCTAATACCATGACTGTATTTGTGTCACCCTCGAATTATCAATGTTCAACAGTAAAGGTAAAGAAAAATATTTTTAATGAAATTTTTAATAATTTATTTAGGAGACTGTTTGTTTCTATAAAAATGTATGTTAAGATCATAACTCTACTCATATCCTTTTTTAATTAAAAGAAAACATGTTCAAGTTTTCTGTCAGTTTTACAGAATAAGGGGATTGTTTTGCCTTTCAAGGTCTCAGAAATGTTTCCCACCCTGAAATCTTGAAATCCAGAAAGAAGATAATACCTGAATTAAACCCTGAAAAATTTTAACAGTTCAGAAATCTTCTTCCCTGTATAACCAGGTTATTCAGACTAACTCTTTCTTCCAAGTAGATTTGGAGTCAGCAGCTCCACACTTTTCATCAAAAATAATATTATTTGAAAGCTCCCAGCTAAGGAACAGGTCTCATTGGGAGGCATCACACAGTTCAAAAGTATCTCTTTCTTGCTCAAAGCAAGATACAGAGTAGATGTGTCAAATGGCAAGTCCTGTGCTTTTATCGATGATGAATAAAGAAATTGATCAATATGCTCACTGCTAACACACTCTGCTGATGCCATAACAACAAATTTGATTTGTGAAAATTTCTATTATTATTTTAGTAGTGAAGACATTTGTTTACGTGAAACGGATTGACATAATCAGCTATTATGAAACAGGTAAATCATGATCAGTGGTAATGAATTTTGTCAATTGTGTGACTACGACATGAAAAATGTTTACCTTCAGGCACCTCCAGAAAATCATCAGTCCCACCTACCAGCCTGTTCTATAGTAATGTGTGAAAATCCCATGGAAAGATCAAAAGGACAGGGAGATCACACGTGTGCAGCTCTTCACATTATTACCGTCTTCTTAAGTTATTTGATATTGCTGCATTAGTTCTGAATGGTCAAAATAAATTGAGCCCAGCCATGCAAACATGTAAGACAGACGGTGAGCCATTTTTGCTATGTTAATTGCAGTCCCTACCTCTCCATGAGTTGGCTTTCTTCATTCAGGTACCTACATGGAGCTCTAACAGAAGCTAGATGCATTGGTATGTATTCAAAAGGCACTTACCCTACATCTCAGAAGACTGACACCCTCTCATACTCCCAGTCCCTGTCCTGTGCTATTACTTTCTGAGCAACTTTAAACAGCAAACATGTAAAACAAAGACTCATAGGGAAATGTTTCCTCTTATTTGCACAATGGAAGAATTCTTCCCACTTTCTCCCGCAAATTCAACGCTTGAAGTCTCAGTCTGGTGTTACTGACTTCTACAGCTACAGCAGCAGGTTGTAAATTCTGATATCCTGTGGCGTTTAAAGAATAGACAAAGGGACAGACAGCACTGTGTAGGGGAGATCCTTTGCCACTCACTAGCGTAGACAACCCAAGAGATGTGAGGGTTAGAGGTCATATATTTACTGAAGTAAGCTGGAAGCATTCAGAGGTGGAATTTTGTTGTGGTGGTGGTAATGAACACACTGGCTCTTTTGAGGACAGAAGCTGTAAAAATAATCCCAGGTACAAAAATGCATGGAAGATACTTGATTCCCATTTTGTACTTACCTATTTTTGCAAGAGAGGCAAGGAGTATCCAAAGAGTAACTTCATAGGGAATTTGCACATAGTCATAGTCCACTGTGAAAACATGTAGCCTCGTACCTTGTGAAGAGCCAGCAGCACCCCCATGATCAGGTTCATAGTGAGGCAAGAAACTCGTGCTCAGGTTGGGCTCATCCACATAAGCAGCAGCAGTACAGCGTACCAGACTTGACAGTGACAGCAACCAGGTCAAAAGCTTTGCATGCGCAAGCACAGCAGAGCCCATGTCTGAGGCTGTGACTCTTATTACAGATACAGCGTATAGCGGGTGCATGAAGGTGTGCAACACTCACTCCTGTTGATTCATGCTGCTCATAGCCACAGCCACTTCTTCTTTAGGGATGTTTCATTGCTCATTAGAGGTCATTTTAAAAGCCCTAATGTCCCTGTCCTGTTCCTTGTGTTACAGACGGACCTGGAGTTTGCATGAAGATACCGGTTCTGCAGGTTCCTTCAACCCAGATAAGCCCTGGCCACAGCATCACCCTGTTAAGGAATAAAAAAGCCCTTTCCAACTGCACTATTTATCCAGCCACTCTGATACTTTTTCCCACTGTCCAAAAAAAAAAAAAAAAAAAAATAAAAAGAAAAGCCACAATGCACCCAATTCAGGCAGCAAGTGCGGCACGAGTAACAGCATCAGGTGGGAGAGACAGTGGCACCCTAAGCAAGGAGGAGACCCTGCTCCATACCTTCCTCTCCTGCCCTCACTGCCCGTCTGCCTCCCCAGTGCAACTGGCACCTCAGGTACCACGCTTGGCGCTGCTCACTGGTCCTGTCTCACCTGGTAACAAAACTACCTGGTGTGTAAATAAATGGACTCTGCAGGGCTTACAGTAGGGACATCTGGTGGAAGACCACGCGAATTACGTTCTCGTTTAGAAACGTGTTCTCTCTCTGAAATGCATGTATGTAACTTAGCACATTATAGAAAGAGGAATGTCGGAGTCACTTGATGTGCCTAAAACTGGATGTTGAGCTGTCTTGTATTTAACATTTCTTTTACTTATGACAGCAAGGCATAAGTATAAGGCATTGGACAACCAAATTCTCCCCCTCCAACAAGACATTCACCATTATGGAACATTTTTTTTAAGGCCAGCCTCTTCTCTCCTCCACAAAAACTGTGTTAGGATAACAAGGTGTGCAAACATCGTAACGTTGACTAGAAGCTGCTAAAGTCTGTATTATATACATTAGAAGTGAGTCAATTTAATTTACTGACAAATTATCCAAATTACCCATGGATCTGGTTGTGTTGGAAAACAAAGCTGAATCTCACAGACTGTTGGGTTGCCTCTACATTAGGGATCCAGTGTATATGCTCTGAGATGCTCTGCAGTGCAAAGCAAAAGGCAACAAGTGGTGACAATTAGGAAATCTGCTTCACAAGCTTATGATCTGAACTTAAACCCCACTGCAGATGCAACTGCAGTGACAAAATTTTCACTGGTACAGACAGTGATGCCGTTCAATGTTCTGTTTCTCCACAAGACACTGTCTTGTTCTTCTGCCTCCCAGCACCACCACTAGTCATCCCACTGAAGACTTTGAACCCAATACAGAATTAGATAGATAGGGCTCAGCCTGTTTGCAAGAATTGTTCTTTTTTTCAGTATGCTGCTCCTGTTAACAGCAGTATTTCTCGAAGTCCTTTTCCAACATGGAATCCCATGGATGACCTATTCAATTAGCACTATAAGACAAGAATCCATTAAATCAAAGGCCAAATGAGGTCAGCAGAACACCAGATCAGTGGCTCTTCCACTCAGATTTTCTTAACACTAATCATTGCATTTCACTTAGCTACAGCCATACGCACACAGACTGCAAGCTGCCTGGAGGGTAAGTGATACAAACCCTGGAGAGTTAGCAGCCAGAGGTCTGGAGGGAAATACTTCAGAGTCCCTGGAAGTCTACTAGCTGTGACACCCAGGGCTTTGATATACAGCTGCAGCACACCCCTAATACCAACAGGTTCAATGGGACCCAGCACCAGAAAGGATCAGCAGTGTGCAGATGTCTTCAAGTGTGAAATGGTTCACAACTGGAAGGAACGCTTTCTCCCATTGCAGGGAGGATGGAGATACCTGGGATCAGTTCAGACACAGTGCTCCTACTTTCCTGAACCCCTTCAGCATACCCAGTTGTGGCAGTCTCCCAGAGCTTTTCTTCCCTGGTACTCCCACAGGAGGAGGCAAATTCTTGAAAGAGTTTGGATTTGTCCCACTGGACTGCACAGGAAAATTAAATTGCAAGCTTATTCTGGAGCTCCCTTTTTTAATCTTTTTTCTAGAAAACAAGTATAAAAACATTCCAGAAGAAATACAGTGCAAAGAACAAAACATTCACGTGTATGTCTCAACATCATAGCAAAAGAATATAATAAATATAATAATAATAAAATAATAATTTATGAAAGGTAGCTCACATTTACAGTTGTGTGCAGTGCTACTTACTTTTACTGTGGGCTGCAGCACTGTCACACTGCAGTCCTCCTCACTGTTTAGGATTGAGCTATTGCTGACTGTAGTGACAGTCTACAGTGGTCAGCCAATGTAGAAAAGAACCTTTTACAATCACATCACCATTCCTGAGGCTGCTGTCATCCCTCTGTGAAATTTCTGCTATCGATATACCAGACTGAATAACCTTTGGAAAAAGCCCTTCGGGCTGCAATTTCCCAACACCTTAGTAGTTTTCACTGGCATGTGATAATGCATGTATTTCCAGAACTTCTTGTCTGGAGCAGCAGAAATAGAAGACTTCCAGGTAACAACTGGTAATATCCGAAGAGCCTTCCTCACTACTGGAGGCAAAGTCTCTGGCTCTTGGAAAGCCTGGAACTTTATTAGCACCAGCTTGATCTTTTTGTCTTCCAATGCACAATTCACCGCTGCCTGCAGTTCAAAGATGCTTGGTCCGCTGACGTAGGCTGGGCTCAAAATAATGATTGCTCGTCTGCTTTGTTTAATAGCTGTAACAACTTCATCTGTGTATGCTGGAGAAGAAATGGCAATCGTTATTGCTTTCTAGAATGAGCTTTTTATCTCTTTATCAACAGCTAAACCCCAGAAATAGAGAAAACCAGAAATAGGGATGCTGAGCAATCACATAACCTCTAGAAATATGTTTGACGTCAGAGGGTACCACGGCTGTTCTTATGCAGCCTGGAGAACACAACTTGCTTCTTAGGAGGTAGAGGGCACAGCTGAGGCCTCAACACACTTTGTTGCTGCTCAGAGAGGGTCTCAAGGATGCTTGGACTTGTCTTTGTCTCTTCCAGGGACAGGTACTGAGGGATTTCTAATTACTGCAGGTAACTGAATAAAGTTGCTCAGAAAGTAACTACTGAAATATTTAGGGTCTTCTTTTCAGGGGATGGAGTCTGCTTGCAAAGAAATTCTTGGACAAGAAGCTTTGTCTCAGCCTAGTAGCTCCCTGCTGACCACACTCAGATGTGTGTGTGCCTCAGGTGCGGGGGCTAGAATAAGGAACGAAACACATTGAGATTTGAGCAGAAACTCCAGTACCAAGATATACCATTTGCAGATCTGGTGCATAAGGCTTTTTGGAAAGTGAAAAACAATTTTATAAAGAACCAAAGATTTTCTACCATCCACAGAGACCTTACCTCCTCCTGGAAGAATATCTCTTTCAAGAATGCATAACTTGTATCCATATTTATTTTCCAGCATATCTGGAAGAAGCTCCAGAGCAAATTTTTCCTCACTAATTAAAGTAGAGTCACTTTCAGAAGAGTCTAGTTTTGCATAGGACACAAACGCATCAAATTCTTTGCCATCTAAAATAAAATAAATAACACTGTATACGTTAACAAGTCTGTCTGAAGCATTCAGCTTCTTTTTTAATGCTCAGTTTCCATTTATATCTATTCAAGTAGGCACAACACAAACCTATAATTATCACCTGTTGGTGAAGTACAGCCAACCCTTTGTCCTCACTGGCTTGCAAATTTTGTAGAAATACGCTACCAAAGCAAATGAGGAAGCTACAGATGACTAGTGCAAGGAAGTTTAAATCAGTCATTTTTCTGTATTTTCACAAACATGGTCCAGTTTTCACCAGTGGAAGATCTGGCCCCTCCAGGCAAAATCCATGTTGTAGGGAGTGATTCCCAATATTTTCTCTCATTTGCCCCCACGCTGATTCCAAAAATACTCATCAACGCATGATCCACTTTGAAAATATAGTGAATTTTAAAGGAACAATGTTCTTAGATAGCAGTAGCTTTCAAAAGATATGTTATTTTCATATACAGTTATGTTTGTATTCAGAGAGACTGGTGCAAGTAGCAAAGCCCAAGTCTGGTCCAAATATCAGCTCAGACACTGAATTCTGACCAGTTCCTGAACTTTGTTTCAGTCTCATTAAAATACTACATTTGTGAGGTGCAAATGAAAAATATATAAAGAACTTTTCTCAGCTTTGAAATACCCTGGTACCAATGACCTGAGATAGGCCCATTCTTAACTACAAACAAATGTTATCTACTTGCTAAATAAGTTTGAACTACTCTTGAGAGAGGAGGAAGGAAAACAAAAGGAATTGCTGGTGAAAGCAAAAAGAACAATGGACTCAGTTGGGTTCTCCATATGTAGTTTCTAGATGCTATTTAAGGTGTCCTAAGGTTGGTGGGACTGCCAAATTCGACATGGGATCTATTGGATACTCAAATCTGTTGGAATGGCAGGACATCCTCAGGCAGTACCGATGACATCAGACACCTATGTTCAATCAGCTGAGTTGTATCATATGTCAATACAGTTAACAGAAACCAGAAAGAAATTCAGCTGTTTAGTGTAGAGTCCTGCTGCAGTGGGTGCTGCTGCAGGGTGAGCTGAGAAGCTCTCTAGGTTTCACCATATGACTACATCTTCACTGCACAGGAACTGAGAGACCTACCTCCAGCACAGACACCTAAGTAATGTTGATGAGTATCACCCTGTGCCTCAGTGCTAACCTCCTGATTTCTATCCTTAGATGTAAGATTAGGATCACAAACTTGAGCTAGATCCATCAGGTTCCCACAGGATCCAGAAGAGCCCATATGGATTCCAGGGAGCAAAGGAAATACACGTAGAAAACTAATGACAAGCATGAGCTGGGGTTGTACAGCTACATTCAGAAGCAGCACGTAGCAGAAATATGTCATCAAAACATAGGTGTGCAGATTAGGTTTAGAGGCCAAGGATATGATTAGACAACACATTACATCTCTGCTCCTCCCCTCTGCTCCTCCACTGCTTCCGTCTACTGGTACTGAAGCTCTTGTGGTAACAGAGGAAGCTGATTCACTTTGCTAACTATTCACTGTTTTTTACTGACTTATTTTTCTGCCAAGTTGAGCCAATTTAGGCCCACAAGAGTGAATCAGCAGCAGCAGGCACGCAGGACTAGTGTGGGACTTGAAGGTGGGACAGTGGGTCACTGGATTGGTTTAGCTGAACTTCAACTACACCCTGAATTGAAGCTCCTTTGAAAACAGTTTTTAAATGGCAGTAAACTGCACTACAAGCCAGCTATTCCTTATTTCACCTACAGAGGTCACTGCAATCTTATTAGCCAATGACCATTAATAAAGACATCACCGTTTTCCTTTATAATATTACTATTAAAATAGCAAGTTAAAAACATATACACTGTAAACACCACTAGGAATTTTTTTTTCCCCTAGAATTGTACAGAAAAAAGTTACAACCTGAGGATGCCCAAAGGGTAGGAAATGAAGAATACCTGAGTTAAACAAAATGACAGCATACGGGATCTATAAATATTAGTACCACAGCTTCTGCATTGTTTCTTTCTCCTTGTGGAAGAAGGAATGATTTTTAAGAGATATATCTAAATTGGCTAAGGAGGGCTAGAGAGGCATGAGAAAAAAGGTGACCTTACTCCTGTCTTCAAATACCGCATAGGAGAGTACAGAGATGATGGACACAGATTCTTCTCTGAGGTGCACAGCAATAGGAGAAGAAGCAAGAGACAGAAGATGCAACAAGGGAAATTCTCGTTAGATGTTCATGAAAAAGTTTGTACTGTGAGGGTAGTCAAACACTGCAGCACATTGTCCAGAGAGATTGTGGAGTCTCTATCCACAGGGTCCTGAGCAACCTGGACTAGGTTGGCTCTGCTACGAGCAGCGTGTGGGATCAGACAACTCCCAGGAGTCCCTTCCAACTTTGTGAGATTCTACAAGTCTCTGATTCTGCGCCAGGAGGGATGGAAAAGAAGAAACAATGGAAAGGAAGATATGGCAAAATTAAGTCATAACTGCTGCTATGAGCAAGCCCTTTCAGACCTCGGGTAACTTGACATGCATCCACATGAAGTGAGGAGGACATAATCGTGCAGATGAGAACACATTTTATGGCCAATCACCTTAAGCAGAAAACTATCTGGGTAGGCAGAGTTGGTCTGCACACCCAATGCTCCCAAGCTGCAAATGGTGCTGTATGCATGTGGTACATGGGAGTCAAGGAGCAGGATAGAGGCTGCCACGATGGAACCTAACGGTGTCTCCAACTTCAATGTGCAAACCTTGGCAGGTCTGTCTCCGTCCTACTGATATACAGGGTGAGCTCTTAGGGGACTTTCCAGAGGTTCTTAAATCAATTTGTTACGAAATAGAGGGGAAATTTTGAGTGATTTCCCAAATCGCTTTTGCCAACTGCCTTAGGGTTCACAAAAATACGTTCCAAAGGGCAGTTAATTGTCTCATTGTGTATGTATTTATAGATATCTAGATACAGTTATTTCACACTCACATATAATCTATGTATACACATGCAAACACAAAAGCAGACTCGGACACCTATATCACAAGCTGCATCAAAACTCAAGAATTTTTAGAAAAATTTCCTTGGGCACCTACTATCAGATTTCTTTCGATCCATGTAAGAAAACTGTATGTTAAATTCTTTGAAGTAGGCACTGTCATTTCTGATACATTTTGACACTGCCTACTATGTTGGAGGCCCATTTTAGTGGAGATGAAGGAGCGATGCTACTATGGAGATTTGAAATGTTGGAAGCTGATCAGCCTGGTGTAAATGTCAAGTTAGTCAACGTAATTTTTAGAAAGGAAATAGGAATATTTCTTAAATGTACACTTCCCAGCTGGTGTCCTACACCACCTTATTTCACTTTTTTGTGTATTATTCTGAGAAATTATTTGGCTTCAAGGGAAAAATACAATAGGCTCTGGAGTCCTTCACTTAGTTCTGCAAGGACATAAGATTCTTGTCCACAGGTTCTGTTGAACACTTTGGGAGAATGAGGTTAGAACATTGGAGATGCTCCATTGTTTACTGCAAAGGGACTGCCAAAACTTCCAACTTCCAAAACTTCCTACTCTAATCTTCTGTGGGTAAATTAGCGATCTTGTGACAGGCTAACCTTGACATTTCAGTTGGTGTTAGATATTTCCTCCACACTGCCCAGCTTTTTTCCCATCTGAATCCATTGAGCACCTTGCTAGCCTTTGTATCAGCTCAAAGAGAACAGGATTGTTAAGAGATTTTAATCTAATGGTTAATTCATACTGGGTTAACCCACATGGCAAAAGGCAGTAGAAAAACTGGGGAAAATTTCTATTACACAATGTTTCTTACCTCCTGCAGTTTCGTTGTGGACCAGATAACTTCGGTACATTAGCACTATTTCAATCCAGTGCTGGTAAATAAAGGCAGTGCACAAAAGGAATCCAAACAGAGCAGAAATGGCACTGCACAGTACGTGTAAAAGAAACACTGTAGAAAGAAAAGGGTCTATCATAACTCAGGCTTTCCAAAATAATGTTGACACATAGATGAAAAACTCAGTCCAGAAATGGGGGTAAACCATCTCACAATCTTCATTCTTGCCCCACTGGCAAACTCTAGGGAAGTCAGGAATTCATTTAGCTACAAACCTCAACACAGACTTTCAGTCTACCATCAGGGACCTTTTTTGAATGGTATCTCCGTGATGGTTTGAATAGTCAATCTGTGATTGAAGGCACAGAGAAAACAGTCTGTGGTACACTCAGCTGGGCTGAAAGTAGTCATCGCTTGACATGGAAAAGACACATCAGAACACACGTAGCTGCACACAGTGCCCTGCTAGAGACTTCCTGTGCCAATCCAACAATGAATCTCCACTGTGAGCTATGGTTCAATAGTTTAATTTCCACACTGATTCTGGTTTTGGCCTTTGCTCAAAAGGCTGCCACATTCGTATCAGTTATGGTAACTTCTCATGCTGAGGATTGGGGAAACAAACAGAAACATCCTATGAAAATCAAGGCATACTATTGCTTTCAGCATCTGTTCTGGTTTAGTTTAGTTGATTGCCTATTAATGTTCAGAGACACCGCCCTCCTCTTCTTCCTCCCCGTTACTCTCCAGTTTCTGCTTGGCCCACCTGCCTGCAGTAAGTCTGCAGATACCCCCGTCCTTCTGAGTAGTCCTCAGAATAATGTGCCTTTCTAGACATCTGACAAATCAAACTTTTTCCATCCAGCTTCAAGAAACTTCTGCAGCACACCCAGCTAAAAAGCCACGGTCCATGGGGAATTAACTTGTAACAGTGAGTAAATCAAAATGCGCCTTCGAGGACAAATAGCCATCCGTCAATAGTTTTACCTCTCTGCTTTCTTTTCAGCTGGATCACAGCACTTGCATTCCCCACCGAATTCTCAGCAAAGCACATGAAGTTGCTTCCGAGGTCCCTTTCAGTAACTTCGTTCAGTTTCGCAACATGAAGAAGTGTGTGCCCCTTTAAACCGTTTGTATAAACACTGAAGAGAAAAAAAAATATTTATTTGCATGATACCTTTGCTGTTCATTCACACAATCTCCCAGTGTCTTACAATACAAAGAAAGAAGAGCTTGCGACTTCTTAACATTCAGCTTGAACTTTCAACAGCAATGCAATATTCTGGTTTGTAACTTCCGTTTGGTTTTTACACTAACATCAAAGGTCTGCAGACTGAAAGGTTGGTTTATTCTTAATTCATCAACTCAGCAAAATACTGAAGCATTTGCCTAGTTGTAAATATATAGCCCACTTGGACTTCTATAAGATTTATTTGTATTTTTCTAAGATGTAAAAAATTCCACCAGGGAAAATGCATGAGAATGAAACCTCAAAAGGAACCCTAAGAGAAGACTAGCTGGGCAAAAAGACTGAGCAGCACAGCCTCCTGCACAGGGGTAAAAGCCCAAGAACAGGATAGGCAAACAGAATAAGACAGATATAAGGGATAGAAGTATAAGAAATGAAGAGGTAACAGAGAAATGGGGCTGAGTGAGGGTTGTGGCAAACAGGTCTGTGTCCGCAGCCACTCAAGAGTAGGCAGGGTTTCTGAGTGTCAGGATTCCTCTTTGAAAGCCACAAGTACAGGTGTCTCTGGGTGGTCATGAAGGCACCTCACATCATGCCACTGCAAAATGACAGTCTGCCATGACCCTACCTCTGCTAAGTCAAGGTAAGCGAGCTTGGGCAAGGGTTCAACCTGTACTGAAAATCTGTTGGGAATGTTTTATTCATTTGGGTGTTTAAAAAATAAACAAACAGAAAATGAACACATGCAAAAAGCTAAAAACTTGGTAGGAAGGACGTTACAAAGCTAAACATTCAAAAGTTAGGAAAACCCAATTTCCAATCTACCTCATGAGTGTGTGTGTACGACATCATCATTTGTTATTTTTTCCCCATTTGATGCCTATTAAGAACTTGATTTCAGCTGTGACAGCAGGGCTTTTGCTTCCCCTGGTGTACAGAAAAGTTTTCCCATAAAGATAACTCAGGGCTGTGTAGTGAAAGACACACTTGTCTGTGTCGCCTCCACTATGTTTCCTGCCCAAGTTGGACACTGCGTGAGTGAATGAAACAGAGAAGTACAGGAAGGAAAGAGAAGCATCACGACTATTTGGGTTGTCCCCCAGTCACAGGAAATCTATCCTTCACACATTGCTTCTTTGCAGGGTCTGGTTAATTCTTGCCAGGGAAGACTCCTGAAATTCAGTGTCCTGAAATTCAGTGCTGCAAGTCCTCAGACTGGCTCAATAAACACACCACAATGTCTAAGGCACCCAAACTACTTTCCATATCCACAGTACTGTTTTACTGATCTGGTTTATTCCCTGCTCAGAGACAGCTTCCAAAGGCAGATTGTGCGAGCTGCTAGCAAGGCATAACAGAGGAAACACTTGAAAAAAGCTTTGGGAAGAAGAGTTAAGATTGCATAGAAAATTTGAGTTCTTGACTTTACGGCCATCAATATGTGCTTCTGCGTGTGAAGTGCACATGCCCGTCACATGCTCACGGACATACACATTGATATGTTGAAGAACAGAGGCTTCTGAGTTTCCTTCAGTCACATGTATCCAGTAAAGCTGTTGTAGATGGGTTTTTTACAGTTGCCAACTGTAGGAGTAATCAGGCTAGTGGGTTTTTTCTTACCTTGTTTCCTGATTCAATTTCTCTTTTGTATTTTCTTTGTTGTTTCTTTTCCATGTTACCCTCATCAGAGATCTTTCAAACCCAAACTGTACACGGCATTCCAATTCAAGTGGCTTTCCTGGAACAAATTAGCACAGGAAAACCATGCATGGAGGTCACCAGAGTATTTTCCTCTTAAATAGCCTGGGATCTATACAACACATGATGCTTCCTCTAATATCCACAAAGATATATATAAAGAAAAAACCCCTACATTTTATATAAAATTCTTATACTCTTAGAGAGCAAAGCTGTTTTGCTTTATCAAGATCTATCATTACCTATTAATACCTCATTTAAACATTTTCTTTCACTTTCAGATGACGAATTGAAACTTACCGAGCTCTGCTTCAAGGATCACCACACCATTGGGATACAAGAAGTTTGGTGGATGGATAGTGTTTTTTTCTGCAATTAACAGGAATACTATTAATAACTATAATGTTATCATCAGTGCAGAAGATCAGAGAAATTATCTTACAGAATTTTCTTTTTCAAATGTTAGGTGGTATTGAGACACCTAAGTCCAAGAGGATGATTTACAGTTGTTTGGGTGTCTGAGAGTGCACAGATAAGGGAGTTTTGACCACAAAACTTATATAGCCTCTTTAAAGACCTTCTGCCTCAGTTACTCTGAGACATTGCGATATTACATGAGGTGAGCAGCTCAGTGTCTAGCCTGCATTTAAGTTTATTTAGGATTCAGAGATTAAGCCCCACCCCTTGCAAAACCCCCTGAAGGATGCAATCCTCATACCAGTTCCCTGCCAAGCCCCATTCCATGCCCAGTAAGCACACATGCAGCACATATACCTCATTTGCAAGCGCAGGTACTTGCATTAAAAAAACTTTTTTTTTTTTTAAACAAAATCTGCTAAAGGGCACAGATAATGACACCCACAGTTCATACAATCTACTAAGCAATTACCCAGGCTCCGGAAAAACAGCCTGAAGGGGCTAAAACCCACAGCTCTGGTACACTAGGAAAGTCCCATACTGCAGGAAATGGTGCCACACAACACCTTTTTTTTTTTTAAACCAAGCCACAGCAGAGAAATGTGTGCAAGATTCAGGGGGAGTATATTGTATATGGCACCTTTCAAGCTTTTTTCTGACTCCGCTCTGAAGTGAGGGAAAAGAACTGAGAACCGCAGTGTGTTAGCTAAGGTTCAGCCAGATCAGAATAAAAGCAGAGTTAGTCCATGCCTGCTCGGAAAATATTGTGGGAATATAGCCATAGAGAAGAGTAAAAGAGCACCAGACTTTGTAACCCAGCACACAGAGGTCTCAAAAGTCGGTGACGTGGTTTCCAGGCCCTGTCCTGATGGGGTGTATATATTTTTCCCATGACTACTTAGTACCAAATGCATCAAACATCTGCAAAAAAGGGACCAGTTATTTCAGGGGAGTGTTGTCCTCACTAGACTGTAGAACCAGGCTGCCTCACGTGACACCTTTCTTTCACTCCCTAAATCTTGTTCTCCCTTCCACAGAGTGACCCTCTTTCCACCAAGATGCTGAGAATAGGTCCTGTGCTGTTGTTGTATAGAAACAGCTGTACTGGGTCCATCCAGCTCAGGATATAGAACAGAGGTAGCTACGTTTTCCTCTGGGACCTGTGATTAACTGGAGTGACTGGAGTGTCTGACGAGAGTGTCCTACAGCACTCAGCCAGAGATACCTGGAGAAAAGCATAACCACACCTCTCTTTTAGCAAACTAAACGGTCTCCCTTGTTCCTGGTCCTGAGTTGCCAGTATGCTCCCTTGCACTGTGTTTACATTGCCCAACAGCGCTCTGCCAGGCAATATCTGGGCTTGGCCTGAAGGGCAGCAGAGGACAGGAAATATTATGGAAAAGGTCACCATGATTTGAAGGGGAATATAAGGCCATGCCATATCACTGTGCCAGAGAGTTCTGGCCAGTTTTATTTAGTAATTCATACAAAGCCTAAATGAACAGGTGGTGCAGGCAGTGATGCTTTCCCCCAAACAGCACATGCAACAACAAATGGCTTGTTTGGTGGTTAGATTGCTCACAGGTCTCCTGTTTCCTCTGCTGTTAAAAAGTTAGTTAGGTGGAAGATGGGCGGTGATCCCACCAACATCACCTTCCTCATCATTGTCACATTAAAAAATTGAAGGTTTCATCCATGCCACAAGGAACGATTTTTTTTTATCTAACGCCTATTTTCACATAAGCCTCTACTTCCAGGACAGAGGTAGGATTGAGATACACTGCTTTTGTCCACATTTCCCATGCAGCATTAGGACTCCTTCTTCCTAGTACATTAGTATCTTCCTAACACTCCCCATACGGTAAATGGAAAATGTTGGCACCGCTTGGAGTTTCACGAATTCTTCTCCCAGATCAAAAGGTCAAAATCCTTTTGTAGATTTGATCCCCACTCTTAGGAACTACAATAAATCCAAGGTGGAATTAGATCTTGAAAATGATGACATTGTGTGCTACATGTTATTACTGAACATTGAAGGTTCTAGTCAATGCCCCAGTATGCCCTCAGAATACTTGGAAGAGGATTTTAATGATTGTGTAGCTAATTTAGTTTCTGGGTTGTTCAGAACAGCCTGAACAAAAGACATAAACAGGGTAGGAAAGAATAGAGAGAACATACTTTATTTCAGGTATTTTATTCCAAGTTATTAATGACATTTTTCTTAATGACTTGGATGCAGGACTTAAAAGAATACTAATTAAGTTTGCTGATGACACAAAATTGGGAGGAGCTGTTGACACTCTTAAGGGCAGAGAGGCCCTGCAGGGAGATATAGACAAATTAGAGAGCTGGGCAATCACCAATCGTATGAAATTTAACAAGAGCAAGTGCTGGATTTTGCACCTGAGGCACTGCAACCCTGGGTGTACGTACAGACTGGGGAAGGAGAGGCTGGAGAGCAGCTCCATGGAGAGGGACCTGGGGGTTCTGGTCAATGGCAAGTTGAACATGAGCCAACAGCGTGCCCTGGCAGCCAAGAGGGCCAGCCGTGTCCTGGGGTGCATCAAGCCCTGCATTGCAGCCGGGCGAGGGAGGGGATTGTCCCATTTTGCTCTGTGCTGGTGCGGCCTCACCTCGAGTGCTGGGTGCAGTTTTGGGCACCACAGTGTGTTAAGGATATAAAGCTACTAAAGAGTGTCCAGAGAAGGGCCACAAAGTTGGTGAAGGGTTTAGAGGAGAAACCGTATAGGAGCGGCTCAAGTAACTTGTTTTTTTCAGCCTGGAGAAGAGGAGACTGAGGGGAGACCTCATTGTGGTCTGCAGCTTCCTCACAAAGGGAGGAGGAGGGGCAGGCACTGATCTCTCTGGTGACCAGTGACAGGACCCGAGGGAATGGCAGGAAGACATGCCAGGGGAGGGTTGGTTGGCTATTACGAAAAGGTTCCTCACCCAGCGGGTGGTGGAGCCCTGGCACAGGCTCCCCAAGGAGGCAGTCATGGCACCAAGCCTGACGATGTTCAAGAAGCACTTGGACAACACCCTCAGAGGCATGGTGTGAATTTGGGGTTGTCCTGTGCAGGGACAGGAGCTGGACTCAATGATCCTTGTGGGTCCCTTCCAACTCAGGTCATTCTATGATTCTATGATTACTCACCAATGACTTCTACTGTTACTGCTGTTCTCACTGTCCACTTGGTAGTGTTGTCATATAGAATGTAATCACACACATATATTCCAGCATCTTTGTCATAGGTTGGATTCAAGTAGATTTCGTTATGCTTAAGCTTTAGGCTTTGTCTGCTTTTCCTATGTTTTATCTGATTACCATCCTAGTGAAAATAAAAGAATGTCAAGGAATTACAAGTCCTTTTTTGTTGTTGTTGCTTTTATTAAATTATAAGATATTTTGATAGAATTACCATGGCAGTAGTTCTAAGACAAAATCTTTCCACTGAAATCCAAAAGAAGATTTATTAGGAGTCTGAGGACATTTGTCAGTTGTATTAAAAATTGTGGTGTGTAATATGTGACTACCATTGTCTTTTTAAAAAAGTTATTTAAAATTTGTGATTGCTGACAGAAATGTGAAATCACAAACCTAATCTAAAATAAAGTCCTATTACAAAAAAGCAGCAAAAAGGATCACTTTTTTGATGGACTAGGTTTTTATTTTGTAAATAATTTATTTTGAAAACATTTTCATGTTCTTTTATGAGTAGAAATAATGGTTTTGGATTGTCTGAGATTGACAACACTGTCACTACTTTTAAAAGGATGGAAACTCACTATTTTTTGAAAAGCGCCTCTATTTTTCAGCTTAGTGTAGTCATATGCTTTAAGACCACTAAGAATTTTCCTTAAATGAAATTCCTGAAAAAAAATCCAGTAACACAAAACGGAAAGAATCTCCTTGGATTCAGATCAAGATGTAGGTAAAGGTATACCCCATTTAAAGTTTGAAAGTAAATGAAGAGTAACTTTGACTAGATCATAATTCTACTTGATAGAATAAATAATATAAATAATACCAGGTAGTGAAATGCACAATTGAAATTTCAGTCATTTTCATTTGTTCATTTATACAGGGTTAGATGGTATATTACAATTTGTACAAACAATAGGAATAAATTTTAGTTTTCAAGTCTTTTAGTGGTGATTTGAAAAAGAGTAAGTCAACAATGTTTCAGTGGAATAGTGTTTCATTAAAAACAGGAGTCTTGGAAAGAACAATTTGAAACCTTAACCTTAAAAGAACTTTGTTTCTAACAAAGCCACTTTTTCTTTGGTGTATCTGATGTTTTCAGAATTTAAAATTCAAAACAATTTAAAAGTCAAAACAAAACTTAAAAATCTAAATTTCAATCATACATTAGTTTTGTAAAGAACCTGTTTTGATTTTCTATTACTTCAATTTCTTAGCTGAAGAGAAAGCTTTTCTAGGCATCTATATCACGGAATAACATTTCGGGTGTGGCAAATCTCTTCAAAACCCTTACTTACAGACTTGATATATAGCAATTCAATATCCTATTTTTGTGTTGAATTTCTCAGGCTGTGTTGTCTGCCAGAGAAGGGTTCAAGAACCTATTGCACATAAGCATTAACTAGACCTAAAGCTATACCTCCAGTGAGCTTTTTCGAATGCTCAAGAGAGTGACTCTTACCTTGTACCATTTCACGTCTGGCTTTTTTACATGGCTGTAGCATTTTGTCCCAGGACAAGCTATTGAATTCCCTTTGCCAGCAAGAAGATATAGCATATTTGTGTCATAACCTGAACATTTTGCCGCCTTCTTTGTTTGAACCTCCAAAACGATTTTGAGACATGGGATTTTTTCCCTTAGTGGTGCAGAAAAAAAAGTTAAACATTTAATATACAAAACAATACAAAACAATTAATTCGTGGATAGAAATATAAGCCTTTTGCTCCATTACGCACCTTATCATACAGACATACACTCCGGAAGCACTCTCCCTTACTGGTTTAAACCAAAGTGCATCCCCTTGCAGAGCAGGATTAGAGCTTTCCTTGATAGCCTTCAGTGGCTCGTTATCTTTCTGATGCCAGAACCATTTCACCTTATGTTGTTTTCGAATTGAGTTGCTATAAATGTGAGTAACATCTCTATCTGGTAAAGCGCATTGTAAAACAAACTCCTCATCACTAATTGCACGATACCATATTTGAGGTTCAACATGGGAACATCCTGTAAAGCAAGACAAGAAGATATCAGTACCACCTGAAAGAACACAAAGTCGTCATATTTTAAAAAAATAATTAGGAATACTACAAAAATACAGCTCTACCTTTCTTTGTGTTAAATAATTTTTATGTGACTGCATGCTGGGTTAATAGAGAATTTATTTCCTTAAACATAGAATTTGCCAGTGTTCGCTGAAGTTTATTCAAAGGTTTATTAGGACTTTTTCAAAAGCCTAATGTGAAAATAGCTTAAGATTTTTAGTGAACTGAAGATTTTCACATGGGTGCTAGCCTGTTAAACCTCAACTCTGTAGAAAAGCAGATGTGGCTCTTCTAAATCTGAAGAGGCAGAGCCTGCCCACCACACCCTATTTAGGGTAAGATTGACACGCATTATTGTCTCACTGCTTTCAAATCTTTCACCTTTCATGTTTCTGTTACTGTCACTAATATTAGACAAATTTTTGGATTCTGAAAGCTGTGGTCACCCATCCTAACCCCAAATTCTCTAAAGGCTGACTGACCTTGCTGCGTAACCCCCCCGCCAGTCAGGATGTGGTAAACCTTGAGAGCATGGCACAATTTCATTTCAGCAGAAGGGAGGGTATGAAATCTTCGGTTCCTTGCCTGCCCACCTGGGAGAATCTTTGCAGTTTCAGTTTGTCTCTGCGAACTGAATTGGATCAAGCTCCTCCAGATAGACTGTGTGGGTGGAAGACTTATATCAGTCTCACCCTGCCTTTCTCTTCCTTCTCCCCCTCTCCCCCCCCAGTAGGCTTGGACCAGCTGCTGGAGACTTCAAGGAGCCACAGAAGCAATTCATTTGCTCCATTCGGTTCTCAGAAATTCTACTTTACATTTTTTCTTTTTTTTTTCATTAGGGAACTGAATTTTGAATCATATTTGTGGTAAACTGTATTACCAATACTTAAAAGGCTTCCAATAGGTCTCGAAATTGCTGTTTGCCTGACGCAAGCATGGAGAGGCACAGGAAAAACTCATGAAGGCATGGCAGAATCCAGATCCACTTTTCTCAGCTGTCAGAAAGCACCATGAACACCAAACCTCACCAATGCAGACTCTCACCTGGCAAGTTAATCTCTCTAACTTCTGCCCCACTGACAAACAGTGCTAGGATCCAGCACAAAGTGAGCATGATTTTCTTTATCAGTTTTGGTTGATACTCTGAGACATTTTCTTTAGGAATCATTTTGTTTTCTGTAAAAGAGGAAAATAGATTTTTTGTAAATAATACTCCAATAAGATAGATAGGCAATCACATATTTTATTATGTAGCTCTAGAAAACTTAGCAGACAGTATTTCCTAGATATTTTGCTTTTTTAAAATGGGGTTTGTAGCACCCTTCCTGCTCATACTGTTCCATACGAATGCAAGATAGATGATATTCAAGAATATGCAACAGTCTTTTTAATTACACCTTGCAGAGAGCTGCTTCTGGGTGGATTTCCAAGTTCTACCTACAGCAACGCAGAACTCCACATCAGGAGTGGAAATCCTGGTCCTTCAGCAGCTGTTGCTGTTAGAAAAGGAACCTGCCCTCTAAGATGAGACATAAGATACCAAATAACAAAATCAGCCTTCAGCTAATGACAACTAACAGCAACAGACTGAAAAAGGCATAACTGGCACCAAAGTCCGTGAAGCCCTGTTTTTTCTTGAAGGCCAACAGGCCCAGAGTGTGTAAACTGGATTCCTTTGGGATTAAACCAAACCTTAAGAGGTGCTGCAGCTGCAGATGGCATTGAGTCCATGGGACTGGAGCAGAACTATGCAGAATTAAAACCCTCAAAGCATGTACTATGTGGACATCAGGTCTTTGGTTCTAACTCTTTCACCCAAGAGACATGCTCCTACGGGGCTTCATTACCAGTTGAAATGGACATACCCGAAGATGTCCACTAGGGTCAGCAGAGCAACCTAAAAATCCCTTCTTCTCCTCCATTACTTACTTTCTTGTGCAGCATCAGGCCTCACTTCTGCACCACAGTGCTGTGCTGGACTGCTTGAATGACCCTAGCAGAGGCCTGCTGAGCAGGGTAACATCCACCCCATCAGAAGGTATCAGCTCTGTGGTGTGTCATCTGTGAGCTGAGACTGGGCACACCCAAGGGATTTGGAAGCAGGTCCACAAAGCACTCAGCTGCACCCAGGCCATACACATATACACATTACAGCATCCTGTCCAAGGTGAAACCCCGAACCCTACTGTGTGAAGTGTTTTGCCTCTTCTACTAAGAGGTTATCTGTGTCCCACACCCTTCTCAGCCACAGAGCTAGAAGGAAGGCAGGCTGTCAAACATGCATTTTCAACAGTGTTGTGGTTTAGTCCCAGTCAGCACTCAAGCACCACAAGGCCGCTTGCTCACCCTTCCCCTGTAGTGGGATGGGGGAGAGACTCTGAAGAGCAAAAGTAAGAAAACTTGTGGGCTGAGAAAAGAACAGTTTAATAAATGAAATAAAACAAAAATAAAAATAAAACTAATAATGGTGTCATGAAAAGGAAAAGAGCAAGAGAAAAAGAGAAACAAAACCCAGGAAAAACAAGTGATGCAACCACTCACCACCCGCTGACAGACACCCAGCCAGTCCCAGAGCAGCGATCGCTGCCCGCCCTGGCCAACTACCCCCAGTTAATGTATTGAGCATGACTTCATATGATATGGAATATCCCTTTGGCCAGTTTGGATCAGCTCTCTTGGCTGCGTCCCCTCCCCTCCCGGCTTCTTGTGCACGCGGCAGAGCACGGGAAGCTGGAAAAGTCCTTGAAAAAGAATTTTCCACTTTTGCCCTTAACTTTAGTCTCTCTCACTTCCAAGGTGTTCTCCTCCTCTTCCTCACCCTTCACCTGCACGCCCAGGTAGGCCAGGCTAACTAGCAAGCACTAGTTAGCAACAACTAAAACATCAGTGTGTTATCAATATTATTCCCATACTAAACCCAAAACACAGCACTATACCAGCTACTGGGAAGATAATTAACTCTGTCCCAGCCAAAACCAGGACAAACAACCATGCCTTAATTCGGGTATTTAGTAAGAACACATCCAAAGCCTGTGGATGACATGTCTAGAGTGCCTGATTCAGGATCTCAGTGAGTAAAGGTCATGTGCTTTGCTGATGTTCATATCATGCAACAGAGACTCAAGGAGCTTTTTTCTTTGCTCATATGGCCACAGAGTGACTCTGCATTTGCACAGCTGCCAGAGAGGTACTGAGTCAGACCAAGGGAAAATAAAGATGAGGTCTGGCAAAGGCTAGTCCCTTATCTGTTGGCACCTCATGCAAATCAGGCATGACTCATACAGGCAGGCAGCAAGAGAACATCCAGTACACACTGAGCTAGAAAGAGAAGAGAACTCCCACTCCGCACTTTTTCAGGCAGCTATTCTGTGTAGAGAGGAGTACTTTAGTCACCATTCTCTTCAGCATGTCTCTATTCCTTGCAAGTGAATGGAATACTCTATTTTTACTCTCAGAGGTCACATGGAGTAGGTTAACTCATTTTTCTTAATCCACCCTGGTGCTTTGTCACAGACTGACTGCTGCCAACTGTCATCACCCCATACATCTTTTAAAATCATCCTGAAACTCCAAGCCAATAAGTCTGAATAAAGAGACAGAGTTGCCTGCCAGTACTGGCCAAAAGCCCTCCTAAACTTTATAAAGACTGGTCTTATCCACTGCAAAAAGATTAATGGATTCTGACTCTTTCGAATCTGGATTTATGACAGTTGTAAAGACCTCTCTCGAGGCATTCATTAGGGCTGCATCTCTGTCCCTATTCGTACTGTATAAAACAAAGGCTGTTGTTTTGAGTTATGTCACCCATCAGCCCACATGGTAAATGGTGCCAGTAGCAAGCAGTTTCCCAGGGGTCTTGTGTGTGATTTGGTGCTGCAGTCCCTTGAGCGTGTGAGCTGATGTAATAGGTCACTGTTGTCAAAAGCAGGAGGTCTCATCTACTTCTCTGCCCTTCCAACTCCCCTCTCCCTTGGCCCCAGAAGAACAGTCCAGCCCCTCTCCTGTGTCAGTTCTGGTCCTCTCTGGTGACTCAGTTCAATTGTTAAGCCATCAGAAGCTACCCGAGGAGTGCCTGACCCGGCACAAGATAAGCAGTGGAAGCGTTTACTTCCCAGCTTCCTGTTTGTCTGTAATCGGGGGGACACAGGTTACATGTGGCAAAACCACATCAAGTGACCATTCACAAAGCATTTAATAAGGCCAGTGATGTATAATATCTCTGCTCTCCAGCTTACTGCCATGCTAACAACACTCTCTTCAAGCTCACATGGTCACCACGAATGGTGAAGAAGTGTGAAAGGAAGGGTTATCTAATGAATGATGTGGCTTTGGTTAGCAATCTGTATAATTTTCTGTTGTCTTTTGCTAGTCATGGGAAAATATATCACTGCCAATTTTTCTGCTAACTGATAACACTTTTGTTAGAGAATATCAGAAACTGCATTTTTATAGTGCTTAAAAAGTATATGGTAGCTTGTGAAATTAAGAAGTCTTGTATTGCAAGTGGGCTTGACAGGAAGAGAGAAGTTCACAGCAGAAGCAGACAGCAATTACCAAAGGAGGGGGATATGTGAAACAGGATAACCTTAAACTGACCATTCAGGTGTAATTGCACTGCAGCTGGGCTCAAGGTCGTTCAGTGGCTCAATATATTCAAGTGACTCATTTTATCTTGGTCAGTATCTGCCAGAAAAAGAAAGCACTCCACTCTGGGCAACATATTATGAAGAGTTTCTCCACCTTCCCCTGCCATGTACAAACACGTATTATCATATCCTTTAGGGATGTTATCCCTTTAGGGATTTAGAATGCCATTTAATTGGAAAGTAACTTATACACAAAGGAAACTAATGTGGTCTTAACATAATTTCCTGTAGTAAAAAAATGTAAGAGAGAAGAACAAGAACTGTATTATTTTGCCTGTGTTTCAACCTAAAGGACTCTTAATAAAAGAACAGTAAATCTCCATTTCATAGCATTTTGTGTGTATTTACATAAAACATAAAAGCAAACAAAATCACTTTCTTGAGAGCTGCACCAAGTTTCATCATGTCTCTGAACTCTAGTAAAAAGAATGGCATGCCACTCTACAATCTTACAATCGCCTATTCTGATTCTGATTAAAATCACTTCAGCATCAGAGCTATTATTTCCTGTGTCTTGTCTTGTATTGGACTTACATCAATGGAAAGGCAAGCACAACTGGCTTCTAAGACTAAGATTAGTAATAGTCACACAGAAGACAAAAACTTTGCCATACCTATAAAGCAAAAATGAAGCTACTTACTAAGACGCTACTGGTTTGTCTGACCAAGCAATTAAAGCCAATTTACTTCAAAATGCACACCGAGAGACAATAAAACCAACTCACCTGTCAAGCAGATGGGGTAGGGTGGGCTAAAATCTGAAGTTAAAAGCTATAATTAAAAAAATTATCTGAAAATCTTACCTGCACATCCTACACTACATGATAAGAATTGTGGTTAGTTCTAGCTGTGCACTGTGTTGAGTCTGTTTCCTTTACAGGAATTTCCTCTACCTCACTCTCACCATCCCTTCCTTTCTCAGTTCAGTTGCGTTAGGTTCAAAATTTCCGGGTCATTTTCTTGTAAAAAGAACGGGGGAAAAACTTTGTCCCTAGTAATAGACCAAAGCCTTTTGGGTTTTAAAATCTTCTGTTTGCATGGTGTGCAAAAATGCTTTGGACTTTTTAGTTTGCTTCATTTTAGAGCACGAAGGGTAAAAGTTTATTTCTCTTTTGCCCAAATGCTGCTACTAAATGGTTCCAAAAAGTGTGTAATATCTGAAATCTACAAGAGAGCCACACTTCTGCCCAACACTGAATAATATTCACATAAGAGCTGAGTTCTCCCTACCCTTAGTCTCCTCAGCTACCTTCCACACCCGCTGCAAGTGGGCACTATAAGGGGGCTGAGACACACTACTACTTTCTGTCTGTGTCCTCCCAGTGAAGCTTTGTTGGTTACCCCAGCGTAGCTTTGGCAGAAAGAGAAAACAGATGCCCTGGTGAATACGAACTACCTGTGACTTGCCCCTCGGACCTGCTAGGCAGACAGAGCACTTCAGCATATACAGTCCCACACAGTCCAGTCCCTCATCCAGGCTTCCTGTCTGGATGCAAAACCTATAGAAGATAGGCTGCACAGTGACTCACACTACATAAAGGCATCTGAGAGCACCTCGTCGTCAGTTCAGACCACACTTCTCCCTACTTCAGTAGAGGTCATGTAAATATATAGGTCCATCGGTTTGCACCAGACTTATTTCAAGAACAGCAGGACTTGTTTCTTCATGTGTGAAGTTCACTCTCTTTACTGCAAATTGGGTCAATTACTCTATTTCCACACCAAGAAGCTAAAAAAGGCTTTTTGCTATATAAGAGGCAATTTCAACATTGCCTCTTTAATACCCATACCTCTAGGTGATGAACACTATTAATGCTTGGTTATATTGGGTCCTGAGTATTTGGAGATGTGTATTTGCAGCTTCTACCGTGTGTTTATCTCTCTAGTCTTCCCAGAACAGAGCCTACTGACACTCAAGCTTGGTGACTGTCTCCTAAAATACCTTCACTGTTTTGCCCTAACGCAAAATATGTTTGGTTTATAAGTTACAAAAGGCTCAACATGTCTCTGTGGATTTCAGTATAAAGAATTAAGCTTCTGAAGGTGTCCTTTCTGACTAGAAAAAAGCATTTTACTCTTGAAGGACTCCTCTTGAAGGACTTTGAGAGTGCAACACAGATAAAGTCAAGCCCAAGCTACCTTCAAGCCGTTGTTCAGACTGTCAGAAAGAGAAGATGGTTCTTTCCCAAAGATGCATCTTACAGGCACAAAATATACTTCACTCCTTTTAAGTACTAATTGTCATACTCTACAAGTAATAGGTTTATTACATTCAAAAAATTAAGTAGAGCAGAGCAACTGCTAGAGCAGATCTTAGACATAGAACAGAAGCACCAGTCACAGTGTTTTGGAAGCCAGAAAACTGAGTGGTATGTCACAGTGGTTACCACACTGGACGAAAATCTTGTCAAATAGTACCAAATATTTGGCTGACCCTCTGCTCTGATTCACCTCTTCCGCTTTGGTAAAAGTAACGTATATGCTAAAAAAGCAGCCTCACACGTCTGCACTTGCCAGGTTTATATTTACCCTTTGCTGCTAGAGCAAGTTGATAAAGGAGAGGGTAAAGGACTGCTGCAGAATACCCTCCCTGCTTCCTCTCTCTCCCCTCCCTCTCCTCTCACTCACTCACTCACTCACCTTACTTTATACTATAGCTCCAGGAAATTGCAGGCTGCATGCTCAGAAGCACTTCCCCACCACTGTGGAAAGTCAAGGTGGGGGTCAATATCTTACCTTGTCCATCTCACTTTTGCTCAAGCATTTTACCAGCGAAGAAGCAGGGGCGGAAATGCACCTTCTCAGTGTGTATGTAGTGTAGTCTTATAACACTGGAAGGATTACGTCTCTTTAGTGTTCTGGTACTAGTCTGGCTTGACACGTTTACACATCACCTCCTCCTCTGACCAGCTATGGTTAACACCAAGTGGGCAAGAAATTTTCCCCTCCAGTTATCTCCTACGCTGAGTCAGTGGTGTTGGTTGTGCTGCCACAGGAGGTGTCTGAACAATACCTATGCATGAACCTCTGACCATTTTGTGCTAGGTTACACAGTCAGGGAAATGTCATACAGTCAAGGGCGGCTTATGGAGCAGCGGGGTATGCATTTGTTGACAATGGTCCTATTCATTTCCCTGTTCATTTTACCAGCCTAAACGATTTAAACTCTTCTAGAAGCCCTTCACATGATTCTCCTGGTGAGCCTCATGGCTCTGCCTTGCATGTCTCAAGGTCTCACTTCACTGGTATTTGCACTGTTTTCGTTTGATTTTCCTTAATCATGCAGGCAGCTGGCAAGAAACCTGAGGTTCTCACAAGTTTTCATTTCCAAAGTGTGAGTTCCTTCCTTGCAGCTGAATTTTTGCTCCTAGTCTTAAGTACTACATAAATAAATATGCTTAATATACCATATATTAAGCCACTACGCACAGACAAGAGACATTACTATCACAACTGAGCTGAATATTTAGGCTTGAGTCTCCAACTGAATGCCTGAATTCACAAATGAGGTGTACCCCATAATGAAGTCCCTCAAGAGATCTTTTTGCTAGGGATGTTCAGATTATTCCGATCAGGTACTGACAGCTCTTCATGAACAGACACAGTCACTTCTGAATTCATAGAATCATTAAGGTTGGAAAAGACCTCTAGGATCATCAAGTCCAACCGTCAACCCAACACTATCATGTCTCCTAAACCATGCCCTCCACCTAAAAAGTCAGATTCATACAGCATTACAAACAGTTTTGGAACCTCTTATGGAACACCATTCCTTCACCATAATAAAAAAAATGACAAACAGCTACAATTTTCCTACAACGCCTAGTGAACAGTTTTGTAACCACGTATTTAAATGAGGTCTCCAGCACATGACTGAAATTGGCTTAACTATGGTAGTGGTCAAAACAATTAGAGCAATAAGTCGTCAATCTATTTGATTATCTTTCATAAATACCTTAAGCCATCAGCATACTGATATCTATTATTTTTTTATTTGATAGGTAATAAGCAATAAATATATTACACTGGACTGCGGTATACCTTGCTGATATTGCTCACCAGTAGAGGCCAGGCAGAAGATCAAACAATGCAATCTAAGAGACAAATCCCTGTGATGAGGTGCTTATGTATTTAGCTGACAACGAAACTAAAAAAATGTGGTCTCTCTGCAGCTGCCTTCACTGAAGTTCAGGAAATTTGGATTGTTGAACCACAGGAAGCTGTCATGAGTTGACCAAAACTGGAATAGATTCTTGTGGAGCCTTCTTTCCATTTTGTGCTTTACGTAACTTGCGGCTATTGCAGAAAGCCTGGTAACTACTGCTTTGCTCAGGCACTTTATCTAATTACAGCTAGTAAATCAGAAAACTATTTCCCAAAAATGCGATCCCATTTTCTTTTTCAAAACACCAAATACTTTACATCACAAGCATCTCTCTACGAAAGGCAACATTTCAAACATTGAATATATATAGGATTTAATGATGTCAGAGTTGCCTCTTCTGTGCAAGCCAGACCATAGTCACCTCTAAAAAGAGAGCCATTTTTTTTTACTTTCTCTGAGAAAGCAATATAGAAAAGGACAATTTTCATCTATTACCACAGTTCTAGAGTAACCTTCCAGGGCAGACTCCTGTGTCTGTCCTCTTACCTGCTAATCTTTATTTTCTTGCCAATTTTTATGACCTTTTACCATTTACCCCTGGTTTGCATGTTCTACCTCTCCTCGTATCTCTGTAAAGAATGCAGATGGCAATGGAGAAACAGAAGTGCTCATAGCAGGAAGAAAATATGGATATGGAACTAGACATGGTGTCCATTTGGAGGGACCCCCTCACCCAAAGAGTCTCTCCAGACTCGGTGCAGACACTGAAGGTGGACACACAGGACAGGGCACACAGACAACTATAATTCACAAACCTTCTACACTTCCAGGCCCTTATATGGTACTACGCTATAGTACTGATACATTATACAATAGTCCCAACTCTTCTAAACATTTATGTTCAAATTATCAATAGATAAAAAGACTTGATACCGCATTGTGTGTGGTAGAAAGTGGTCAACCAGGAAGGCTTAAAAAATGCAGACACAGACTATGCTTTCACAGTTAGTACCATGTTGTAGCATGAACAAGAAAGACAAGAATCTCGAAGACTGGTGTCCTACAATAGCCTTCTCCTCGCTGATGCCATCTGCATCCTCCTCTGGGAAGCTACATGTTCCAATCGCTTCTTTAGATTTGGCTTTGTTTAAATTGTTCTATAGTACAAATGAGACATTTACTGCTTGTGGAGAGCAGGTCTAACAACACTCTTGCTTTTTATTGCATTTTTTCTTCTTACTAAGTTTGATTTTTGACACTTGCTGCTGTTTAACTGCAGCAAAAACGGAAGTCACAGATTTGGAGAGGTGCAAATAAAGTTTTATTAAGTGCAAAAGTGGAACAAAAAAATGCAATATAAATGACTGAAATGACCCATTACCTCAAACCAACTATCACATGAATTCACTTATAAATTGACATATACATGATCAGGCAAATCAACCCAACTACAGTCTATAAAAGTCATATTAGCAGCTCCTTTTCTTTAGGGACCGGTAAACAGAAAGCAGACATTTCCAAGCCCTGACTGAAGTCAGTAATTCAGGATATAAGAGCAGTAAGAACAACATCTGGTGTTAACATGAAGATGCATATCCTTAATTTCCCTTGTCTCCCTTTACCACAGCATGGGCAGTGACGATCAGCTATAGAGATTTAATGACTGCGTCACGACACCGTCCTGTGCAAAAATACTTGCCCTTTTACAGATATAGAGTAGCTCATTGTACTACATCTGAGTGCCTGCTTTGCTGGCATTCAAAAAACTTTGGAGATAATGCCATTTAGCTTTCAACTTTCCTGGTGTATAGTCCTCTGGTATTCTGTAAAACCTCAGTGCGGTCAAACTCTGTACGGTCTCACAGTCTTCAGGGTACAGCTTCACGAGGTATAGCAGGTATATGCAGTCACATAATCTCTCCAAGCTGAGGGCAGGGGGCATTCATGGCAAATTCAGTCTCAATTTGTAGTAGCTGATTCTTACAGAGTGTAGGCTCAGTCCAGAGCTCTTAAGCCATGTGCGCTATCCATATGCACATGTGTTGTTTAACCCATTTGACACTTTATGTTGTTAGGCAATACATTGACCACAGCATATGAAAAATTATGTGGCTGAGGAGCAAGTTTAACACCTCAGTTACATATCAGTGAAGTCACTAACTTTTCTGTCAGCTGTTTGGCTGTGCCCAGTATGTCTGATGGCATTTCTGAAGTAGGGGCAATCATTAGTCCTGCAGGAGAATGTTAGAACTGATCTGTGATTACAAATCACAGGGGACATTGGTAGAGAAGAACTGGTAGAGAGAAAGACTTGGATATATAAAGACACACATATCTACAGAGCAGAAATCTTCTTCAGTAAAAGCTTAAGCCAGGGAATGGCTTTCGCCTAAAGATCACATTTCAATAGCTCTTTAGTTGCCTAACAGAAAGAGGGAGACCTCTTGGAGCTGATCTGAAGGACACCACAGATGTATGCCTTATTCCTTTGTTCCTTTTCATCTGCATGTTAACCTGGCAACTGTTGTCTCCATTTTGTAAATCCACATTTAGCCTTTACTTTTACCTGAACATCTGTCAGAAACTGAGCTTGATTACAAGGTATTTGACAAACAAGGTATTTCATTCTCATGAATCTTGAGACATTGCCATGTCACCTAGCACTCCAGTTGTGTTCTCAAGTACACTGAGAAGGTAACGGAGCTCCTCCACTATAGCTGCATGAATTAAGTGTCAGTGTCAAAGAGTTGTCTCCAGAGCTAGCATTAGTTGAATGCATGACAACAATGAGAGTGGCCTGAGCCTTGATGGTGTCCTAACAAACTGGAGAAGATCTTCCAAAATGATTCTCCATTGATTTCTCCCCATTAGTACTAGGAGGAAATACAGTTCTATTTTATCCAGAAATTTATGTCAGTCAGGAATCCTCTGCCAAGCAGCTAATAATAAGGGAGGATTACCACGGTTTTGAATGGTATTACTAAGTCTGTTTAAAAAAATAATACTAAGTACAAATGTTCTAAAGGGTTAGGAGTATATGTACATACCGAAGATCTCATTTTCACATAAATCCCCTACATCCCTCAGCTGAAGGCAGTTCAAGGTATAATGTAGATATATCAGTGTCTACAAACAAATTACTAGTATCTCTATCCCATCCTCCTCTTCCCCCCACCAAAACGAGCATTTACAGTACTCTCAGTGAAAGAGGACAGAAACAGTCTTTATATTCCTCCAAATCACTCCCACTTGGCTTGTCTAGACCATGTACACGTCAGTAGTGAATACTGTTAGCCCAACCAAATCTTCCTTATTTTTTCTACGCTCCCTTTTTTCTATTTTCACTTGATTTTTCTGATCAACGTTGCCCAGAGCCTGCATGCCAAGCTCTCTAGGGCAGGAGCCATTTGGGTCTACTCCCAAGCAGGATCCTTAGGAAATATCACAATACAAAACCAAGAGCATCTAAATACTAATACTTTGCAAATACTGATATATTTATTGAGGGGCCTCAGAAAGTATGCAAGTATAACTAATATCATTCTACTTTATTGGAAAATGTGATCATTCTACTTTACTGGAAAATGTGAAATCAAAATGTTTTGCACTGTGCTTCATGCCATGTGTTATGCCCAAAGCGGCATCAAATTTCTGCTCCTTGTCCAGATCACTGAGGAAGCTCTCTCTGGGATAGCATTTAGCATTGGGGTCAACATCGTCCTAGCCACTGCTACAGTTTGTATATTCTTCTCAGATCTCAGACTTGGCCTTTTATGAAGACTATCTTCCCAAAGTAAGTGTGCAGTTTGTGTTTTCTATTAGTTAGCAAAATGCGCAGTTTTCTGCAGCATCTTCTGTCTCCAGAATTGTTACACGACTGCATTAAAGTCACAGCCCTCAGTCTGTGGTTGAGCACCTTCTGAGCCTAGGTTAAGATTATTATAGTGCCCTTCGGTGTTTATCTTGGTAGGTTTGGCTGGCATCAGGTACCGAAGGTTCTTCCAAAATCTGGAATTCATAGGAAGAGATTTATCCTTTTTCCATTTCACAACCCTCTTTGATGGTAAAAGAGACAGTGATTCTGGCAAGAAATTGTAGTCACTTATAGGCATATATTCAATTAATATGATCTTAGTTTTCCTTTCAACTAGGGCTTTATGCAGTCCACTCTCAAGTTCATATATGGCTCTGTCAGAAATGTAGTTCTGGCTCAGTATAATGATTAATCTTCGACTTTTGTCAATGAATGAATGGATATCATCAACAACCGCTGCAAATTAAAGATAAATGTGTTATTAAGCTAAATAGGCACTGAATCAACTTACCCTTTAACAATCACACATGTACCAAAAATGTTCCCCTTATAAAGTGACAGAATGTAAGCAACCCATCCCTAAGAAGAGATTAATATGCATTACAGATTAAGAGTCTGTGAAAATGAACTCAGGTATGGCCAAAGCTTGTTCTCTGGAGCAGACAAAACCTACGTACAATCTCCAGCTACCCGAGACAGCTGTCTGTCAGTAGTCACATGCATAGAAGGTGACAGCAAAATTTATTTTTCCTCCAACCAGACATCTCTTTGCTCCTTCATAATAGGTACCATTGGAGTGATTCCACAGAAAGTCACCAACAGCAACCTCCCTCCAAATATTCAGTAACTCTCAGGTTACTCCTTCCTTTACATGACCAAATACCCAAATCTATGGCCAGTAACAGAAGGTTGAGAAGACTAGCATATGATGACAGAATGAGTTCCAACTATGTTTTAGATCCCTGACTTTTGTCATGACAAGTGATAAATTAAATCAAATGGTGATACCCTTTCAAACAGCCATGCACCAAATTGAATTCTCATGCATGAAATCCTGTGCTTGCTTCAGCACCATGGGACAACAAGGTCTACAGAAACCAGAGATCTAGACAGCATGCCTTGTAAGGAAGGCAAAGCAAACTGCAGGAGTAACCTAAAGAGAAAACTGAGAGGAGGCGGCAGCTGACAAGGGTATTACAACACACCAAAGGTAAACAGAAGGAAGTATCTGTTTTCCACATTCACAATGGATCAGATCAGCGAAAAGGAAATAAGCTAAAACTATTGAAAGAATCAGATTGAACACTTTAGAAAGCTTTTTTTTAATACTTAAGGAGAGAGAATAACTGACAACTAGTAACAAAAAAAATGGCTTGGGAGAGTTGTGGCACCTCTCAGGTTAGAAAAGTATGTCAGGAATGGATACGAGAAAACCCTGCCTTGTGAAGGAGGGCAACTGACCTTACTGCTCTGTGTTTTTAACAACGAAATCCTATTCCTCAACTAGATCTTTGGACTAAATGGAATCCCCCGGTATCTTTTTTTTTTTAAGCATGTGCAAAAGGCCATCTATCCCTATGCCATTTAGAGAAACAAAATTCCGTGTTCTCACTTCCATTTTGTTACGGCATCCATTACATTCACAAAATGGTTTCAACCACCATGCCAAAGATGCAGCAAACACACAAGTTACCCAAGAATAACTAGTACCAGAGACTCTGTGCAGCAGTAAATGCAAGTTCATTCATAGATGCCTGCTCTCAGCAAAAGCAGAGCAAGAGCACTATTACTGTGAAACATCTGACATTGACATCTTCTGTGTTGTCACCTTAACTTTCTCCATGCTAGCTTTTTCATCTGTTCATCTTGGTTCTGTGTAATTAAAAATGTGTGTGTGTGTAAGTGTATACAAATTCATAAATATATCTATAAAATATGTAAAGTGTGTGCAGGCAAACTCTGCATGCACATAGTGTAGATTAAATGAAACATGTAGCATTTCAATATACAACACATTTGACAGAATTCCTTCTAATTACAGGCTTTTACCGCTGCGTGAAAATGATCTGCCTATTTAATGACAAGAATATTCAATAGACTTACCTCCTCCAGGGGATACATCCCTCTCAAATATACATAACTTGTACCCAAAGTTTTCTTCTAATATCATGGGTAATATCTTCAAGGCAAATTCTCTCTCTTCTTCAGTATGAGAAATGCAGTCTTTCAGGTAAGACACAAAAGCATCATATTCTTTTCCATCTGGAAAGGAGTCACCAGTTGTTGTCTTGTTAGCAACCATCAGAAATACAGTATCTGATCCACCATTCTGGCTTTCAAAGTTATTGTCTCAGTAGCAAAGCATCTAGAAACTCCTGCTCTTTCCTTTGACACCCTGAACAGTCTTCAAACAAAAAAAATCCTGAATCAATTTAAATTTGATACAAAAGATTCTGATTACATTTGGCAAATATTTGAAGATAACATATCCTTTCCACATTTTTAAAAAAAAAAAACCAGATTAATTTAACCAGTTAATATCACATTCGTGATGATCAAGAAAATGAAGGGAAGCAAAAAATGTGCCTGTAACATTATAAGAACACTAAGTGACATTGCAGATTTCCATATTTATTTTACTCTTTGTCTAAGACCATCAAGTAGCTCTGTAGAATGGGTACTGGCAAAAGAGAATAAACCAATTTATTATTTTAATTATAGGAGTATACCATGTCTGCTCATGCTTTGGGCAGTAGTATACAAACACTGAGTCCAAGACCAATTCAGAGGCCAGGTCTACCACACTGAGCAACACTGAACATTTCCACAGAACTACCTGGATTGATACAGCAGTGCACACAGCTTTGCATCGTAAACTGTACTTCTTTGCTTTCCTTTCCGGATACTTTATTACATAAGAGAGAGCACAAACTAAAGTCTATGAAACCCTACACATGCAAGAGCTCTAGGAGTAGGAAATCCATTGCTTAGCATCAGACAATCAGTTCCTCCAGGGGGCCTAGTCCAGGTTCTCGGAGTAAGCCAGTGTACGCAGCGATAGCTAACATCAACAGCCAGATATATAACACTGGCAGTAATAAGTTACATCCACCCATTTCTGAGCAGTCTCCAACCACTGCAGTTTATTCAAGCTATATTCACGCTGATTTAGAGATGAAGGAGGGCTAAGAAAATCAGGTACATATATACAGAAAGCTTCTTCAACACAATTTTCAGAAAAATTATACCCAGAATTGGGCAATTGTCAGGCTTGCTCCTTAAGTCAAGGTCACAGCAATGCTGCCTGGTAAGATACTGGAAGCGTGCTCTCCTGCTGTCCTTAAGTGCATTTAGTAACAAACCTATAAACACTGCAATGGCCTCTAGAGTCAAGGAAGCATTTTAACCTTCACCTCACTGAAGGGCATCGGTGAGGTGAAAACAGATTTCTGTCAGTCTGCCTGTTTGACCACTCCAGAGTGCTCATCCTCTTTACAGATAGGTAATTGTAAACCTCTCCACTTTCACCAACTTTTGTGATGAAGAATGCAGCAGATCAGAGCACATCTGAACAGCATCTAACCGTGTTCCTTCCACTACCTGCTCCAGTGGCAGCTTCTTCACTGTGTTTATCTGCTGTTACTGCCCTAGGTGTATAACAAACTCACTTCAGCACCTGACCGTCAAGTTCTCTTTTACATATTCTTTGCTGTTTCTACTCACGAAACTCCTGGATTTATTTTGTCTCTTCCTTAAAGATGATTGTTTTATAGAACCTACCAGAAACTACTTCTTAATCAGTACACTTATTTCAATGTCAGCATTAGCCAAGTCATACCTCCAGCAGTGTCGTCTCTTCTACATACATTCCTGTAAAATAGAACTAAGTCGACTTTAAACATCACACAGACAAACACCACAGCTACAGCAACACATGGAAAGAGTATGGCAAGGACCATTCCAGTTGTAAATATGTGCACAGGCAGATCTCGGGCATTCCCTGTAAAACAGAAACCCAGGAAATTATAGCCTTAACGAGAGTATTAGATGACAAGATTACTGTATTCAATACTGATGGCTTCTTAAAATCACCCCAAAAAATCACAACACTGATGTGAATCCTTTCCTGCTAATACTTCAAGCACATATGCATGCCATTTGTCCTGCAATGGAGAAGAACTTCAGAATGTGTGTTACTTAAAAAACTGGAGAAATAATCTTCATTCACACACCCTCCACACACATAAATGAACTGTATGTGGGATCAAGACTGACACTACAGATCCTCATAGATGTACAGCATCCCAAACTGGTAGGCACACATTTTTAGCACAAGTTTTCTTTAGGTTCTTTATTACTTCCTGTTCTTCTCTACCTTTCACCCCTCTCTCAGTCCATCCATGACAGTCCTTAATGTCCCCTTTGATCTCTTTACCCAATATCTTTTTTTTTCCTTCCATCTCTAGTCTCTTTTATGCTTTTTTTTTCTTACTTATTATTCTTTTATCTTTCTCTTTTTAGTTCCAAATACAGACTTTTAACCCTTAAATCTTTATGAAGTCTTTCTGAAGGCACTATCAAGTCATACTCATTGTAGTCTGTAATTCATTTGGTTTATTATATGCATCACCTCTTGACTAGTCTATTTTCACATATTTCCTCCCAGTAAAGCTTGGAAAGGTCTGACAGAGATGGAAAACAAGAAGGGTATGCCCATTTGCCATGAATCTCCAGGCTGCCTGGACCATAAATGCGAAGTACTACTATATGGTAGAGGTCAGCTTCGCAAAGCTAGGAGGATAGAGTCCCTGACAAGACAGAAAATGTCAACCAGAACATTTCAGGCATTATCAGGAATATAAAAGATTGAACTTTCCAGGGGAAAGGAAAAAAAAAAAACCTAAACCAGAAAAACCACCAACCTAAAAAAACACCAAACCACAAACCCAACCAAAACCTCAGATTTTAATTTTAAAAAGAGCTGCTTAATAAACAAAGTGATCCAAACAGCAGACCCTGGACTGCACCAAGCTTTGGGTAGTTAACCCCTGTGATCCCACCAATCTGAGGAGTAGGAGAGCACAGGGAACACTCTGTCATGGGATCTAACAAAGTGCCGCCCAGGGATCTGTCAGCCAGAGCATAGCTCAGCCTCCCCAGCTGTGACCACAGCAGCAGCAGTTGAACTTGGGAGCCCTTACACAGCTGCTCTAGCAAATGTAGCAGCAGCCCCTCCTGCCCCGATCTCAGAGCAGGAGGAATCACCCAGGGGCGCTGTTAGGTCCAGCACTAGATAGAGGAGGGCCTTCATATGCACAGAGACATATCTGGAGAGATGTTCTGAAATCAGTATCTTGCCCTCAGGATTGAGAAGGCTGGCACAGTTATGTATGAGGAGCATGATTCATAGATTATACCGTACCTTTCTTCAATTTCACTATTTTTATTTGAGTTCTTTCATCAGCTTGCAACATGCAGGTGAAATTATGCTGCATGTCCTTGTCCGTTACTTTTTTAATCCGTAGTAGCCTTGTGACATAGAACTTGTTTCCCATCCTGCAATAAGGAATGGTGTTAGCAACACTATCTGTCCAGAAACCTACACCCAGCTGAGAGGCAGATTTTGAGAAAAAAGTTCTAAAATAACTTCAAACATTTTACTGAATTTGCAGTCCACAAAGTACAGGACATTATCACATACAAACAAAAGTGCAGTATTTTCAGGAAACCTACTGTAATTTTTTGAACTCTTCTTCACAGATTGAAGGTTCATTCTCGGGGATACCTGAGCATTTTTCTGGAAACATTTGATTAATTAACCAGTAGATGCTGGCATCTTCTCGCATATAATAACCCAAGAAACCTGTGCAATTGAGTATCGCTTCTTTACCTAAACAAAGCATAACATAAGAACGTCTAGTCAGAAGCAGCATTCATACTCACAGTGGGGTAAAATGTCAGCTTTCCAGGCAATGTATCCCAGGAGCTGTGTGTCCCTTTCTGGACTGACAATGTTCAATGTGTGTTCTACCTCTTGCATCCTGCTGCAGAGTGACAGTCATCCACTGCTTTCTCTCAGATAAACTCTGTCACAGCCAGAAGGGTTTATACAGGCCAGAGCATTTCAGGCTTTAGAGAACTAAAGGGAGTTGGACTCGATGATCCTTTTGGGTACCTTCAAACTCAAGATATTCTATGATTCTATGAACTAAACTGTTCATAAACTGTTCTCTGCTGCAGGCAGAGAACAGGAGAGGACAACCTATCACCAGTGCCCCACAGCCAGGTAGAAGCAAGTAACTGGTATGGGGAATTACAACCAATTGATTATAACAGCTAAAGTACACACTATTACTCAAAAAAAACCCAAAACCTGTTAGAGCCCCTGCTGAAGTCTCACAGAGAAATTCTCATCCCAACTCCACACCTGAAAATCACCATAATCCTGACTGTGTGAGTAAGTCACCTAACCAGCCAGCTACTTTGCACCATTTCAGAGCACTAACTGGAAGTGACAGGAACCACCCCTTAGAGTACAGTTAATTATAAGGAAGACCAAAAGTAAAAAGACAACTGTACACTTGGGAAAATAAAGGCAGAAGGCTGCAGCTTTGCAGCGTGAGATTTGATGATTTGCAACGCATTTTATTTTAAACATTGTAATGGGAAGCTTGACCTAAGGATATCTGCAACTTTACAACACCATTTCTAGGCTATGCCAGCATCATTTCCAGCATCCAGAATGCTCTTTATTAAGCCACAAAAGCTGCATGTTAGTTCTTGTTCAGGCCATTGTGCACAAATGCTTTCCAGTAAGCAAGGCCTTCCCCCACATTCTCTAAGGACACACACTACAAGCTGCCTTCCTGAGATTTATCACAGTGGACACTTCCAGTGGAACAGCTTAAGAACCTTCAATTCGGACCTCAGAAATCCAAATCACAGTTGCACAGTTTGAACCATAGACCTAAACTTCTAATATCATCTACCTTGCAACTCTAGCCTTTTCAACATATACAACAGCTATTTTCGGGGAAATATTATAGAACGCCATCTAAGCAATGACAGGTTTGAAAGGCCATCCAAAATTCCCTTCACTCTCTACCATTCCCTCTGTCTCATCACTCCCCAGGTAGTTCAATGACCTTATCAAATTATGTTATCATGGCAGATCAGAGATGGAAGACAGATGATTCATAAACATTTAATGCTTAACGCTGCTACCTTCTGAGGGTTGGGACAAGCACAGTAAGAGGAAGAACTGTGCAGGACGGGTGTACTGGGAGGTTGGGAGACACGAGGCATCACAGGATTGGGGTAACACCATCGGAAAAAGGACCTACCAATTGGTATTTGCAGAAAGTAAGGAAAATTAGCATCTGAGTTCCTGGCTGAGAAAATGAGATGCACATATGAGCAACAGAGGAGGTAAATGTGATTTCTGAGACTTGGAAAGGAAGGACTGGATAACCAGATGGGAGAAGCCCTCAGGCACAGGAAAGGAAAAAGACAGGTAAATTTCTGTTTTTAAAAATTAATTACAGCCTCAGTCACAAAATCCTGGATCCTGTCCAACACCATATGAAGCCTGCAGACCATGTTATCTAACCTACGCCCAGCTAAAAACACAGTCAAGGGTTTGGCTTTTGAGAAGCTAACCATGTCTTTGCGGCAGTGACAGATCTGCATGCCCTCATTGCCAGGACAGTTAGCCCTCACACTTCTCATTTTCCTGCGGAATAACATCCTCAACTGCATCAAGTACTAAGGGGATTACTCATTATTGCTGTTCGCTGAACAAACTGGACACCTTTCACACATCACTCCGTGGGGTTTGCTGTCTACAATAGACAGCCACAGAGAGCAGGTTTATCATTACCACCACTTTCGCTTGCTGGTCACAACAGCAGCCTCAGCTTCTGCCTCTGTAAAAGGGTAAATTTAGTGTACTTGTATATCTACATCAATCATGGAATACACTAGGCAAAACATAACCAGAGGTGAAGATGGATCAGATCCAGGAGGGTGCACAGACAATTCTTAGTTTGATTACACTTAACCACACCATCACCATAAAGAGGTCAGAAGAAAAGCATATATACACAGTAGCTACTACAAAGATTCTTGGACTAATTTGATACCTATTTCTGTTTCAATTTCTTCATTGCGTCCAACTATCTCCAAAGTTACAGCCTCTGGTGCATCTGAAATAGAAAGAAGTACTGCTATTGAAGTAACAGCTTCTTAAATTATACCACAGTAAAAATTACACATTTGCTTTATTTCTAAAAATAATCACATAGAACCCATTTAATTCAAAGAACAATACCTGGACTCTGGAATTACTGAGTAGTTTAAAACACAGTATCTCCTGTTGAATTTTTTTTCTCATGCATATGTATACACTGCACAATTTACAGTGGTTGGACAGGTGATTCCCCAAAACTCTAGCTAAATTTGTATGACTTACTGACAGCAGCTAATTTTGAAAAAAAATAAAACTGCAGGGAAAACATACTAAATAAATTTTCCAAAACTGGTAATATGTCATATAAAGTTCTCTGCTGCTTTTTTATTTTTGAAATTATTGCAAAATAGTTCAGACTACCAGATTTGATCACCCTTCTATGTATTTATCAAATGAGAGCTGTAATTAAAAATCCCCATAGTGAGGAGAACAAAAAAAAGCATGCTTCAAAATTTCAGAAAGCTTTCTTACCTTCTTCTACTACCAGATTAATTGTATTTGTGCTCTGGTATATCTTTCCTTCATGACTGATTAAAATTTTACAGGTATATATCCCAGAGTGCTGTACTGTTAAGGTTTTAAAATCCAGTTCCCGCTCTGTTTCATTTTCATATTTCTTACAGTCCTGCATCAATAAAGACAGAAAACACTACTCTAACAAATATACATTCAAAACCGTAAAGAAGTGAAAAATTATTTTAGAAACGAAGTGTCACCATCACTCTTTCACTATCTTAATAACATTTATCTGACCCAAAAGGGGTGGGGGACCCAATTTTCATAGTCACTTAAATGCATAATTTGAACATTTAACCCATCAGAAGTGGAAAGCACTGCAATTACAAGTAAGCATCCGAGTATAAAAATACTGTCTCGGGAATTTAAATGCACTCATCTATTTTTTTCATAATGATGGCTTTGGTCTGTAGGTGTCACCTGCTTGTGGCCAAAAGTTGTCTAGACTTAGGAGGAGTTTTCAGGTTAAAGCAAAATGCCTCAGCTATAGGGAAAGTGACCATCTCAGAGGGTGACAAGAGTTGGCCTCACATTTGTTCACCCTCCCTATCACCCAAAACAAACTTTGTTTGTTTGGGGTTTTTTTAATTCATAGCACACCACAAGTGAAATGTCCTGTGAAAACTCAGCTATATTTGGTTCTGGTCTGTGTTACTTTAGATCAAGAGGGGAAATGTTCACTGCTGGAAATTGGCCAGGAAATGGACATTTCCTAGATGCATATGCTTACTACCAGGATTTTATACAAAAGCCATGTGTGACCATCTCTGTTTTATCCATCCCAGCTTCGCGCCTCCTAGGAAGGCGTTAAAAATTTTCACCCAATCAAGTGCCAAAGGATATTTAGGCACAAGAATGGCTGCTTCATCTGTCTCACACAGTATTAGGCATTAACATATTAGGCACCAGTATACTCAGCTTAGCCATGAGAGCGGTCACTCTGCAGTACGGTCCTTTACTGAGGAAAACATCCACCTATGGCCCTATCCATCAATGGTCCTATCCTCCCAGGCCCTGAAGGACAAGGAAGCAGGGCTGTGGCTCAATCTGCTAGGCAGAATCCAGATGCCTGTACTTAAGCTGCCAAAATGCTTTCCTGAAATGGATTCAACATGGAGTGAACGGGGTCTGTTACTCTAACCAGGACACCTGAGAGGAATAAGGAGCACTGATCAAGGTGATGCATAGGGGACAGATGGAAGAAATCTATTCAGGGTGCTTCATCCAACAGTTGAGCACAACACCCAACAGTTACAGGTGCTTACACAACTATCATGTACGATCTGACAAAAGCTGGTAGAGACAACACCGATGATTTGCCTAAAATGAACAGAACTGGATCTGTTTCACATTTTGTAGAAAGTGTTCAGAAATAGGAAAACTGAAAAGTTTGCAATTACTTTGCAAGCATATGGCAACTGTAAAACCTATCTTGGCACCTCAGTTAGTGTCAGGATAATAATCTGTATCAGCAAAGTAGGAACTGGCTAAACCAGCTGCTGGCCCAATCAGCAGAGATGCGCATCAGATCTTTTACCATTCCAAACCACCAGTTTATTAATAAATTCTGATTACAGTTACAATTTTCTAACAATTCTGAGAGCAGAGAAAAACTTTCTTTTGTATATATATCTAAAGGTTTTTTCCTAGTAACCTGAGAAATTAAAGCTTTACAAGGTTTGTAGATGCTTCTAAAAATTTGGTTGTAATTAACTTTTTCCTGTAATCAGATGTTTTGTTTGTGTAGCCAATGACTGGAGTGACACTGTTTCAGTAATTACCTTGTACCATGTTATGCTGTCATTTTCGTTGACAGACAAATCACTGCATTTCAGTGAATGACCAGTTCCAGCAGTTTTAATTTCTGTAGTTAAATGATTTTTGTTGAAACAGCTGCTTTTATTTCTTTCAAGTACATTCAAGGTCCACTTTTGAATTGTGAAATTTTGTTTTCCATTGCTATGAAAAAAAAATAAGCAAAATCAGTTTTAGGAATTTTTTAAAGGAATGTAGCTTAGTGAGTTACACAACAAAATACAAATAAATTCTATAATACATCTGTTAGGTAAAAAGTACATCTACAGTGACCTAATTATTTATATTCTCCTTTATTACATTTTCCACCCCCAAATACGTGTTATTTCCCATAACAAAAGAGGTTATCTAAACCAAATCATCTATCAAAAAACACTTGACAATACAATTATATCAATAAAATTTGACAATATATGCTATATCAACCAGAACAAGGATGCAACAATCTGTGGCATCACGTATAGTTACAAGTGAGCATAAAAGAGTTCTAGGACCTCGAATCAGCTAGTGGTTTTGCAGGTTTAATCTCCTATGCGTTGCTAAGGTTTAAAGCAGTAACTGAAAAATATATTTGTAAAATATGCCCAAAATAAGATTGGTGACTCTGTTATTGTTCATAAAGCAACATTATTTATTATTTGATACTGTGCAGATAGTCACTGATATGTTTGAAATATTTCTAAACTATGCAAATCTCATAAATTACACAACCACTTATGGATTCAAGCATGTCTGCGGAACAAGGCATTTTGGAATGGATTCACCTCTTTGTCTTTCAGTCTGCACTGACCAAAGATCTACAGTAGCTGGCCACCTTAGGTTGACTGGAAGAGCCAGGAACTACTGCTCCTGAAGCAGAGTCATCACGTCCCATGCAGTATCTATAGAAGATCAGGCGAATATGCTCCAAAAATGCCTTGTTTGAGTATCTAGGAGCTGACCATTGTCATTCAGATATCTACTATGTTCCATCCACATATTCCTCTAAAGAATCAGATTATAGCTGTGAGTTATTTCATTGCTGGATATGTCCAGATACATGACTACCAAGGTAAAAGAAGCTGGAGGACTTCTGGCTCAACTTTGGCAAAGCTTGCCTAACTTTTGCAAAGTTAGGGCTTAAGAGAAAGTCGTATGCTGCTGTAAGTTAATGAGTGGGATTTCACAATTAGTGCATAAAGATCTCATTTTTTACTGAACAAGTAGGGTCTGACGAAGCAAAAGCAGCAATCACAGACCACTTCCCTCCAGCGTCAGTCATATCTTCACAAATACTTTTGAATCTTTCTGTCTCCAAGAAAAAAAGAATCATTCCTAGGAGAACTGAAACTAGTCAAGAATCATTTTGATGAGAAGGGCTAAGGGGACAAGGCAGTTTGAATGGAGAAGCAAGCCTGACGAGTGTATCAGCTTAAACATCATTCTTGACTGACAAGCCTTTTACTGTTACAAGACTCAGAAGAACTACTAGGACACCATTTATATGATGAATTTAGACCAAGTTTTGGTCTGTTCTTCCCTTTTTAACCTCCCCAAACAGATGTATTTATGTATTTTGCTCACCTTCTTTGCATTGTAGCCCTTTTTCAGCTTACACATTCTCCTTGTTCTCCTTACTCACCTGAGACATTCATTAGTCATAATTGCAATTGACTATCTAAATGAAAATATAGCTGACTGAGAAACCAAACCACTAACTATGGTGTCATAAACAGGAAAAACCTTATCAAAACTTTCCCATCAGAGATGTACTCGCATGGGTATTCATGGTGGGTGGAGTCCTTCTCACTTATTCTTCGACATTACATTTACACATTTAAATCAGAGCCACTAATCATAGTGAGCAGTGGGACCACAGTCAATAGTCACCTTTTGAGAGTGCAGTTTACCTGACCTATTTTATATGTTTGGTTTATGAAAAGATAATCTGTGCCCCAGAAAGGCCTCTGTCTCTACCTGACAGTAAAGGTTCCTAAGTGTAGGTGCAGCCGTAAACATTAGTTCCAATTAATTCCACCAAGTCTGTGTGTTTCTTTAGGTGTTACACTAGTATATAAATTGCTGGAGAGGCAATTACTAATGTAGCCATAAAATACATAAGATTTTACTATCTAAATTCAGCAGATGGAAGAAAAGGATCAATAAAGCCACAGGTTCTACTCAGCACCGTCACTCCACAGAGACTTTCTTCTGTGATCATATTTGGAGAAATCACTTCAACAAATAAGAGGATTTCACCTGAAGTGGATCAAGATATTCTACCTGATGATCCAAAAACTGGCAAGGAGCAGCTCCCTGGAAGGTGACAAAACCATACCTATGCAAACTAAGATGAATTTGGCTTACATAATTTCTAGTTGTCTGCCATATACATGACTTTCAAAAAAAAAAAAATGCATTAAGTTGTATTGTTTGAACTGCTAATGTCTGAGCTGTTATATTTCTATCCTGGTTTTCACTTGCTGAGATTCTTTAGCAATAATTTGTGGGGATCAAAGCCATTTCTGGCTTAACAGCCTTTCACTCCCCCTGCCAAACTCACCAAGAAGAAACAACAGGGAAGTGAAAGCACTTGGAGAATATAAACCAAATTTACTGGATACATAGCCAACCCTTACCAATTTCACTGCAACAAGCCAGTGTTATCTCAATATTTCAATCTACTGCAAGAAACTGTCACTCTGCCTTCCAAACCAAATTATTAACTCTAAAGGTGTGTGTGCCCGCTGCTTTCAACTGTTCTAAACACACTGAAAAAGTGAGCCGCATTACGATCTTAACATGTATCATGTATTTATCATGGATCCCTTTATTTCCATTTTTTCAGCAACCTGTAAGTTCCCTCAGTTTAAAGTTACCAATGCAGAGCAACCAGATGACCTGCTTTTTTCTATTTTCATTTTTTCTTTGATAACCACAAGATATAGGCTGTGAAAAAACACACAGATTGGAAATCCTGCCAAAGATGTGTGACATAGTTTTTCTGCTTACCACTTCCACTACAAGTACATATGAAACCCTTTATTTTCAAGAAATGTTGCTGAAGACGGAGACACTCAGGCTTACAGGTGATGTCTATTAATTCCTGAATTTATATCCTAAGCCTACTGTACTAACAAACACACCAACACACACATACACACACTCTAGCTATTTACGCTTTGTCTCAGCAGCACACTCCTGCTTTAACTGGAAAATCTCTGATTCTTTTTTAAGTCAAGAATAAGTGGATACTACATCATAAACACACTGTTACATCATATGCACCTCTCACTTCTTGCATAGTCAGTTTTAACATATCAGGAAAAAAATCCCTAAATTTAATTAGTTTGCAAGATCTGTCAACATGTGTTGTCTTACTTTTCTCAAACTTCTGCACTTTGTTCAATAAAACTGCCTAAATAGTTATAAGCACTCTAAAAATCACTTCCCATATAGCTTATAAAATCTTACCTCTAAATAGTTGAAATTAAAAAAAAAATAGAAATAGAAATAACTTAGAATATCTGCTTTCAAAACCAAAACTTTAACTTATTATAAATGCTCTGAAATGAAACTAATTCCATTCTAATTGTTATTCTTATTAAATCTTAAACCAATCCCGTAGCCCACAGTAGCCCACAATTATTCCCTATCAATGGAGACTACTAAAAGTCCTCTGTCTCTGTAGAACACTTTTTGCAAATAGTCTTCTGTATTTGCTGAAATGTAACTGCTTTAATATGCTTGCCAATACTGAGAACGGTCATATAAACTAAACCCAAGATCCCATTAAAATCCCATGAAAAAAATCCCCTTCTGTACATTGTTCCAGTGGTGAGAACTGTAAAGAGCTCCCATGTGAGGACTGCAAGATTCTGGCATGTGCCTTCATTGCGATTCTAACAGAAAAATGAGTATCTGTATAGACCTAACAGAAATAACTTTTGGAATGAAAAAAGAAAAGTTGTTTCAGCATGATCAAAATATATTATTTTAATTAAGAAACTTCTTGTTTCCCCAAAATAAAATTGCATTCTGTCAAAACTGAGTTTTAAAATGTATTTGCATAATGTAGTCCTATAAAATAAAACAGAAAAGCAGAAAATCCAAACTCTTAATTCCAAATGAATGCTTTGATGTAATCAAAACCTTTCTTCTGAGTTTCTTGCTTAAGAAAATCAGAAAATCAAGATGTTTCACAAAGTATTCAGTGTTTTTGTGTTTTCTAACAAATTCTTATTTTAACAAACTTTATCCTAACAGTTTTACTTCAGGTCTTTTCCTTTCATCTCCTCCTTCTATACCTAAGGCCGTTTCCCTCAGTTTTGAAGTTTACATTTTTTCCATATTCATTTTACAGTGTTCTTGCAATTTACAGCGAATTTACTGTCATTACTCCAAGTCCTTAAAACAATCACAAAACCTCAAGGATGGTGAATTAAGGTTATCACAGCTTTCCTCTTTTTTGTCCTTAATTTTAGACTTCTTATGACCACCTCCTTAGGTAGCCCAGCGATTCAGGTATGCTCTCCACCTATCCTTCCCCATGCCAAAATAAGTCAGACCATGCATTTTATACCACTGGTTAGGTGCTGGCAGTATAGCGAGTTGTTAGATTGAATAGATTTTTAGCACTATAATTAGTCAAGTGACCATACAGATGACTGATCGAGGCCATCAATAAAGCCAAAATTTAAAGTCAAATTCAGACTTGGTAGAAGTACAGGTCCATAAAAACAGACAAGCCTATGTCAGGTATTATCTAATGTTAACCCCTACACACCAAAACTGAGCAGCTGGCTTCACCTGTGCTACTTCAGAACAATGTCCATGCTCAGTAATATACTACCTTTGCACAACCTTGCTCAATAAAGTAGCCAAACTACCATGCTCATCGCCCCGAACTACAGTTCTCTTAAGATTGGGTTCAACATACATGTGTGAAATTTTTCTCAAGCTTTACCTACTATTTGAATAAAGAGTGCCCTACAATTAAAAACAAACCACATAAACCCCAAAGAAATATTCTACCAGCAGACTTGTCATTTATAATATTTAGGATTTCAGATACCATGCTTTTTAAAATAATATCAGTAAGATGATAATAATAATGATACATGGAAAAATAAAACATGACGTTTTCAGCTTCCAAGTTAACAATTGAAGTCCAGCTTAAAACTGTAAACTATCAAACTTGTGTCTTTGATGCTACTAGAGAAATGTGGAGAGCATTCTTCAGTATTCGCAGTCCCATAACCTTTACAAACCAGGCAAGAACCTTAAAAATATTACCTGGAGAACAGCACAAATCATTACAGGCAATCTGCTTATAATTAATTACTGCTTCAACTGTAAATGCTGAATTTTGGTGCAAGCTAGTCATAAGAACTCCATGCAGCAAACATTTGACTTAGTCCTTTAGTCTTTCATGGTGGTCTAATGAAGATCACCACCAAACAATTGAGGCCCACCCTTATATCTCCTTTTGACTCATGACATTCTACAGCGGTAAGAAACCAAATCCAATTATTTCATTTTTTCTTTGAATGGCTCCAAGCATGCAGAGGTTTGCACAGAAACCAGAGTTCAGCTATGCCACTCTTTGTTTATTACTTTAGTCTGGTGGAGAAGACAAGCAAATGTTTCCTTTTACTTGGCAGTGGGTAGAAGGTTTGCCTATCACTCATTTTGCTTAGGTAATTAATCACAAACCAGCAGAAATGCTACCTGCCTTATCAAAAAGTTCACAGAACCTTTAAAAGGCTGCACCTGCCTATAGCTATTTGTAAAAATTACAGGTCTGTCTGGATGGTTATTGTGAAATGATGTGGTAAATGACACCACAGTTAATGTAGTTCCTTGCACCTCCTTTGTACGGATGCCACTATCAATAAAAAGCAAGACAAAGAAATTAGCTTCTTCAGAGACAAGTGCAAAGGCAGGATGTTCACCCACCGGCTTGTGTACCCACCTGTGAGTGACAGAGTAATTCCCAGAGTCACTGAGTTCAGCTGGCCAAAACTCCAGAAAATTCATTTGGGAAACAATTCTATGCGTTGCCTTTATCAGTTGCTGCTTCCCAGCATTTTCTTTGTACCAGTTTATTGTGTATGCTTCTTCCTGAAAATGTTCTTGCACTGACTCAAGATAACAAAGGAAAAAATATTCCCCTTCTAGCACGTCAATGGAGGCACGAAGAGGACACAACTTCTCTTCAGAGAAAGAGGAAAAAAGATACATTAGGAAGCCAAGTACTTCTTTCAGAAAACTACATTAGCTTGACTTTAAAGTGATTTGCTGTGCCACTAGTGATTTATAGTGTCTTGCACAGTGTTTTGGCAGTATGTACTTATTCCAGCAATATTTGTTGCAGTCTAAGAACTAGGTTTTACAAGTCTTTATTCTACCTCACCCAAGGAAAACCAGAAGGCAAAAGAGGACAACAGGGTCCAACAGTGTCAGAATCAAATGGGCACAAATGGCAGAATCTGGCCTTACTCTACAGTAAAGCAAATGGAAGGGGAAAGGAGAAATTCTTACATAAGGTTTGACTTGACAGATATGGCTAATCCTCAGAACTGGTCAACTGCCATAAAACCAGAGATCTTATGAATTAACATTTGCATGTTCTTACCTTCTTAATTAAAACTAAATCATTAGTGGCTAGATTTTTTAAAACTTCAGATATATTTAGAAAAGTTGCCTTGCAATGAGATTATGTGTGTAAAATTTAATCTCAAAGTCTGCTTTTCCGATCAAATTTCCCAAATGTACCTTTGCTTACAGAAGTCATAAAACATACAGAAAAGGGACTGTGGTCTCGCATTAATAATCAAGAATAAAATAAGCCTTTGGTCTCTATTTGGCCTGAGGTTCTCTGAGATTATTGCCGTTTAGCAACTATTGTGACCACAGTTCTGAATGGCACAAAAAGAAGCACTCATTCTGGCTCTTCATACAGCTATGCTCCAATCAACAGCATCAGGTGTCTCCAGGTACTCTTTTTACTTCATAATTTTGGTATTTTGGACCAAAGTTCCCAAGTTCGAAGCTGGGCTGAAACTGCCAAAACGTTTAAGACTTTGTTCTTAGCTGCAAAACAGAAAACTTTCCCCACTCTAAGCAACTGTCAGGAAGATGACACATATTCAGCAAAGATTTTGAAGGTTCTACTGTTGAAATGAGGATTTATACTTACCAGTGGCAGATTCAATGATTAACACGAAAAAAAAAATCATCAGAGTCATTTTCTTGAGTTACTTCTCACTACTTCTCCAGAAAAAATGAAACTGTTCTTGCTGTACTGAAACCCAAAGAAAAACAGATTCACAATTCATCACAACTGTGGTGAAACGGATTCCTTTGAGCATGCGAAGAGTGCAACCCTCATCTAGTACTTCAGAGGGCTTTCCAAATGGAAAGTTACATCTTTTTATCATAACAGCTTTTATCATACATCAGGTAATGTTAATAAAACATACATATAAAACATCTATCAGCTTTTTCTTGGCAAGTTTATTTTAAATTCAGAAAGCGCTGCAGGGCTTCCTTCCTCCATTTCCTTGTTCACTAGACGTATTTCACATTTCTGATTAAACTGACAATCTTATAGAAGCACTCAAACCTACATCCCAAGCCAGCAGATGCCTACCACGGGACAGGACAGTGGTTTTTCCTCCACAAAGAGCATAAACTTTGCAAGACTGGACCTTACAGAAAACAGCTAGTAGAAACTTCCCTTGTCTTCAATGAGAACAGCACAATGTTGATCAGTCGGGCATCTTGGTGGCTAATTTTGAGCCTGTTGGAAAACAATGAGATTACAATTTTGTCTATGGAACTGATAAGCACCAGCTGAGAGTGCTAACATTTCCCGACTGAAAGGAGATGAAGAAGCTCACATTCAGTTGCTTTATATGCAGTCAACTGTGCATTTCAAAGACAAATGGAAAACACCACTAAATAATACCAGTGTGGAGTACCTTCTCCGAGATTGCTCAGAATAGCAGGTTAACTGACAACCGAAGGCAAAGCCAGTCCCAAGACTGTGCCTCAGTGTTGCTTACAAAACAGACAGATAAGGTATATAATAAGTTCAGTTCAACTTCTGCAGCCAAGACAGACAACCTTGCTTAGTCACTGACCTGAGCATGCACGGACAAATGAGACTCACACACAAGAGAGATATTTCACAGACAGCTGCCAAAAGAAATCTCACATTTGAGAAAGCACATACTTACTGTTGTAGGACACCTCCCTGAGATTTACAGTCAGAAACTTCACATGATCTAAAGTGGCCGGAGGCAGGAGGCTACTGCATTTCCAGCAATATTCCAGAACGACATCAAACTGTGTAGTTGCTCTCCCTCTCTTATCATTCTCCCCAGTTCATTAAAAATATGCCATCCTCCCATAAATCACTGTAAGGAGATGAAAGAATTGTTTCACATCCCCTTTTTGCAGACTGAGTGGTAAACAGACCCAGATTTAGAAAGCAGCTAAAAGAAGTTGGATGGGTACTGCAACGAGCAACTTTAAAGGGTCATACAGTAAACTCCTTAGACCTGGTTTCAGTTCCCTTCTACACATGGAGACTCAAACTGCTACACTTTACAAGGAAACAAGGACCTCTTTCTTTATTTTCATTTCTTGAATTAATTTTTCATTTTTCACCCTATCACATCCAGAAGAAATACAGCTGTTACAGACTATGAAACTATGATCTACTACATAAAGATAAAATTGTTCATCACCAGATTTTTAATTCTAAATCCTATTCTTTGTTGGCACATCACATCAGCACACAGTGGAAGTTCTAATGAATGCAGAGCAGAGCCCTTCATTGTTCTAACAGGGATTATAGAACACATTATAATACAAGCTACTTAGTAATAACCAGGTTTGAGATTAGTGGCTACTATTAACAAGCAAAACACACTTTATCTTGCTTTCACATTGCTGTTGAACCTGATCAATTTGCCTGAAATTGTTCTACTCCAGGCTAACAATATTTACATTTGAGCCATATGGTTTGCATACTCTTCAATGAAACATTTGGGCAAGGGGGGTGGAGTGGGCCGAAGAAAAAGGAAAGATAAAAGTTTTTGGTGAAACTTGGCTAATGTAAAGAGATTCTTCACGGAACAGAATAAGATTTTTAATTTTCAGAAAGAAATGGAGAGATATTTTAAAGTAAATGCAAAGACACTCTGCCTAATAAAGCAGTAGAGAAATACTCAATGGGCAAAATGCTATGGCAATACTGGGGAATAACAGTTTCAATGCAAAAAAGTATAAAAAACCCCAGTTATCTATAAGGCCCAAAGCAACAATAGCTTTAAGCATGTTTTTCAAATCTCATACATGCTTAAAGCCACCATAATATGGTTCTTAAAAATCATTGTGCCATTGTGAAGCCAACAAAATCTTTAAACAAACTGAAGGTTTAAGTTCTATGAAGTACATTAATGATAACTCATAGACTAGACAATTGTGTGTATTTAAGCATCATCATAATTATTCCTCATTTTCCTAGAATCATCAGAATATTTGGGAATGAAAGGGGGCTGACATATCAAAGTGATCATCAGTTCTGGTTAAGTAGCTCATTTTGATCAACACTTTTGGGAACCTGAATTTGGTCCCAAAGGGTTGTGACTCCCTTTTTTTAAAACCATCAGACTGTTTGAACGAACATTATGGGGTCAAGGGAGGAAAGCACTCATCTTACCTATTCAAGGATGGCTTGCTGTAGAATGCAAGGCTTTTTCAAATATCACCATACAGATTCATGAAGGGAACAAAACAACCTAGCACACAGTTGCCTTAACCATACTAGGTTTAATCACCATCTGATAGGGTTGCTATTTATTGGTTAAAATGAAAATCCATCTTCATTTCAAATAGCACAAGTGAAGCTGTTTACTCACTATGCAAGTCTTGCTAGGTGGAAAGCAGAAGCAGAGGTAGTCCTCAACCAAACTCCAGAGAGTTGTACTTATAAATCTTCTGAACTTAATTCATCACTGAAAGAGTGTGATGTCCCTCAGTAACTAAGTCAGTACACAGATAGCTCAGTCTGATAAACCTCCTGAAAAAGGAAGAGTGGAATTTCTTACTTTGTGAACTGTTGACTGCAGGAAGGAAAACAGAAAAGGTAGATGTGAGAAATTCACCTTTACTAGCATGAATGGAAATGTTGGCAAACTACCAATATTAACCTTTCTAAATGAGGCATTTGAGGGCTGATACACATCATCTTTTGCTGCTAACATCTACCATAGCATTTAAGAAGCCCGTCCTGCTCCAAAACCACCCAGGTGTGAGGAAACAGGGCTGGGGGCAGCCCGGGGAGGGCGATTTTGCAGTTCCAGTGAGGGGCTGGGTGTTGAAACAAGCCCTTTTCAGAGCTAATTTATTTATGACACCTCTGTAAAAAGGACCAAGTATATCCTGGGCCCGGGAGAGAGTTGGAAAGAGGTGGCCGAGCCAGGCAACTCGGGGGGAGCGCGGCGCGGTGCCACGGGCAGGGGAAACACAGCAGGGAAGGCAGGGCTGGGCGGGGGAAAGGCAGGGCTGGGGGGGGATAGGCAGGGCTGGGGGGGGATAGGCAGGGTGCCCCGGAGCCGCAGCCACGACCCCGGACAAGGACTGCCGCCCCCTGGCAGGGGCTGGCAGGGCAAAGCGAGGAACCCACACACACGCACACGCGCGCCCACCCGCGGAGGTGCCCGATCAGAGGCAGGCGCTCGGTCCCTCCGAGGGAGGGAAGAAAGAGCTTCCCGCGCCGAGCCTCGCTTCACCCAGCCCGCCTGCCCTTCTTCCCTCTCTCCCTCCCCAGGCCGCCCCGCTGCCCCCGGGCCCGACCTGGCCCTACCTGGCCGGCGGGCGGCGGTCCGGGCCGCTCGGCGGGATAGCTCCGCGCCGCGCCGGGCCGCGCCGCGCCGCCCCTTCCTGCGCCGGGGTGCGGGGGCCCGGGCGGTCCGCGCCGGGCCGCTTCCCCGTTTGGCTGGAAAGAAACGCTGCCCGGCGCCGGAGCGAGGGCTGGGGCCGGGCAGCAGCGCCCAGGAGGCAGGCTGAAGTGTTACCAGGCTTGGCAAAGGGTGCTGGGCGCTCACCCGGTCGTGGGTGAAACCCAGAGGTGCCCCCCCGCGAGCAAAGGGCGTGTGTGTGTGGAGATCAATTCTTAGGAGACGGGGGTCTTCCCTCTCACAATCTTCCAGGGGGGGAAAAAGCGTAAGGACGTGATGTTTTCGGTTATCTCTAGCCGAATTATTTTACAATGATGGTCCAAAAGCAATTTAGCAGCCAACAAATGAAATGGTAAAGTAAAATGTCACCAGCTTCTTACTTTGACAGGCTACGTCTTGCTAGTGACAGTTTGGAAATACCTTTTTTTTTATTATTATTCTTCGCTCTTTTACAACAATATTTTCCGTGAGCTGTTCTCACATTCGTTTACTTTCATATCCTTTTGAAATGCTCTCAAGTTTCTGAACTTTCATCTGTGTTGTAGAAAGTGCTGTGTTCAATTAGTCCTTGCAGCTCATGTCAGGGCTAGCTCTGAGGTATATGAACGTATATGAAAGGAGAATAAAGTTAACACTTTTTAGTCTTCAGACTAACACAATTTTAATGGAGAAGTCATAGCCCCATAATAGAGAAGAAACTCAATCAAAGATAATTACAGCTCAGATTTTCATTATGAAAATGCCATGATGAAAATGGAAGTTTGGACTAATATTGAAAAACAGATTTCTGTATGAAGGTCTGGCCACCTGACCAATCAACTAGGGAATACCAGTTACTTCTTACAGTTTTTCACACCTTCCTTTCCATCCAACATACATTACACAGAGGTGCTAACTGAAAAGCTGAACTGTGATAGTATTTCCGTCATAAATAGCAACACATCCAACTCTTGTAACCACAGTCTAAGCCCGTTTGCTTCTAGCTGGTAACAGTCCTCTTTAATCTATTTCTGTCCTCCCTGTATACCAGTTATATTAATTCTTAGCAGAGGTTAAGTTATATTCCATAGTTTTTTCAGCATTACCTGCCCCTGATATCAAAAAGCCAATTCCAGACTGATAACGTCTGTCAGAGCCTCATATGTTTCTCAGAGTTTTTAAAATATGCAACATACATTTTCAATCTTTCCTCCACATCAT